>NC_069385.1:107888030-108191060 GCF_027475565.1 Acinonyx jubatus | reverse complement strand
AGTACCTCTACTGGGCCAGTGGCAAGGAGCCAGGTTTATGGAACTGTCAGTTGGGCAGGCGGGCAGTAGAGAAAAAGAAAAGCCTAGGGGAGCCCCTGGACTCAAAGAGAGGATGCTGCTGACGGAAAGCATATCTCTTCCACCCTCACCCTCCCCTGGAATCAACCTCTCCAGGCCTCAGCAACTCTCTGTCAAGCAGGGGTCATAGTGAAGAGCGAAGAGGCATGGAAATGAAAATGCTTTAGCAGGCCTCATGAAGAGGGTCATCTTAAGCGGGGAATCCCTCTCTGGATTAACCAGTAAGGACCAGGTCTGCACTGTAAGCAGTTTGTTTCCCAGATGCTGACCAGGGAGAAGAGCCTTGCTCCCTGATTCTCAAGGCAGCACTATGGGTATGTCTTTTAATTAATTAATTGATTAATTAACTTTAATGTTTATTTATTTTGAGAGAGAGAGACAGAGCACAAGCAGGGGAGGGGCAGAGAGAAGGAGAGAAAGAATCCCAAGCAGGTTCCACGCTGCCAGTGCAGAGCCTGATATGGGGCAAGAACCCACGAACCACGAGATCATGAGCTAAGCTGAAACCAAGATCTGGACACTCAATTGACTTAGCCACCCAGGTGCCCCTAAATTTGTTAACGTTTGTTTATTTTGAGAGAGAGAGAAAGAGAGACAACACAAGTAGGGGAGGAGCAGAAAGAGAGTGAGAGAGAAAATCCCAAGCAGGCTTCTCACTGTTAGCGCACAGCCAGACATGAGGCTTGATCTCACAAATAGAGATCATAACCTGACCCAAAATCAAGAGTTAGACCCTTAACCAACTGAGCCATCCAGGTGCCCCCCACTATGGATCACTCACTCCTAAAAGTGTTTTTCAGCTAAAAGTAAACATGGAAAAGTGTTCCTTCCCTTTTCTAAAGACATAAATGATTTTTAGAAAGTTTTTGACAGGGGGACTTTCCCACTCTGAGTTGTGTTTCAGGAATAAATAATGAGCTAACTGATGTGTTAATAAGAAAGCATATTACCAGGGCGCCAGGGTGGCTCAGTCGGTTGAGCGTCCAACTTCGGCTCAGGTCATGATCTCACAGCTCGTGAGTTTGAGCCCCACGTCGGGCTCTGTGCTGACAGTTCCGAGCCTGGAGCCTGCTTCAGATTCTGTACCTCCCTCTCTCTCTGCCTCAACCCACTCACATTCTGTCTCTGTCTCTCTCAAAAATAAATATTAAAAAAAATAATAATTAAAAAAAAAAAGAAAGAAAGAAAGCATATAACCTCACCCAGAGCAACATTTCTGGAATTCGAATCAGTTCTCTCTTCCAACCTGGTTGTCATTGCTAATACACATGTAAAATCGCACAACGGTGAGGTACAACCCAAAGAAAACCATCAGCCTCTAAAATGAGGGCTAACTCATAACCTCTAAAAGGAAGGCTAACTTGTAACCTGATTTTTGAGACCTTCAAAAAGAGACCTTTGGGGGCCCCAAGGCCCCCCGCCACACAGCCATAATAACTATCCAAATAACAAAAACAAAAGGAAAATCCATTTTCCCCAACACAAAATTGGGACAAAATAGGTTTTAAAGGACTTTTACATCATCTAAGATTCTAAATGTCGAGGAGAGCCTGAATAATCATGTCTAGCACCCAACAGAGTACCACCCGAAAATGGACTCCATGCAAGGTTTTTATCCCTGACATTCAGGAGCAATAATAAAATGTTTTGGCCACCATTTCTTCATGGATTCCACAGCACATTTGATTCAATTATCATTTCAGGTTTTTTGAAAAGTTCCTTCTTCTCTCCAGTAATATGTGGTTTAAAAACCTTAATTAGGCACAGGCAGAAATAGACCGGGAATCCCCCACATGTTCAGATTAAGAAACAGTAATACATAGGGGTGTCTGGGTGGTTCAGTTGGTTAAGCATCCAATTCTTGGTTTCGGCTCAGGTCGTGATCTCACAGTTCATGGTATTGAGACCGGCATCAGGCTTTGCGCTGACAGCCCCAGGCCTGCTTGGGATTCTCTCTCCCTGTCTCTCTGCCCCCTTCCCCACTCATGCACACACACTCTCTCCCTCAAAATAAAGAACTAAACTTACAAAAAATAGTAATACATAAGAAACACCTTGTAGTGATCCTCAGAGATCCACTTCCATGACAAGTGCTATTTGGCAATGGATCACACCAGCTTTACAACCATAAAATCAACATCATATGCAAAAATGTCCATAGGAAACATACACCCAAGAAGCTCTAAGCGTTAAATGAACAATTCCATCCACGGAAAAACAAAAACCAGAGCAGACCCCTTTTCATCTAAACTCCTTGCTCCCTCTCAAAACAACTCCCGGAATCCAAACTTACAAAGACCACCAGGGAGTGTACCAAAGACAGGTTCATCCTCCTTTCTATCCTTCCTAAGTAAACCAACGTACTTCCTACTCCAACAAAATGCTTGTTCTTCAACTGCGTGTATCTCCGCGAGTGAAGAGTAAATTATCCTTCTTCTTGGGCAGTACCTCTCTAAAGAGACACACTCTGCTCTTTACTGTACGTTCCCAGTGGGCTGAGTCCTTGTGTACATTTTCAAATGACTGAACACTCAGGCTGAGGAAGGAAAGGCAGCCAACAGGAAGATAAGGGAGACCAATCCATTTCGAAGTTTTCTGTGACACACGAAGAAACACATGATATTAACACTTGACACATTCACATATGTATGAATGTATGGGTACCTGAAGCAACTGTCAAGAAACAATACTTGGTCTTACTAAGTAAAATGCGCTCTGATGGCTTCTACCTTTTTTTTTTTTAATGATGGCTGTGATCCACTAAACTGGATTTCAACTAACCAATGGAACTCAGTTTGAATGGGAGTTCAGTTTGAAATGCAATAAATCAAACCTTACTGTTGCATTCCACAAGCTTTTAATGATCCCTTTAAAAAGCCAGCAGACAGCAGAGACAATGACCAATCACAAGAACCGGACACAACCAGGTAAGCAGTGCCCCTTCCTCTGTCCAGCAGCCCCGGTTTAAGTATCTCCCAATCTCCCAGCTTTTCCCAGGTAACCCAACATGACTCCATCATATGCCCTTTTGTTACCCCGCTTATAAATTCAGTCCATTCAATCTCCCAGGATGGCAAAGTTCATTTACTGCCCAGTATGGAACGCAAAACTTCCTTTTTGTTCCCAAACCTCCCTCTTCAAGCCTGAAGGGAAGACAGAGCCTTCCAGGAACCCAAAACTCAATGAAAAAGTTGGTACTCTGCGTGCCTTTGTGATCTATTTGTGTAGGTGCCTCAAAAGAGGATACACACGGCCTGTCTGTTCCCCCCTCTCTCCCCCTCTCTTCATCTTTCCAGTCTTAATCCCTGGCTGATGCAGCCTCTGGTGAAATGAGAAACCAGGGAACCCCCTGGAACAGGGGGGAGCCACTCATCGGCATGACAGTGAAGGCAGTGGACTCACTCTCCACACCACAGAAGCGCCTGGCAAACGAGTCACAAAGTCATCTCAAGACCCAAGCTGGAAAAGGGAAGGGAAGACAAGAGAAGCAGACAAACTCAAGGAGCCGGGGCTGGGTAACGGGCCGGACGCCAACTCGCCAAGGCTGGACTGCAGCCCGCCCCTCACCAAGCCAGCCCCACATCCCTGGGAAGGGCAGGTGAGCGCAAGCGGGGGTCGCGGGGTGCAGAGACCCCGGGAGCCCCCGCCGCCCTCGGGGACCGGGGTCAGAGGCCTCCCCTCCCCACTCTGACCCCTCCCACTGGCCCTCTGCCCCCAAGGGGGCCCACTAACCTCCCACTCCGGCTTTTCCCCGTCCACCCCGGGGAGTGCGCCTTCGCTAGTGCAGGGGAGAAAGGAAGCGGGGAAGGAGGAGCGTGACGCCCATTCCCCCCGTCACAGGGTCGTACCGCTCTCGCCGCCCCGGAATATCCCGCGGCGGGCCTCTGGCCCAGCGCCGCCTTCCTCCCCCACGCGGCCTCTCCACTGCGCCTGCGCGCCCGACCCAGCCAGGCGAGCGCCGATCTGAGAGTGCGCGCGCGCCTTGCGTGTTCTGGCGTGGGGGGTGGGACCTGTGCGGCCCCGCCCCCTCCTCATCCCCCTCCCTCCTCCCGCTCCCCCTCCCCCAGACACTGCCGCGGCCGCCGCAGGAGCCCGGAGCTCGAGCCGCCCAGCGACTCCCCCTCCCCCTCCCCCAGCCCCGCCCCGCCCCAACCCGGGGCTCCAAGCCGGAGCCGAGTCTGCGCCTGGGGGTAAGTACGCGACCCTTCCCCAACCCCTTCTCTTTTCTTTGAGGCTCCTACCACCACCCAAAGAAAACCCCAGACTCAGCTACGTGTCCCCTCCCTTCAACCTCCTGCGGGACCCAGAGGTGCCCGGGCCCGCGGGACCCAGTGGTGCCGCGCGCTGCCCCCAACCTCGTACCATCCTGAGCCAAATGCGAGTCCTCTGACCCCTGCCGCGGGTCCAGATGTGCACCGCCGTCTGTCCCCACCCCTAGGGAGATCCCGAGGGGTGGGACCCCCGCCCCTGGCCCCCAAGCGCCACTCTTCTCCCACCTGCCGGGTCCAGGTGCGCGTCCCCCCGCATGCCCCTCCAGGGTTCCAGCTGCGCCCCCATCAGCTCGCCGCCGCTGTGGGGAACCTGCCGCCCCCGCCCCCGAGTTTTGGATTCCAGGGTCGCCAAGTCCAATGTCCTCGGTCTCTTTTATCTTCTGTTCCCGGGGCCGAGAACCACCCACCCCCCCAAGCCTGCCCGGGGCAGGGGTTCGGGCTCGGACAAGGGCAGGGTTCGCGGGTGCTGGCTGGAGGCCGGCAGCTGCCCCCAGCCCGTCTGGGGACTGGTCTCGGGCTGAAGAGGCGACTGGCCCCGGGAGCGTGTCCTCTCCTTGCGCCCCGCACAGTGCAGTTCATTCATGAGCCGCCCGGGCCTGCGTTGGAGGGTGCGGTGGGGAAAGGCTTCAGAGGCGGAACAAGGAGTGGGGCAAAGGCCCTGTTGGGGGGAGGGGGCGCGCTTTGTCCCTCCTGGCCTTCTTGACCGCCTAGCGAGGACAGTCCCAAAGATTTGGCGCCTTGCTCCTCAGAAGAGAAGGTCGCTTGGGAAGTGGAGAGGAGAGGTCAGAGGGGCCAGTTGCCCTTGGGGCTCTGTGCTGCCACCTCCCTGGGTCCCCTGGGGGGAGCTCTGGCCGCTCAGCACTCCACTTCCCTGCGAGGCAGGAGGGTCTGGGCTTCTGTACCCAATACCACTCTCTACCCTTTCCCTGGGTCTGCCCAGGAAAAATGAGGCTGTGCTCAACCCCTCTTGAGTAGGGACCCCCAGTCTTGCTTCCCAGGCCGTGAGAGGAGAGGAGTGGGAGTGTCTACCAGGCTTCCAGCCCTGGTTGTGCTGGCAGCGTGACTGTCCTCCAGGGCACCAGAGGGTCCAGGCCCTGGCTTGCTCCAGGTGGCACAAGCTGGGGCCTGCTGTTGGCTCATACAACTCAGTCTTGGCCTATGGTTGGGTGGTGGGTGGGGATGTGGCAAGGCAGAAGGCAGGTGGTGAGTAGCTAAAGGTAATTAGGGAAGCTAACCCCCTTTTGGACATCCTACAAGTTCCCTCCGATTATAACAGAGTCTTGGAGAGCTCAGTTCAAATTCCAGATCTGCCATTCTTTAGCTGTGTGACCTTGACAAGTTACTTAACCTGTCTGAACCTTAGTTTTAATTAAAAAGTGCATTTACTACCACCTCCTTACGAGATTTATCATGAGGATCAACTAGATAACACAGGGAAAGAGCCTGGCACCCTGCCTCGTTGTTGATCAATAATGGGTTCTCTTCTCTAAACTTCTGACCCATCTTGGCATAACATCACCCTCCTGGGCTCCCACCTTTCTGGTCTGCTACAGATGGATTGGATATGTTTGAAGAGTCTTGGAACACTCCCTGCCACTCAGCGGCAGAGTCCTGAAGGCCATATAAACCCTTTAGTCTAAACAAGAAGCCCATCCTGACTGAGGGGCTCTGTCACGTTAAAGTCTGTTTTCCTTTATTTTGATTTTTACCAGTTTTCCTTCACTAAACCAACCCCTTTTATGCCAACACTTTATTAATAACAGTACCTAATATTTTTAGAATCCGTCATGTGCCTTGAACTGTATTAAGAGCTTTACATAAGTCATCTTGTTTAGTTCTCAAAACAACCACACAACTGAATTATGATTCCCATTTACTGATGAGGGAACTGAGGCCCAGGGTGGTGAAGTAATTTGCCCAGGTCAGTAGCCAGATCTGTCTCATCCTAGATAGAGCCTGAAATTACAATCCCACAGTCTGAGTGGGAGGGTCTGGCAGCCACAGGCAAGAAGGAGGGCAAACAGGTAGAAATAGGGTGTGGCATTTTTCCAGAGCTGGAGCTGGCAGCCCCCACCCCACCAGGTCCCTGATGGAAGCTTCTCCTCCGGCCAGGGCAGCAGCATGCGGCAGTCAAGACCACACACTTAAGCCGGACTGCCTGGGTCCATATCTGGATCTGTGACAGACTGACTGTGTGACATCGGGCAAGTTCTGCACCCTCTCTGTACCTCAGTGTCTTCTCAGGGTTGTGATGGCTAGTAAATGAGCTAACATGTGTAAAGCACTTAGAACAGTGCCTGGCACAGAAGAAGAGGGAAATCAATATTTGATAAATGCATTCTTTTCGTACTACTTTTTTTTTTTAATTTTTTAACGTTTATTTATTTTTGAGAGAGAGAGAGAGAGAGACAGAGCACGAGTGGGGGAGGGGCAGAGAGAGAGGGAAACACAGAATCCCAAGCAGGCTCCAGGCTCTGAGCTGTCAGCACAGAGCCCGACTCTGGCTCCAACTCCAGAACAGTGAGATCATGACCTGAACTGAAGTCAGAAGCATAAGGGACTGAGCCTTAAGACGTCCCTTTTCCTGCTACTATTTATCCTCTTTTCAAGACACTTTAAAAAAAAAAAAAATTTTTTTTTTAACGTTTATTTATTTTTGAGACAGGGAGAGACAGCCTGAACGGGGGAGGGTCAGAGAGAGAGGGAGACACAGAATCTGAAACAGGCTACAGGCTCTGAGCTGTCAGCACAGAGCCTGACGTGGGGCTCGAACTCACGGACCGTGAGATCATGACCTGAGCCGAAGTCGGATGCACAACCGACTGAGCCACCCAGGCGCCCCTGCAGATACTTTTTTTTGCCCATCCCTGTGAAGCTTGGAGGGGTGGAGCAAGGATATTAATACCTCTTTGCTACAGTTTGGAAGACTGAGGCCCAGGTTACATAGTAGCAGAGCTGGCCTACATCATCATCCCCTCCCTTCAGAACACACAGCCTTCCTGATCCCAAGCCCTAAATGAAATCTTCCCAAGTAACTCTGGAAGAAAAAACTTTTACCTTCTAACTCCCTCACTCTCACCATGCACACGCTTTTGAATGGTAACATAACAACATTTAGATAGCTAGAACTAAAATCCTCTGCCATTTTGGGGGCGCCTGGGTGGCTCAGTCGGTTGAGCGTCCGACTTCAGCTCAGGTCAAGATCTCACGGTTCATGAGTTCGAGCCCCGCGTTGGGCTCTGTGCAGCCAACTCAGGGCCTGGAGCCTGCCTCAGATCTGTGTCTCCCTCTCTCTCTGCTCCTCCCCTGCTCACACTCTGTCTCTCTCTCAAAAATAAATAAAGATTTTTTTTTAATTTAAATAAATAAATAAAATCCTCCTCCACTTTCTACATACTGCCAGCTAAAGTCTCAGTGTCAGACTAGAGAAATTCCAGGATACACCTGGCCCAGGGGATGAACTGCCCCCTCACTTAGTCCTCCCCCCAAATATTCTGCCTCAGTTTCTTCCACCCTCCCAGCTGCTCTCCCTAAAAGCTTTGAGCAGCTGCCCTAGGTGAAGTTCAGCCCCCCCACAACCCGGCCCCCCACAATTAGGAGCACCAAGGACACCAGTGAGCCTGAAGAGCCACTGGCCCTGGCTCCACCCTTTACCTGCCCTGTGACCTCATGTGAGTCCTTCTCCTTCTCTCTCCCTGGGCCCCTGCTTCCTCCCCTGAAAAGAGGGGATAGTGATCTTATCCAGCAAGTACCTTGCCTTCCTTGGGGGTCAGGGGTAAGATCAATGCAGTTGTTGGGGGAGGGGGGGAGTGCTTTGTGACTGTAAAGAGGGAAGCAGCAGATAGACACCATAATTTCAGTTACTAAGCATCTACCTGACCCACCCTATGGGGCCCCCTTACTGCAGAAGCTCGCAGAACGTTCCACCTTCTTTCAGTGTGGACAGGACTGGGGGGGGGTGGTGCGTGGTACTCCAGGGGTTTGTACCCATTGCATTCTGGTCTGACGGAGCCTTGGAGTTGGGGAAAGAGGCAAAAACTAGGAATGGGCTGTCTTGATTGCTGGAGTATACTGGGGGGGGGGGGGGGGCGGGGGCCACTAATTCAGAGGGCCGCCAACCATCACAGACCCAAGATCCAAGATACCTATACCTACCTTTAACCTCACTTTAACCCTGGTACTGCAGGGTTCTACACACCTCACGTTTACATATCCAAGCTTCTAGGCACACCCACACACCCCCCAACTTACACACCAGGGCCTGGAGCCTGCCTCGGATTCTCCTACCTACCCCCCAACACACACACAGACACATCAACACATGTCTGCACACCTAAACATACACATTCCCACAATGCTCTGGTGTTCTCTAGCTGGAGAATGAGCATTTATGAAACTTCTGTGTTGTGCGGAGTCCTGTTCTAGGCACATCAGAAAAGCATGGTGCCCTGAACAGTGTTCTAGCTTTAGAAGGAAGTTGACCTAGGTTTGAACTCCATCATTTTATGAGCAGTGTGACTTAGGGAAAGTTATTTAACCTCTCTGAGCCCCTGTGCCCTCATCTTAAAATGGCAATAAGATCCAACTCAGGATTGTCGAGGATTAAACGAAATTGTGTATGTATTATTCTTGAAACAGTGGGTACTAGATAAGTGACGCCTGTTGTAATTACTAAATTCATGGGGTTTTGGGGTTTTTTTAAGGCGACTTGGGCTGGAAGGGAAGAGGGAGGCATAAACACTGGGCAGTTACCACTTTAGCCTTCTTAATACAGGCTTTTCAGAGACTCCCTGGGACCAAGTATAACATATAAACAACCACAGCTTCCCCCTCCACTTGAGAGCTGGTGCCTCTTCCCCTGCAATTGAAGTGTCAGGAAGGGGAAAACCAGGGATCGGTGGGCAGGAGAAACCCTCTGAGTCCCCCCAAGGGGCTAGGGGATGCTTGCTGCCAGAGTTACAGTCACTGATTCTCGGTTTGTTGTTCTCTCTCTTTGTCTGGTTTCCTCTCTTCCCTGGGGACCCCCACCCCCACCCCAGGCAGAGTTTCAGTGTTGTCAGCAGAAGGGGCCCCCAGGGGCCCCCAGTAGGACGGGGTGGAGCAGCGTGCCTCGGCCACACTTCTCCACCTCTCCACCGTAGGAGCCTCCCCAGAGCCCTGCTAGGTTCCGTCCCCAGACACTCCCAGAACCCAGGTATCCGGGCTGGCTGCCCCTTCCCTCCTCCTCCCCGCCCCACCCACCCAGCCCAAAGAGGGCCCGGGCAGCCCGGCAGTGGGCAGTGGCGGGGAACCGGGCTGGAGGGCAGTACCCTGGCTGCCGGGGACTTGGGCAGGCTAAGAGGCCCCTGCCCACTCTCTCTTCCTTTGCCAATGGAAAAGCTCGCTGGAGGGCACAGCATTCCCAGCCTGCCCTACTCCGGAGGCAGGAACAGGGCACTCTGGGAGTTGTAGTTCTCACACCACTCAGGTGACCCCTGTGCTGAGATCGTTGGAGAGGTGAGGAAGCTGGAGGGGAGGAGCTGCTTCCAAGGCAGGGAAAAAGGAATGAGGGTAAGCAGGAGTGACTGGGACCAGGCAGATAACACAAACCCAGAAGTCCTAACTTTTTAACTGACTTCCCACTCTGACCCCATCCTCAGGTCCCTACTCTGAGGACAGAGAGCCAGCTCTGAAGCTGAACATCTTTTTTTTCTTTGTTGTTTTTTTTTTTTTAATGTTTTTATTTATTTTGGGGACAGAGAGAGAGCATGAGCAGGGGAGGGGCAGAGAGAGAGGGAGATACAGAATCCGAAGCAGGCTCCAGGCTCCCAGCTGTCAGCACAGAGCCCGACACGGGCTCGAACTCAGACTGTAAGATCATGACCTGAGCCAAAGCTGGACGCTCAACTGACTGAGCCACCCAGGCACCCCCCTTTTTTGCCTTTGTTTTGAAGCCAGTTATATCGAGAAAGTGATTAACAGTGCCGAAATCTCTAAGCAGATGAAATCATGCCATTTTTCTAATAGAGGTAGAAAGAGAAGATCAGGATGAGGTAGCTGGTTCCTGACTCATCTTCCCCTGGCCTCCTCACCCCACCTTTTAGCCTTGAACCCTCAGACCTAAGACCTCTCCCCATCTTCCCTCATGTCTCTGCCTGAGACAGAGAGAGAGGGAGAGAGAGGGAGAAAGAGAAAGCAAGCATGAAAGTGTGTGTGTGTGTGTGTGTGTGTGTGTGTGTGTGTGTGTGTGTTTGGAGAGTGTTTGTGTGTGTGTATGGAGGTGGTGGGAGGTAGGCAGCAGAGACTCACAACTTCCAACTTAGAAAAACCAGTCTCCCCAGTGCAGATCTGGGCCAAGTTCCCCAGACCCTGGGTGGGGTCTCGGCCTCAGAGCCAATGAAGGTAAATCCATGTGACTCAACCCTCCCCTCCCCAGGCCCTTATCTCTGGAAGCCAGTGCTTCCCCCCACCCAGGCAGCCGGTGATCTGCCCTCACTCCCTCTCCCCGTGCTCATGCTGGGAGCCATGAGGGGGACAGGGGATGAGCCCAGCTGACCATGGTGCTCTCTGCTCAGGAGGACCATGCGGCAGTAGCAGCCATGCTGCCCTTCCTTCTGGCCACCCTGGGCACCACGGCCCTCAACAACAGCAACCCCAAGGACTACTGCTACAGTGCCCGAATCCGCAGCACCGTCCTGCAGGGCCTGCCCTTTGGGGGTGTCCCCACCGTGCTGGCTCTTGACTTCATGTGCTTCCTTGTGAGTGCCCACACATGCCCCCCCCCCCGCCCCCCATGCCTGGCATCCACACCCTGTACCTAGCTAGCTAACACCTGCAGCTCTAACCACTCTTCCACCTGACCCTGACTCCCCAGGCTTAACTATGGGAGGGATCCGTATCACGCAGCCCAAGCCTAGCCTCTGACCATTCACCCAAGCCAGGGTCAGCCCTTTCTAAGGCCAGATCCCAGCCCCTCTGCCCCTGCCCTCCAGGCTAGTCCCGTGGGTGGACGGTCTCTCTACCTGCCAACCATTCCCTCTGCCCACAGGCACTGCTGTTTTTGTTCTCCATTCTCCGGAAGGTGGCTTGGGACTATGGGCGGCTGGCCTTGGTGACAGATGCAGACAGGTAAGGCTTGGGGACTCTTCCTCACCCCTGCACACATACACATGCACACTCACTGTCACTCACTCAACACACACCCATCACTCCTCGGGGATAGGAAAGAGCAAGCCCTCTCTCATCCCCCTTTGTCAGGGGGATGAAGAGGGACCAGTCCCAGAACAGCCATGGGGGACATGAAGGCCTACAGTTGGATCTGTGTCCTTTGTCAGTCCCCCGGGACCCTCCCCCCCTCCCCTGTTAACCCTGTCTGTTCTCTGTCCCCAGGCTTCGGCGGCGGCAGGAGAGGGAGCGAGTGGAACAGGAATAGTATGTGGGGCACCTGCCCCCTCATCCCCACTAAACCAGCTTTCTCTTTTCTTCTCTCATGCTTCTTTTCTCTTCCGGCCTCGTTACTGGTTTCTCTTTGCAGTTTTCTCCTCTGCAGGCTCATGTTTCGGACTAAAGCAGGCGGTGTGCTTTGCAGAGCAGGGGACTCCCAACTTGTCTCTGCCTCGCTCCCCCATCTCTCCCTCTGGCTTTCTGCCTGGGAAAAGCCCCTCCCCATATGTCTGGCTCTCTCCATGGTGGCCGGTGGCCAGGCTGGAGGGGCTGTCCTCCCGGAAACTTAGAGGATGCTCACCTGTTGGTCCCAGAGACAAGATTGGGTGTCCCCAGTGGCTTGCCATCCCCTAACAACTAGTTCTTCATATTTCAGGGTTCCCTGCTCACCCCTTCTGGAGGCCTGGGAGGGGGGCCTCCCACGGAGCCCCGAGTCTGGGCTTTTGTGTCACATCATTGTCTCTGTCTATAGGACTGGCGTTGGAGTTGTAGCAGCTGCTGGGGTCATGGAAGAGGGAGGGTAGGGTCCCACCTGGGAGGCATCCCCCAGCCCCTGATCCCTCCAGCCCTTCTGGGGCTCTCCTAGTCCATCCTTTCCTTCAGCTCCCCATTGCCCTGTGCATAATACTGGCTCTGTCACCCCCCTATCCCGTCCCCTGCTGGTCAGCCCCAGAAATGCAGGGCCTCCTCACACTCTCGCTCCAGCCTCCAGGGAGTAAGATGAAGACACCCTCTCCCTTCACTCACTGCCCTGCACTGGTGTGCCCTCCAGGTGCCCTGAAGGAAGGAGGTGCAATTAAGGGAGGCAGGGAGAAGGCAGGCGTTCGTCCCCGCTTCAGCCTCTGCGCTTTCTGTGCTTTGTCTAGCCCCTGGAGCTCTGGAGGGGGAGCCCCCCACTTCAGTCCCGCTCCCCAGGAGCTCAGACTCACCAGGCTCTCTGATCTCTCACCTCCCCACCCCCAGTGTGGCCTCAGCTATGCACGGGGACAGTCATGACCGGTATGAGCGTCTCACGTCTGTCTCCAGCTCCGTCGACTTTGACCAAAGAGACAATGTGAGTGCCCTCCCCCAGACTTGTTAGCCACCCACTCCTTCTCCGGGGCAGGGGGCTTAGCAGCCTCTAGCCTCCAGTGATACAGAGTCAAGGACCTGGAATGTGGCCTTCTCCTCAGCAAGGGCAGTGCTCGTCTAAGAGCCACAGGATGGCGACCCAGACTCGCTCTGTACTCCACGCCAGCCTCCAAATCAGCACAGACCTAACATTGTGAATCCCACACTTTGCACCATGTAGAGCCCCGTGCCCGTCTCCACCTGTTAATCCCAAGGACCCCTTCTTCCTTAGGGTTTTAGAAGTAATAACAGGCCTTTCTGCCCTATGGAGCAAAAGCAGGAATTCATTGCGTTGCTCAGAGATTGCAGGCTGGTGGCCCTCGTCTAGATGGGGCCAGTTGTGGGTTGGGGCTGAGTGGCAGAGGTCCTTACAGATAAGGCGATTCACAGCAGTCCCCGGACCCTCATGCACGCCAGACCCAGTACTCCAACATTACCTGCCTGGCCCCTGTCGTCCTGCCAGGGTGTGGGTCCTAGTCAGAACTCTAATCTTTAGGCCCTAGGCTGGCCCTGGGCAGTCCGGCTTGGGCTGGGTGGCCTGGGGGCAACAGCTCCTGTAGCAGCCATAGTAGAAGAAGCCTGTCAGCTTCCTGAGCTGGACTCACACCGGTAAGTGGCAAAGCAAAGCTGTCACCCTTGCCCGCCAGAGGTGTCCACATGGTCCCCAGACTCAGGTGATGTTGGCAGCAGGCAGCACAGTCCTGCATCTTAACTGGAAGCACCCCTGTCCCCGATCCTGTGTTAAGCCTGGACCTTCCACTGGTAGGAAGGTGAGGGAGGGTTCTCTCTGCCCAGCCCTCCCCCCTGTATCCCGACCCTGCTCTCAGTGGGGTCTCTGCTGCAGGTAGGCCTGGGGGCTTGAGGGTGGGAGATTGAAGCTCACAGGGACCCGGGGGTTGGTCCCTCTGGGCTGTATTGGGAGAAAGGTGGCAGGAACTCGGGAAGCCTGGCCTGCTCCTCTGCTGTAGGCAGAGCCATGTTGCAAACTCTTCTTGTCTGGGTCTGGAGTCCCCACTGCCTCTCCTAGAACCCTGAATCCCACTCCTCCCTACGCTGACCCACACAGCTGCAGGCCTTCCTTTGGTTGCGCTGCCCCGTTGACTCTTGGCGGGGATATGTAGCTCTGGACATGAGCATCCACAGATAACTCAGTTTGGCCTTAGTCCCTTTCTCCTTTGAGGGCTGACACCTTCCCTCTCCCCCTCTGGGATGATCTGCTTTCTTTGGGGGGTTGTGGAAGTTGTTCCAAGGTGAGCCCAGCCTGGAGGTGAATATGAGAATGGGGCAGGTGGGATTTGAGGGGGAAGGGAGGGTGGGGGTGGTGGGGTGGTGGGGGGCTCCAGCTGATAGCCCTCTGTCCCCCCCCACTCCAGGGTTTCTGTTCCTGGCTGACAGCCATCTTCAGGATAAAGTAAGTGAACAGTCTTCAGGCTCTAAGGAAAGAGAGAAACAAATAAAAACTTCAGAACCTGTTACCTCCCTACAAAATCCAGAAGCCAGCAGCTTTGAGGGCCTTAGTGCTCCTAGCCAGCCCAGCACCCTCCTCCCTCCTCCAGGAGGCCAAGCCCTGGGGTCCTGGCCTCTGCTGTCCCCTGAGCTGGCCTCACTCTACCCCACGGTCTCCTGTATGCCCCCCTGCCTGGTGGGCCCGCTCTGCCCTCAGCTCTCCTCACCCCTGCCACCCTGTGAGGGCAGAGGCCAGAGCGCCCCCACCTCAGAGCCTCCGTGCAGCCAGCGGGGCGGGGGGCAACAGGCAGGCTGGGAGCAGCCAGCCAGCAACAGGCAGGAGCCAGTGTCCAGCAGGCAGAAGTCAGGAGATCGAGCCAGAGTGCGGCAGGCAGGCAGTGAGCGCTGAGAGAGGCAGGAGGCCCAGACAGATCAGCACCACCACTGCCCACGCCCCGGCCCCCAGGGCCCCTCCCCAGGTGCACCACATAATGTGTTTCTCCAGCACCCATAAGGCGCTGCTCTGTCCCCAGCCTCCGTCCTCCCTCCTGCTCCAACCTCTTCCATCAACCCACCCTCCCTTTCCTCACCCCCTCTATTCCTGGCCCTTTCTTACCCTTTCTGCCACTCTGCAATCTTCCCCTTTCCCCTCTGTTCCCCTCCTCTCTCTCCTCTTCTCCTTTCCCTCCCTGCATCCTTCCTTTCCTCCTTCCCCTTCCCTCTCCCTTTCTCATCCCCCCTCCCAATAATAGGGGGCCCAAAGACCCCAGCCCACCCCCATACTGCTGCCAGACTGGCAGGGGCTAGGGTGGACTTGGGGGCGGGCGGGCAGGGCAGGCAAGCTGTGGCCCCTCTGCCACCCGGCCCTCACCTGATTCCTCTGCTGCCCTGGGCCTGCAGGGATGATGAGATCCGGGACAAATGTGGGGGCGATGCTGTGCACTACCTGTCCTTCCAGCGGCACATCATCGGGCTGCTGGTCGTCGTGGGCGTCCTCTCTGTGGGCATCGTGCTGCCTGTCAACTTCTCAGGGGACCTGCTGGGTCAGTGAAGGCTGGGATGGGTGGGGTGGGGAAGGGAGGAGAGGGGGCAGGAGGGCACGCGTCCTGACCCCAGCATCATCCTCTCCCTCTTCCTGCCCCCTCCCACCCCCAGAGAACAATGCCTACAGCTTCGGGAGAACCACCATTGCCAACCTGAAATCAGGGTAAGATTGGGAAGCCAGTCGGTGAGGTCAGAGTCCAGCTGTAATGAGGAGGGGTGCGAGGGGGAGCACTGTGGGGAGAGGTGGATGTGGGGCCCTGGGGACTTGGATTGGAGACAGAGTAGGTGGATGTCTGCTGGGAGTCCCCAGAGATGACCAGATAAAGAAGCTGCTGTGTGACCTCAGGCCAGGGAAAGATGGCAGGGGGTAGTTAGGGGACAGTGTAGCCAGTGCACAGGGCAGGGAGAGATGACCTCTTGGGGACATTTCAACTGCAGTGGAATAATCTTGGGACCCGGACGGTGTGAAGTATGGGGCCTGCCCTGTGAGGGGGCCAGTGCCAGAAGACCACTGGCAGTATTAGGGCCTTGAACCAGGGCTGAATTCACACCGGGAGGCTGGGGGCTGCCTGAGTGGGTTCCTGGCCCCGGTGGCTCCATGTACCCCTCTGCCCCACCCAGGAACAACCTGCTATGGCTGCACACCTCCTTCGCCTTCCTGTACCTGCTGCTCACCGTCTACAGCATGCGTAGACACACCTCTAAGATGCGCTACAAGGAGGACGACCTAGTGAGTAGAGCCCAGCCGGCCTGCCCCGCCCCCAGCCTCTTCCCTTCCCTCTGGGCCTCTCTCCCCTCAGCCCTAAGGGGTGTCAGTGCCAGCGTGAGGCCGCCTGGGTTTCATTCCGGGCTCAGCAACTCAAGAGCCCCTATGCTGCAAGTTAAGTTACCTCCCCAAGCCTCGCTTCCTGATCTGTAAAATGAGACAACAGCAGAACCTTCCTAAGATGGGGGCGGTGGGGGGGGGCGGGGGGGGGGGTAGGTGATAGGAGGCGTGGAAATCACCCGTGCTGTGCCTGGCCCTGGGGAAACAGCAGTGGTGATGCCATGCTTGGGATGCTCCCTCCCTCTCCGCATCCATCTACCAGCCCAGTACTGAATGCCCACCCCACAGCAGCCACGGGGTGCCCGGGCCTTGTGGCCTGAGGGTCAGAGAGTAGTACCCCCTCCCTCGCCCTGGATGACCCCTCAGGAGTGAGAGACCAAATGGCTCTTCCATTAAGCTCCTGCCTGATTTCAATTAGATGCACTCCCCTGCTTTCCCTGGAACCTGGTTTATCCCTAAGGCCTCCTCCCACCCAGCTGCTCCTCTCTGCTCACCATTCCCCACGCCCTCCTGGCATTCTCGAGCCTCCTCTGGAAGGTACATGCGCCCTCCTGGCATTCTCGAGCCTCCTCTGGAAGGTACATGCACTCCCCTCTCACCCCAGGTGAAGCGGACTCTCTTCATCAATGGAATCTCCAAATATGCAGAGTCAGAAAAGATCAAGAAGCATTTTGAGTGAGTGGCCACTCCTACCCCCAACCCCAGGTCCCTTCTTCCGTCTTTCAGTCTTTCAGCCCCTCAGACTTCTCACATCCTCTGGCTGAGGTCTGGGCTGCAGCAGGGTGGAGACTAGACCACTGAAGGATTACGTGACCCCAGGGCATTCTAGCACCAGGGCTGGGTGATAGCCACCCCTGCCCCCAACAGCAGGGGAAATATAAGAAATACTTGTAAAGTGAGAGAAGGAAGTGTATGTCACATCCCCTCCCTCCTCTCTCTCACCACCCCCCCCTCCCACTCCACCTCCCCTCTCAGCTTGAACTGGGTCATGGGTTGTTGGCCTGGGATCCAAGGGGCCTTCAAGGTGTGTGGCTTCAAAACCGTACGTGACATTCTGGGGTTTGTGTGCAGACTGGCAGGGAGCTCTTGGCTTTCAGTGGATCCTCAGGGAGCCTGGGGGGACCTGAGCTGCATGTGTTCTCAGGCTCTTTTCAGCTCTGGAGTTGTGTCTCAGAGGGGAAGGGGAATATACACCTCTAAGAGCTCCAGGTAGCCGGAATGGTCCGCATCCGGGATTAAGGATCCTGTCATACATTCATCTGTGTGCTCAGCAGACTTTCTCATGATATTAAGCCTTGGGACCATAGAAATGAATGAAAGATCATTGAGCTCTCAGGAGGTTCACATGGTGGAGGTCAGCGTCAGGAGCTGGTCCAGGGTCTGATCAGAGATTGGTCTGAGGCCAGTCTGTGGCCAGAATTAGGAGTTGGCCAGTGGGGTCCTGATAAGGGACATTGGCAGTTTGGATCAGGGCTCAGTCTCTGCTCAGGATCAGGACTTAGTGAGGTCTGTATCCACAGCCATTTGGCCTGGATCAGAAGCCAGTTGTTGTTCTGGATCAGAACAGGATTGGGAGTCAGCATCTGGCCGAGGTTAGATTGCAGACCCCTTTGTTGCAGGCAAATGAGTGGTTTGTGATCAGCATCAGCGGACGGATAATCATTCATTCAACATGCATTTATTATCACTTTCTGTACTCCAAGCATAAATAAATTAGAAACAGGCCCTGCCCACACAGAAGTTCGAGAACAGCGGTCAAAATTAGATCATCCTCGGTCAGTACGAGAGCGACTTGAGATCCTGTCTGGATTCCCAGCTGTGATCGGCATTAGGGGGCAGTCCGAGTCAGGATTAAGGACAGTGTGTGCTCAGAATTAGGTGGCATCTTAATATCACTGTCCTGTTGGGATCAGTTGTCAGCTTGTACTGGTTAGTCCTTTAATGACAAATCCTTCTTGAGCACCTGCCGGGCACCCGCCCTGGAGGGGGACCTAGGGTCACAGCAGCAAACGAAGAAAGAAAGCCCCTGCCCTTGTCCGCTGGCATTCTGGTGGGCGAGACAGGTAATAAACAAACGAACTAGTAACAGACATTGCGTCGAGTAGGGGTGGGTGCCAGGGGGAAAACCAAAGCAGGGAGAGGAACAGAGTGAGGGAGTCAGGAAGGGCTGCTGTTTCCAGTGGGGGGGGGGGGGGGGGGGAGCAGCGGGGCGCATGCTGACAGGGCCCTGCACACAGTGAGGAAGTGAACCCCGCTAACCAAACATCCATTCAGCACACACTCATCGTACACCTACTGTGTGTTTCCTACCAGGGAGACAAAGGAGAACCAGGCCTGATGGGTGTCCGTGGGGAGCTCGTGGTTCAGGCTGTTTCAGGAGTCAATCTACGGTTTTGTTTAGGAAGCAGACTGTGATTAAAATTTAGTGGTCAGCCTCTAAGCAGGGTGGGGGGGAGACTGTGGTCCTAATTGGAGTTTGAGGGGTCAAGGAGGTGAGCATCAGGGAACAGCCATCTCATGGATCCATTCATTCAGCGCATGTTTATTGAGTACCTAGTATGTCTAAGCTGCTGGCCCAGGCCCGAGCACGTGGTGATGAGTAGGGCTTGTGATCCAGGTCTGGGGTCTGTCTGAATTAGAGGACTGACCCAGCAGAATTAGGGAATATCCCGTGTGTAATATCAGAGAGCCTGCATGGCAGGGATTAAGGGGTTAGAGATTAGTCGGGTGAGAATGAGGGCTCAGCCTGCCACAGGGTTCCAGGCCCTTCCAAAGAGGAGCCCTAAAATGGTTAGAGTAACACCGTGTGGGGGGAAAAGTCTGTAGTGCATTTCAAGGACCGCATCCCAGATTTAAGTTTGCAAATTCTCGTGCTTTTGGGAACCAGATATTGTGCATCTGTTAACACTTGGTGGTTCTTCATTTAAAAAAATTTTTTAACGATGGGGCTCAGTCTAGATCGGGGAGCAGGGAGCAGTGTGCGATGAGAAGTGAGAAGGAGCCGCAGGCACCCCTCGAGTCCTGCCAGGTACCAGCACCGAGAGTCACATACAGTCTCTCTCTGCTCGGTTTCGGGGCAAGGTGAGGGTCAATCTCGGGTGAGGGTTAAAAGGTCAGTCTTGGGTCTGCAGACCGGGCCGTGGGTTGGTTGGCATCAGTTGGACCGTAAGGCAAGGCTAAGTGTTGGACTGTAACCAAGTATTCTGGAAACAGGGTTGAGAGAACAACCTGAGTAGAAACCGTTTCTCTCAACTGAAAGGTCAGAGCTCTGAACAAGAGTCAGACCACGGCCGTGGCCTCCCCTAGCGCCATGCGGGGGTGCACTGACATCCACGGTCATCATCGGGGTGTGCTCAAGGTCCCCGTGCCTCAAGGCTCCCCGCTGCTGCTCAGTTAAACACAGGGAGGAATTTCCAAGTTTCATTCTTACGGAGCTCCCATTTTTGTAGACCAGAAAGAGGGAGCTTGAATTGGGGGTGTATGTCTTCACGGTCGCGGCTGCAAGTCGGGGGCAGGTGGGCAGGGTCGCCGCAGAAGATGATGGTGGACTGTATTTCAGGGAGGCCTATCCCAACTGCACGGTTCTTGAAGCCCGCCCGTGTTACAACGTGGCTCGCCTCATGTTCCTCGATGCAGAGAGGTAATGGGGGGGATGACAGCTGGGGGCCCCTGCCTATTATAGAGTGCATCTCAGCTGCCACAGGGGAACCTGGCTCCCCATCCAGGTGTTTCCCAGGGCATTTGATTTTAATTCAACCCCTGGGTTGCCTGTCAATCCAGCTCTGGAAAGAGCAAAGCCTGGAGGTTAGGGTTGTTGCAAGAAGAAAGGAGCCCACCATCCCCACCCCGTCCAAGGACATCCCCTTCTCCAGCTACAGTATGAAAACTTTAGGCCAGACTATAGGAAGAATTTCTGGCCCTCAAGGGATGGGTGGGAAGACCCTGGAATGGGGACATACCTGAACCATACATTCTAAGAAGATCCAAGAGTAAGATCGCCCCTGTCCTCAGGGAGTGGACTTAGGTGGCCCCTCAGCTGGGCTCCCTACTCACCCTCCCAGCCATTCCTGGCCCCAGCTGGGTGGTGGGTGACTGGACCCCTGGATCCCACAGGAAGAAGGCCGAGCGGGGAAAGCTCTACTTCACAAACCTCCAGAGCAAGGAGAATGTCCCCACCATGATCAACCCCAAGCCCTGTGGCCACCTCTGCTGCTGCGTGGTGCGAGGCTGTGAGCAGGTATGAGGTGACCTCAGGCCCCCAAAGCTCCTGCTGAATACGGGAGGGGTTGGACAGATTTTGGGAAGACAGATCACAGTAGAGATGGGCACATTCCAGGTGCGTGTCCCACGACCCCGGGAACACATACACACACACACACACATACACACAAATGGGTCTTAAACATAAACAGCCAAAGGTAAGGGACGCCTGGGTGGCTCAGTCAGTTAAGTGTCTGACTTAGGCTCAGGTTATGGTCTCACGGTTCGGTTCTTGAGTTCAAGCCCCGCATCAGGCTCACTGCTATCAATGCAGAGCCTGCTTCAGATCCTTTGTCCCCCCCACCAAAGATAAATAAAAAACACCAACGGTAAACAGACTCCCTGAGGAGGCAAGGCCATGCGGCCCGGGGGCTGGAGGTAGGGTGCCAGGATGGGGAGCAGGGCGCAACCCTCCCTCAGTAGGTCCCCACCTGTTCCTACAGTCCTTGAAGCTCCAGTTCCACTACTGGGTTTGTACCCATCCCTCCAGTGACCAAGTTTTCAGGGCCCAAGTCAGAAGAGGTCAGCCAAGAGGACAGTGCTGTGGTGTATTTACTAGCTCTGTGGCTTTAGGCGAGTTTTCTGACTGCTCTGTGCCTCAGTTTCCTCATCTGTAGGATGGGGCTAATTGTATCTACCTCGGGCTTATGAGGATTACGAGTTAACACATAGCCTAAAGCAGTACCTGGCCCGTAGTAAGCCCTGGGGCAGCACCGCTGAGCATGGTGGGGACCAGCCCGGCTCTCTGACCAGAACCTTCGCCTCACCCGCCCCCCCCCCCCCCCCCCGGCAGGTGGAGGCCATCGAGTACTACACGAAGCTGGAGCAGAAGCTGAAAGAGGACTACAAGCGGGAGAAGGAGAAGGTGAACGAGAAGCCTCTTGGCATGGCCTTTGTCACCTTCCACAATGAGACCATCACCGCCATGTGAGCCCCTGCCCTGCCTGCCCAGCCCAGTCCTTGCCCCCCACCGACCAGCCGGGGCTCCCAGGTCCCCACGCTCACGGCCAGCTGTCGGCAGTGGGGTCCCCAGCGGCTGGCGCCCTGGTAACCGGTGCCCGTCCCCCAGCATCCTGAAGGACTTCAACGTGTGTAAGTGCCAGGGCTGCACCTGCCGCGGGGAGCCGCGCTCCTCGTCCTGCAGCGAGTCCCTGCACATCTCCAACTGGACCGTGTCGTACGCCCCCGACCCCCAGAACATCTACTGGTGAGCGCTGGGGTGGCAGGGGCACGTTCCGTGGGGCCTGCTGGCTCCAGTGGGTAGAGGGGAGGTGTCACCGGGAACCATCAGCATGCGGTCCCCAGGATGACCCTCTCCCCTGCCTTCCCAGGGAGCACCTGTCCATCCGAGGCTTCATCTGGTGGCTGCGCTGCCTGGTCATCAATGTCGTCCTCTTCATCCTCCTCTTCTTCCTCACCACCCCGGCCATCATCATCACCACCATGGACAAGTTCAACGTCACCAAGCCTGTGGAGTACCTCAATGTGAGGCCCTGCCCCGCCCCACCCCTCTAAGCTGTGTCAGGAGACACAGATGCCAGGCCTCGAATCCCTTTTCGGGGGGGAATCCAGAACACCCTCCTGCCCAGTCTGGCTCCTCTCCTGCTTTTCTAGCCCAGCCACACCAAGCACTCCCACACGACCACGGGCTGTAAAGCCCTCTGTGAACTTCCCTGGGGCTCCCTGCCACCTTCTCCTAGCAGAGACCACCCTTGGGTTTGCACACATCTAGAGAGACACCGGGGAAGAGAGAGAGCCCAGGGCCAGTCCCTTCTCATCCCCCAGTCTCTCCGACAAACGAATGGAGGTTCAGACTACATCACTGGCTTCCAAACTCAGATTCTGGTGCCTTCATCAAAACGACTCTTACGTGAAACCCAGTGTGGAAAAGCAAGGCTGCTCAGATGGCAATAGAGTGACGGCCACTTCCACCAGCTCTCCCCCCACCTCTCCTGCCGCGCACACGGCATACCTCCTTGGGAGTCTCAAAGTCCAAAGGAAGACAGTTTAAAGAATTACTGACTGATAAGAGCAAAAGACATAAGACCCGGTTTTTCTGGGTTCAGATTCCACCTCCCTTCACTCCTCACTAGCCGGGTAACCTCCTGAATCTCTTTTTGCCTTAGTTTCCTCATCTGTAAAATGGGGTAATATTGTGAGGCTCAATACACGTAAAGCATGTGATCAATGCTGGGTACTTAGTAGATACTCAGCAAGTGCTAACTACTGATGCTATTTATAAGACCCTGGCCCCCACAGGTTCTGGACGTCTGTCATGGGGCCCTGAGAGCTGCAGGGCCTGGGGCTCAGTGGGGGAGGGGGCCGATAAGCAAAGCAAGCCGGACCGGGGCCGCTGCCCCTGCCTGAAACGCAGCCCCATGCCCCATTGCAGAACCCCATCATCACTCAGTTCTTCCCCACCCTGCTGCTGTGGTGCTTCTCGGCCCTGCTCCCCACCATTGTCTACTACTCGGCCTTCTTCGAAGCTCACTGGACACGGTGAGACCCTTCACACTCACTGCACTCTGGCCCTCCTAGGTGTGCACCCGTCCCCCCACCCCCACCCCGCCGCCCCCAGGCAGCGCTTTCCCCTTCAGCCTCCCCGCCCCAGGCGGCCCCAGAGCTGCTGGGGAAGGGATGCCGGCCGGCATCCTCACCCTGGGCGGCCCCCATCCCAGTGGGGCCTCCTGTGATACCATCCTGGCTAGGGGAGCAGGCGTGGGGGGCTGGTTCTCCTGACCTCTGCCCCCGTGCCCCCTGCCCCAGCTCCGGGGAGAACAGGACCACCATGCACAAATGCTACACCTTCCTCATCTTCATGGTGCTGCTCCTGCCCTCACTGGGACTGAGCAGGTAGGTCGCAGACGATGGGATGGGAGATGGCGTGGGGGTGTTGCAGGGTGGGCGAGGGGAACGCTTCAGGCTCCTACCTCCCTCACAGAGCGGGGGGACCCAGGTCTGGGGGGGCATCCCCAGAGGCTCACGGACTAGACTCCTCCCCTGGTGTTCTGGGCCATTCCAGCCTCCCACCACACCTCTCCACTCCTCCTCTCCAGCCTGGACCTCTTCTTCCGCTGGCTCTTTGACAAGAAATTCTTGGCTGAGGCAGCTATTCGGTTTGAGTGAGTGACCTGGACCCCCAGGGAAAGAGACCGGAGGGCGGGGGTGGGTATGCCTGGGACACACTACCTTTCCCCATGGGAGGGTGCCTCGAAGCTTCCCACCCCCCGCTGCAGGGAAGAGGAGGGGGCTTACAGGGTGTGGCAGGGTCATCCCAAAGCTTGCACACAGTGTCTCAGGTGTAGACGTGGGAGATATCCCTGGGGTCTGTGTTGGGGCTCATTCTCCGGGAACCCCTCTAGAGGTCACCTTCAAAGTGTATTTGGGGCTTTAGGACCCACACTGGGGCATTTCTCTGACCGTCTCTAGAGCTTGTATTCTAGGACTAACTGTGGGAGGCGAGTTTCACTCAGGAGGTTTGGAAAGGTGTCTGTAGTAGGATCTTGGCCATACTTTGGGAGTGATTTGGGTGTATCCCTGAAGGGCTCTGGAGCCCACACTTCTGAGTATTTATGGAAGGCTCTTGGGCTCCCAACTCTGGAGTATTTACGGGGAACTCTGGGGCTCATACTTTGGGATGTTTATGGGGCACAGGTTCTGGGAACACCTCTGAAGTTTCAGTCCCTTATCCAGAGGTGTGACTGTGAAATTCTTTATGGAGCACCTTTTCTGGAAAGCCCTATGAAGCTGTTTGGGGGTGGGGGTGGGGGTGGGGGGCCACGTGCCATGGCTGTATATGTGGACACAAGCTCCAGGGGTCTTGCTCTAGGCCATCTGTGATCATCTTGGGCTCATACTTGGGGTGTCACAGGCACTGACAAAAGTTCTTGGGCTCCCCCACTGAAGATCTTTGAGGAAGGGTCTCTGGAGCTTGTGTTCTGGAGGTGGCTGAGGCTCACGCTCTGGGGGTAATAACCATGGCTTAATTTAAGAGCTAAGGGGTAATTTCTGGGTATTCCTAGGGCTCACGCCCTTGGGGGTCTTTTAGGATCTCATGGGGGTTGTCTGGAGACCTCAGACAGTCATACCCTGAACTCCGGTGGCCTCAGGGCTATGGAGCACTCTCCATGGGTCTTTATAGCGCACAAGTTCTAGGCGCACTACTGAGCTCACACTCCCAGGTTGCCTCCACTCGCACTGAGGGTGTTGGAGGTGTCTGTTGATACTCTGGCATCTGCCCCTGGGGTTCACACTCTGGGGGGAAGCGGGGGCACAGGTGCTTGAGAGCTGACCTGGGGTGTCCACATGGAGGAAGGCGCGTTGGGGGCAAAGGTGTGGTGTGCTCTCAGGCTGGCAGTGGGCAGGCCGCAGCCGGGTCTCCCAAGGGTGCAGTGCTGGAGCACTTGGTGCCTGCAGGTGCGTGTTCCTGCCCGACAACGGCGCCTTCTTCGTGAACTACGTCATTGCCTCAGCCTTTATCGGCAACGCCATGGACCTGCTGCGCATCCCAGGCCTGCTCATGTACATGATCCGGCTCTGCCTGGCGCGCTCTGCCGCGGAAAGGCGCAACGTGAAGCGGGTATGGCCGCCTGGGGCCGCAGTGGCCCGCACAGCGCCCCCTGGTGGGCCCAACCAGAAACAGTGACAGTTCAGCTAGGGTGTGGGGACACAGGGGTGCCGGAAGTTGCAGGACCCAGTTCCGAGGCCTTGGGCTTTCCCTTTCCTTTCTGGAGCCTCAGTTTACCCATATGTGCGACGATGGATCAACATAGAGAACCCTGAAGGCACCTGCCAATTCTGACAGTCTAGTGTTCCCATGGGAGTTGGGGGAGGTCCGGGTCCCTAGACCTAGGATCCCTGTGCCCTCACCCCACACGAGGTCTCTGGGCATCCCATTCCCAGGCCTACCAACCTGCCAGCCCCTGATTTCTCAAAGCCCCCCCACCACCCCCCCCCCCATGCCCCGTCACTGTACCCACCCTGACTTAGCCACAGCCCCTCTTTCCATCTGCTTTGCCCTGCCCCACCTGGATATTGGGTTCCTTTTCCCCACAGCTTCGTTCCTGGCCCCCTGCCCCCTCCCACCTGCCCTGTGCCCTTCTAGTCTGTCCCTCCCTTCCCTGAGCCACCCTCCTGCCCATCTCCCCCCCAGCATCAGGCCTACGAGTTCCAGTTTGGCGCAGCCTACGCCTGGATGATGTGCGTCTTCACGGTGGTCATGACCTACAGTATCACCTGCCCCATCATCGTGCCCTTCGGTAGGCACCGCCGCGCCGGGACCTGGGCCCTGCTCGGGGGGACCCAGGACCTCACCCGCTTCACTCCAGTAAGGCAGGCCGCCCTGAGTGGACAGGGCCCCGGCTGGGAGGCCGGCCCCTCGGGCCTCCCGCCCGGTCCCTGCCTCAGTCTGGGGCCGGGCCTGGGGGGAGGAGGGGGAAAACCATCTCAGCTCAGGTTGGCTCCAGCTGGTGTGCTGAGCCCCTGGGCAAAGCCACCCAACATGGCCATACTCATCCACACCAAGTGCCTTCACTCAACTGACATGCTCGGACACACATCACATACCCACAGAGGTATTCACATGTGCACACACACACACACGCACACTGTCACTCCTACACAGCATCCGCGGGTCCACGTGGACACAGTCCCATAAGCTCAGGAAAGACCTTTGGGTTCCAGGGTGGGGTTGGACTCTTGCCACTCACAGAGACCCACTGTAGCTGAACTGTGCGCCTTGAACAAGTCCCTCTTCCTTCTGAAATTTAGCAAAGTTTCTCTTCACCTGTTGCCCTACTAGTGACCTCTCCTTTCCCCCTGGTAACATCCTAACCCCTTAACCACCCTCCCTGGTTATTGAAGGCTCCAAAATAACCCCCTTGTCCTCATTTGAAAGCTCCCATTCCCTCAGCCTCCAGGAAAACAGAACTTACCATCTAATTTATACCCATCTGTTTAGGGACAGGGTAGAAAAAAAAACCGAGAAGGGTTTCAAGAGGAAGCTCATTGACCCAAATGAATGGACTTCTAATAGTAGGGTTTTTAGCGAGGGGCAGCAGAACAAAGCAGGGAAGCTGAGGAAGCGGACAGTCTGTGATCCTGCGATGGGCTTGGGGCTGGGGCAGGAGGAGGGAGGCCAGCCCTTCAGCGATCTCGGTAGGACTGGGACAACCTGTGACGGACACACCGAGGTCCAGTGGCGTTGGTTCCGAGGTCAGAGCCCGTGTGGCTTCCCCCAGGGCTCATGTACATGCTGCTGAAGCACCTGGTAGACAGGTACAATCTCTACTACGCCTACCTGCCGGCCAAGCTGGACAAGAAGATCCACTCAGGGGCCGTGAATCAGGTGGTGGCCGCACCCATCCTCTGCCTCTTCTGGCTGCTCTTCTTCTCCACCATGCGCACGGGTGAGGGCCACCCCCCCACATGCCTCAGGGAGCTGGGGGAGGGGGACCCCCATTCAGAGTCAAGGCAGAGCAAGCCATGGGAGGGTCCGTGATGGCCAAGGGCCACAGGCAAGGAACCTGGGAGAAGCCACAGCACATGGAAATGTGGGGTTGCATTCAGAAGGTAGCGAAGGTGGGGGGGGTGCCCAGAGGAAAGGTAGCAGCCCCATCCTCTGCCCCCCCCCCACCAGGGTTCCTAGCCCCCACGTCCATGTTCACATTCGTGGTCCTGGTCATCACCATCGTCATCTGTCTCTGCCACGTCTGCTTCGGACACTTCAAATACCTCAGTGCCCACAACTACAAGGTGTGGGGCCAGGGGGGCAGGGGATGGCTAAGGGCAGAAGCTCAAGGGGATGGGTGGGAGCTGAGGGCAGGGGTGTCAAGAGGGTGCAGGGTCATGATTGTGGCTGAGAGCCAAGGACATCGCCCCACTCCCTGACTCATTCTGGACCCCTCAAGATTGAGCACACGGAGACAGATACTGTGGACTCCAGAAGCAATGGACGGCCCCCCACTGCTGCAGCTGTCCCCAAATCTGCGGTGAGTGCCCCGATTCATGGCCAAAGGTGGGGAGGAGCCTCTGACTGAGGCTCAATCCAAAGTTGGGGGTTCCATTAGTCCTTCGGAAAGTGAAGCCCATTCCAGACCCCAGAGGCAGGGAAAGATCTGGCTTCACTGAGGGGTCTGCCCACCTCTCCCTGGGGGGGAAGATGACTGTCCCGCTTCCTGGAGACCCTGAGATTCCCCCAGTCAACCCCTCGCCACCAGGAGCAGCTGTCCACCCTCACCCTCTACTCCTCTCCCCCTTCAGAAATACATCGCTCAGGTGCTGCAGGACTCAGAGGTGGACGGGGAAGGGGACGGGGGTCCTGGAAGCTCAGGGGATGAGCCCCCATTGTCCTCGTCCCAAGATGAGGAGCTGCTGATGCCACCTGATGGCCTCACGGACACAGACTTCCCGTCTTATGAGGACAGCCTCATAGAGAATGAGATTCACCAGTAAGGGGAGGGAGGGGCCCTGGAGGCCACGCCCTGCCCCCACCCGACCCCCCCCCCCACGGACACTAAAAACGCTAATAATTTATTAGATCTAAAGCCCCCTCCTCCCCCCATCCCCTGCTTTCATTAAGGTATTTAAACCTGGGGATTCCACCACTCTCCCCCCACCATGGAGGGAGGGAGGGAACCCCCCCAACCTCAGTGAGGAGAGCCCCGAGCCGGACCCGGGGCAAAGAGGGGTGCGGACAGGGTTCCCCCAGATCAGTGCCCCCCAGGCTAGTAGTATGGTCAGGAAGGGTTATTGAGAGCCAAGAGGGGTACCTGGTGCCATGGCTGGAGACCTGGGGGGGGGCAGGCATATCAGGGGCCACCCCCCCCCCCCAGTTCTTTCCTCCCCCCAAGGCCCCCTGGGACCTGGCACTCCAGGGAAATGGAGCCTCCAGCCCCTGTGGGTTGCATGAGAGGGGAGGGACTGCTGAGTGGGAGGAAGAGTCAGGCCCCCAGCCAGGGAGGTGACCTAGGGGTGGGGGGTGGGTATGGCTGACACTGGAAAATGGGTTTTTGCACTGTTTTGTTTTTTTTTTTTCCTTTAAAATAAAAACAAAAAGAAAAGCTCTGAGGCACGTGTCTGATTTGTGCTGCCGCCCGGACACGTGGGCTAGGGACCAACCACCCTCCTGTATCTGGAAGATCTGTTTGGACCCCGGGCAAGAGTCTTCCTGTGCGGGACCTCAGTTTCCCCAGGGAGAGGAGAGAATGGGCCTGGGAGACTGCAGGGGAGTCTCAGGCAGGCGGAGCCTGCTGAGTTCACACCGCCACCCTGCTCTGGCATCTACTAGCTCTCAGCTCTGTCTTCACCCCCTGCCCGGAGGAAGCTGTAGGACCACTCAGTCTGAGGGACAGGGACACAAACCCACACACCTGAATCCCCAGGAGCCACACAGATGGGATGGAGATTCAGGGAGAAAGGCCATGCAAAACCACAGGTTCCCCACTGTCTTCTTGAAGACTTCCTGGAGAAGGAAGATCCCCAGAGGGCTGCTTCTAGAAAGGGGCTCAGCAGGTGGCTCTGGAGGGTGAGAGAGGCCAGAAAATGGGACCACAGTAGTCCCGCAAATAATGCCATTATTATTTGTTGTCATTGTTGCCATAACATATCGAGCAGTGATGTGCCTGGAATCCTGCTGAGTGACTGTGTTACCTGTTATAAAGCATTTACTCCCCAGAGAGCTCACTCCAGGGGTCAGGCATGGGTTCACTGCGAGGAGGATTACGTGAGGCAACATAGGCCAGATGCCCACTTGGCCCAGCGCCTAGCCCGTAGGAAACACCCAATAAACGTCAACTAGAATTAATTCTGTGATCATTAATAGCACTTGCAACACAGGTGTCATTTTCCCTCTTCTTGTGGAGGCTCAGGGAGGCTGCGGGGTTTGTCCAAGGTTACCGGCCTGAGAGGAATCTTGGAAAGCCCTTCTGAGAATCTCAGTGAGCCAGGCCCCCAGCCTGTCTGTCCCTTCCCCCTCAGGAGTGCCTGAGGCCCTGCCCGACAAGTCTCCTGCCCAGTCAAGTCTCCCACATCCCCAGACCCAACTGTAATTCACTTTTTTTTTTATGTTTATTTTTCTTTTTACATTTATTTATTTTTGAGAGACAGAGAGAGACAGAGCCCAAGTGAGGGAGGGGCAGAGAGAGGAGACACAATCTGAAGCAGGCTCCAGGCTCTGAGCTGACAGCACAGAGCCCCACGTGGGGCTCGAACTCACACACTGCAAGACCATGACCTGAGCCGAATTCGGACGCTTAACGGACCAAGCCACCCAGGCGCCCCTTTTAATGTTTATTTTTGAAAGAGAGGGAGACAGAGCATGAGCAGGGGAGGGGCAGAGAGAGCAGGAGACACAGAACTCGAAGCAGGCTCCAGGCTCTGTGTTGTCAGCACAGAGCCCAGCATGGGGCTCAAGCTCACAAACCATGAGATCGTGACCTGAGGCGAAGTCACTGCTTGACCAACTGAGCCACCCAGGCGCCCCAGTAATCCACTTTTTGTAAGAAGTTTCCTATGGCCACTCTAGCCCACCCCCGAGAGGCCCACCCAGCCACATGGTCGCATGCAACGTACATTGCGTGTGCAACGGGTCTCCTGGCTCCTGGAGAACCAAGAACTCCAGTCCTGGTTCTGTCACTAACATGCTGCACGACCCTCGGAAAGCCGCCTCTCCTCTCTGAACCTATCTGCTCATCGATAAAACCAAGGAGTATGACCAAGTGACTCCAATGACCCTGAACATCCAACCCATCCATTACCCACCACCCATCAGCAGGACCCCGAAAAGAAAGTGAGTCAAGGAACTCCCAGAGGAGAGAAGAGGAGAGACCCCAGGGGACCAGGCAGAGGAAGAGAAAAAGCAGATACCACAAAGGCTTACGGATAGTCGACCAGAAACGACCAACAGCAGGGATAGCAAACAAAGCAAAAAGCCCGTGAAAGATTGCCCAGGCACTGGCAGGGGGCAGGAGGCACACGGTGTGGGGCCCACCCACTCCCAGGCTACAGACAGATGTCCCCTGCTTGGAAGGCCAGTGTTCCCTGGGGGGACCGCCGTGAGCAGCTCGGCCCAGGCCTCAGCCCTCACATGTACGGCAAATGCACAGTCTTGTGAAATGTGGACCTCCAGGGAGGGTCCCCAGAGTCCCAGGGCTGGGGAGCAGAGCGCCGGCCGGTAGGTGGGCTGAAACTGGCTGTGAATTTCAAGCAGGGAGCATGCGCAGCAGGCCTCTGAGGCCTCAGACAGCAGCCCCTGATCCCTCCATGAAACCCCCTCGAGTACTCCTGTGCTCCAGACCCTGAGCTGGGTGCTGGCGACATAGCAACAAGGCTGATTGTAGAAGCCCAAGGCCCGGCGGGCAGGCCAGAGACAGATCTGAGCACTCACTAGGTCCAGCACCCTTCTGACCACCTTCTCTGAGTTGACTGAGTCCTCAAAGAAGCCCTATCCCAAATTCAGAGTTGAGGGGCCTGGGGCATACGGCGCTCATGTCCCTTGCTCCTGCTAACATGACTTTGGGTGCAGGGGTGCTAGGACAAGGGTGAAAAAAATCTTAGGGTGGTATGAGAGCCCCAGATCAGAACTATCTTGCCTATTCAAACTTTTTACTGTTCAGCCAAGAAGGTTGACACCCAAAGAGGAGGAATGACAAGAACCCACAACTATTAAGGCCAAAATGGCCAGCGTGGTACCAGATGCCTTCCCCAGGGTCATTGGATTAAACCAGAAACACTCCCAGCATGTGTTGGGAGGCTGGGAATGGCGGTGGGCAGTGGGGCGACCCTTCATCAGGTCAGACAGAAAAGTCCAGAAGGCGAAGGAAGGCTGGGGAACTGGGTAAAGGGGCAGCGAACAGACGGGGAGGGGTCGGGGTCCAGGTAAGGACTCACTGGCAGAGGCTGTAGGCAAGCAGGGAAGCATTCTGGGGCTGGACGCCTGGGGTCCTGTGAAGGTCCCACAGGTTCTGATCTGTTCTTTGGAACAAAACAGAGGAAGGAAGAAACCAGGTGTGTTTTGGGTCACGGGGGAAGGACCACTGGTGTTGATTGAGAGGGGGCCCTAGGGGGGTGCTTTAAGTAGCCAAGAGAGGTTTTGAACCAAGCACCTTGGTTCACGAAGGCCCCTCAGCTCCCCCGAAGCGTGTTCTCTGTACAGGTGGGCAGGCACAGCACCACTTTGCCTGGAAAACCCCGTTAGCTGCGCAGTGTGGCCTGGGACAGACCTCAGCCTAGACCCCCAAATTCCTCACCTGCCTGGCTTCCGTCGAGGCGGGGTCTCCCCTAACCCCACCTTACAGGGTCTTCTCCCCTAACCCTACCTCACGAAGCCCAAAGCCAGGTTCAAGTGTTGCCAGTTGTGAAACTCCAGATGATGCCGAAACAGCAAACTGAACACAGGTCCTGGGGCGAGCACGGCCCCGAGGTGGGAGACTGTGATACAGGAAGATGCCCGCAACCACCCAGCCCCTACCTCCGGTGCCCCCTCACAGGCAGAACCCAGGTCAGAGAGGGAAATCACAACATGCTCATTTGACAAACATTTCCTGAACCGGGGTTGAGGGTCCGGCTTCGCCCTGGGTACCGCAAAGGATCCTCGAGGTGCGACGGTGGAGTCACGGAAGGAGGCCACAGGGAGCCCCAGAGTCCGCCTCTCCTCCCTCCCTTTCCAGCTGGGGCCGGCAGAAGATAATGGGCAAGAGCTGAGGATTTAGGTTCAAGTCCCAGCTCAGCCACTTACCAGCTGAGTGACGCTGGGCGAGTTGTATCGTGCCTCTTGAACAGAAAAGCTCCTGTTGTCCTCACACACGAAATGCTCTGACACCAAAAGAGGGAAGGGGGCTTTTCCCACATCAACCGACTCTCCAACTATCCAGGCACCAGCTGGGTGTCCCACAATTCCGTTCAGTTCTGACGCCGTCTACCTGGAGCTAGCATCAGATGCCCAGGTTGTCACCTGCGCTTCCGCCCGACTGCCTATACATCAGGATTTATAGCCCTTCCTCAGGTTTTATCATTTGCTATGACAGGGGCGCCTGGGTGGCTCAGTTGGCTAAGTGTCCGACTTCAGGTCATGATCTCACCGTATGTGAGTTCAAGCCCCACACAGGGCTCCAGGCTGACAGGGCGGAGCCTGCTTGGGATTCTCTCTCCCTGCCCCGCCCCCCCCAAATAAAGAAGCTTTTTAAAAAATCTTATCATTTACTACGACAGCTCAGCAGAACTCAGGGAAACACATTTATCAGTTTCTTGTAAGAGGATATATTATAGGACACCAGTGAGTGGCTGGATGAGGAGGTACCTAAGGTGAGATCAGAAAGGTCCCAAGCATAAGAGCTTCTGTCCCTGTGGAGTTGGGGTGCCCCACCCTCCCAGCACGTAAATGTGGTCACCAACCCAGAAGCTCTCTCAACCCCGTATTTAGGAATGTTTCTGGAGGCTTCCTCCAGATTGGGCCTGACTGATGATTAAGTCAATCTCCAGCCCCTCTCCCCTCCCTGGAGAATGAGGAGTAGGGCTGAAAGTTCCAGGTTTCTAATCACGGCTTGGTTTTTCTGGCCACCAGCCCCCATCCTGAGGCTATCCAGGAGATCTCCAGGAGTGACCTCATTAGAACAAAAGACGCTGTTGTCACTCACAAAACTCCAGGGGATTCAGGAGTCCTGTCCCAGGAACCAGGGGCAGAGACCAAGTGTGTATTTCTTATTATGTCACCTCTGGCCCTCACTTTCCTCATCTGTAATGTGAGGATAATGATAACGTCCTTGAGCTGTTTTAAGGATTAAACAAGCGGAAAGTTCTTAGCCCAGCATTTGGCAGATAATAAGAACTTAATTAACTGTAATTAATGTTCTTATAGATGAGGAAGTTGAGAGATCCAGAAAGGGGGGTGGGGAAGACTTGTCCAAGGTCGGCTTGGAACAGGACTCTAGGATTCCATTCAGCGGCCTGAGCACCTGCTCTGTAATCAGCACTCCACCAGGCAGGGCAGGGGGACACAGGGACGACTGGACAGTCCCCGTCCTCAACGGTCATACGCTCTTGGAAAGACTATACTATAGGGAGGGTTTCTCATGTCAAAGAGTTCACTCTTTCCCCTGGATAGACATGACAGCCAGGCCAGTGGCCTAACCATGCCAAGGAGAGTGTTATGGGTTGAATTGCGTCCCCCCAAAGACGTGTTCAAATCCTAACCCCCCCAGTCAGTACCTCAGCGTGTGATCTTATTTGGAAATATGGTCATTGCAGAAGTAAACAGTTAAGATGAAGTCACGCTAGAATAGGGTAGGTCCCTAATCCACTGCAACCGGTGTCTGTATGAGAAGGAGACACAGAATGCCTTGTGAAGACCCAAAGACACACAGGGAGAGTGCCATGTCAGTGGGAAGTTGCCTTTCGGAAATGAAGAGGTTTTCAGGATACAAAGGTCAAGTTGGGGTGTCAGGGCCAACCCCTTCCTGGAAGGCTTGGGCTGGAGGAGAGGGACTCAGACTTGTCCTGATTGGACAGTACGGTGAGGACAGCCAGCGTGGTGGAGGTGCCCCCGGGGTAGGGGTGCTGGGACTCCTGTCTCCACAGGAAGATGACCCTATAGGCAGCGGGTAGGGCCCAGGCAGATGGAGAGCGGCGAGGTTACTGACCATGCCAGCTATGAGGGACAGTGGGAAGGAGGACAGAAGAGGAAGGCAGCTATTAAAACGTGCCACTGCCCCGGGGCCCCCACTGCACTTGGAGAGTTCTAGGTGGGGGTGGGGGTTCCCCTCCCCCTCCCCACCCAGAACCTTCAACTGTCAAGCACCATGATAGCCACCAGCATGCCGTACTCCCCAGGTAGGCGCTGATGGGCTTGTACCATTCCTGTACCTCTACAGACCAGGGCCTCCCGCCCCCCACCAGGGAAGAGGCCATGTCCCCTCGAGGGTGACTCTCCCATCGGACTGGAGGCTCCCTAGGAGCAGATGAGCCTCTTCCCCAGACGGTCCACTGATGGCCAGAACCACAGGACCCCTTCTTCTTGTCTCCACTGAAAGGTTGGAGTCGAGGAGCCGAGAGGGACCAGACACCCCACTGTCACAGCTATCTGTGAGAAAGGCTTGTATGAGGGAAGCCCCAGAGGCCATTAGAAAAAAACCTCAGGGAACAGAGAGAACCCCTCCGCATCCCAGAAAACCTGGCCTCTTGATCCAGAAAGACCAGACCGTGAGAAGGCTACAGGAGCAGGACTCCGTAGGCAGGCCTGGGGACCTGGCCTCAGGGCCTGAGGGAGACAGCACTGGGGAGAGGGGTGCTGGGCAGAGCTAGGCTGTTCTGCAGGGTGGAAGGCAGCCAATCCCAGCCGGCAGAAGGGCTCAGCGCTGCACCTCACCCAGCCTAGGAGGGTAGCTGGCTTCTGCTATACAGGGCACCCTAGATCCTGGCTTCCCCGGCCCTCACCATCTGCCTGACCCCTGGAGGCGTAGGGCTAGCCCTAGGAGAAGACCAAACCCAGTCCTCACTCTTCCAAAGTGCCCTGAGAAGTCTAGACACCCCTGGGCCAGAGAGCTTCCTATCCCTTCATGCCTTGTTTTACTGCGTTGCTCTGGCCATCTGCCTGTCTTTCCCACCGCCAGGCTTATCTGTCTGTCTGTGTCTCAGCTTGCCCACGCCCCTAGCCCACCTGTCAGGGCTCGAGTCTGTCACCCGCTCTGGAGACATTTTTGGTGACGACTGTGGTGGAGTGTGTGTCTGTGTAAGTCTCCCCGCCAGCCAGCTGAGTAACACGCTCAGACCCAGGAGACTTGGTACACAGGAAGTGAAGCCGGCGACAGAATGGTGGGAAGTGACTTCTCAGGCTGGGTGATGATCGAAGGGCATGATCACAGCCTTGGCCTGCCCCCTGGGGTTCTCCAGTGTTCTTGGACACCAGCACCTCCTGTGGTCCTTCTAGACCCGCAGGGGAGCCCAGTACATTCACTGCGGGGGGGCAGCCAAGTCAGAGTCTACCTAAGGCGACCTCGTAGTGGAAGGGCACAGAGTGGTTCACCTCACTGTCTGAATGACCTCGGGCCATTCGCTCACCCCCGGTCTCTCACCCTGAGCACTACAGGACGCTTAGCAGCATCGCCGGCCTCTCCCCTCTGGATGCCAGTAGCACCCACCTGGTCCCCAGTTATGACAGCCAAAAATGTCTCTAGACATTGCTAAGTGGTCCCTGGGGCACTATCTCGCAGGTTGAGGACCACTGCCCTAAGGCCTCCAGGCAGGCTCTAAGTTAGATGTAGGTCAGATGGGCCTAGTCGTTCCTGCCCTGCTGACGACACTGGGTAAGGGCCAGGTGATGAGACAAAACCAGTCCTCAGGGATGCCACTGCCCTGGGACTCCCACTGCAATTGGAAGAGTTCTGGGTGGGGGTGGGGTTCCCCTCCCCCTCCCCCTCCCCACCTAGAACCTTCAACTGTCAAGCATCACGCTAGCCACCAGCATGCTGTACTCCCCAGGTAGGCGCTGATGGGCTCGTACCATTCCTGTACCTCTGCGGACCAGGGCCTCCCCCAGGGAAGGGGCGTGTCCCCTTGAGGGTCCCCCTCAGGGATGTTCTGCCGCCTGCCTCATTGGACCCTCTTCATCTGGACCCCTTCTTCACCCCCCAAGATTTGTCCCCCCACCACAGGCCTCCCTCTAAGTCTTTCCCCTGCTCTTTGAGCAAAGAAATTAGCCACTTCTTCCCCTGCGTCCCCAACACCCTACCTTAGGGGAGTGGAGTGAACTTAGAGGAGGGAAAAGGAGGCAGTCACTCTCCCCAAGAACCTCCCAATTATCCCACCCGACCTGGTGGCCTCTCTCCCTGGCACCTTCTCCCTGCCTCTGTGGCCCATGAAGCTGAACCTGAAGGACGATAGTCGGAGAAGGGTCCTCTCAGAGCTCCATGCAGGGGTGGGTTCGCTTCTGACTCCTCGGTGCCCGGCACAGAATACATGCTCCAAAGATGTGGCTGAGACGAGCTACAGTTTGCTTCAAGGAGCGCAAACGGAGCAGCAGAGACAGACAGGCTCACAGAAGATCCCAACATGTAGAGTACAAGTGTTCCTGCATCCTTATGATCACTGAGTCCTGGGAGGGAGGAGGGGTGCTATATGATCCCAGGAGGAACTCCATAAATACTAGCTACCCAGCCGGGTCAGCGAGAAGGCAACCCACAATTTCTGAGCGCCTCGTGAACGCCAGCCTTTTTCATGTCTGTTGCACCATTTAATCCTGAAACACCCTACAAGGTAGGATGTGACGGCCTCTTTAGAGAGATGAGAAAACCAAGGCTCAGAGACATAAAGCAGCGTGCCCGAGGTCACACAGCTATCCACTCTGGTATGGGGCAGCCCAGGGCTGCAAAAGAGGAATCAGCTGCCTAAAGGGAGGTGACTTCACAAAGACCGCCTAGAGGCTGTAGGAAAGTGGAGGAAGCCTAAGCCGCGAGTGATGGGTAGGAGCATGGACCGGCCTGCCTAGGTGTGACCCTCACTGACTCTGCTGCCCACCAGGTATCCAGCCTTGAGGAAGTTCAACCTCTCTGGGCCTTGGTTCTCTCCCCTGTAGCAGGGAGACATAATAATAATAAACCCAGCCAACAGCGTTGTGAGGATTCCTTGAAGTAATGCAGGTAAAGCATTTAGAACCATGCCAGGTACACACTGAGTCCTCAAACACTGTTAACTATTATTTTTATAACTGCTCTGTAAGTGCTAGTTACTTTTTTTGTTTTTAAGTAGGCTCTGGGGCCCAGTGCGGGGCTTGAACTCACGACCCCGAGATCAAGACCCAAGCCGATATCAAGAGTCGGACGCTCAGCCAACTGAGCCACCCAGGCGCCCTGGTGCTAGTTACTTTTACACCTGGGGGAGAATCCTAGTATCTTCTCGTCACAAACCATAGGCTCTGTGGAAGAGGCAAAAGACAGGGTCCCAAGTCTCTATTCAGCAAACTCATTCTAATCCTTAGAGCCAATGGACTTTTCTCAGTGGGGGCCAGGAAACTCCAGGCCCCAGGGACCCCAAAGGGGGACCCCAGAGAAGCCTTTATGCTGTGGTCAAGGACTTTGCTCATCGCCTGCACCAATGCTCTGTCTTCCCTAGGCTGGGGTGAGCTCTTTTTTGTCCCCAGCCCAGGCATGGCCCGTGGCAGTGGTGGGTGGGAGTCTGCAGGTCCCTCCATTTACCAGGCACCTGCTCTGGGGTCAGCTCTTTGGGGGGATTCTCCCTAATGGAGTGGAGGGTCCCAGGGACGAGCCACATGACCATCTATCCCTTCACAGAGAGAAACTAAGATGCTCCTCCCTTCTAGGAGCACTGGGGAACATCATTCAAAACATCTATCGAGCACCTACTATGTGCCAATGCAGCAGCAAACAAACGACAAAAACCCCTGCTCTCCTAAGCTTTCATTCTAGTGAGGGAGACAAATAATAAATAAAGTGTATAGTATATCAGGGACCAAAGAGGGACAGGCAGCTGGGGGTCAGGGCAGGAGAGAGAAAACACAGATTTGCAAACATAGATGAAAAATCACTACAGTGCAATGCAAGGCATTCATTCATTCATTCATTCATCCACTGAAAGCATTTCTGAGCCCCTGCTGGGGCCAGGTGCTCTATGAGACAGATGGAGTTCATTGTATTTTATTTTTTAAGTTTATTCACTTAGTTTGAGAGAGGAGAGAGAGTGAGTGCACGGGGGGGGGGGGGGGGGGGAGGGGCAGAGAGAGAGGGAGAGAAAGAATCCCAAGTAGGCTCCAGCATAGAGCCCAGTATGGGGCTCGAACCCATGAACCGCGAGATCATCACCTGAGACGATGTCAAGAGTCAGATGCTTACCTGCCTGAGCCATGCAGGCGCCCCAAGAGACAGATGGAACCTAATAGTGGACAGAGGAGCCCCCACGTCCACCCTTGAGAGCTCACAGACAAGTCAACTCAGCAGGCAGGCAGTGACGGGTGTCACAACAAAGGAAAGTGTTAGACGTGACGGCGGCCCCACACTCTGCCTGGGCACGTTAGGGGAGGGCTTCCCCAAGGAGATGGCATTGAGCAGGGACTGGAAGACTGAGCAGGACTGTCTCCAGTGGACCAGGTGTGTGCGTGGGATCAGGAATGACCCCGGGCGGAGGCACAGAGGCAAGAACGATCTGGTACAGCTGAGAAACAGGGGCTGCCTGTGCAGGAAGGCTCTGGGCCTCTAGGTGGCAGCCTGGTTTGGGTTTGTCAGGCTCCAGGGGGAGACAACAGGAGCGTTACCGGACCTAGAGAAGTCCCAAGGAGACGCTGATGTGGGACAGGGGAATGGGTTGGCTTGGTTGGGGTAGCTTGAAGAGTAAAGAGGCCTCAGATAAATTTAGCCACAAGTGGCCCGTGATCCCCTTAGTTGGTGAAGATGGGAAGATGGTGCTAATTCCACAGGACTTCCCTCTGAGGAGAGGCGCCTCCCTCTAGGAGGTAGCATCAGGAAAAGGTCACGGTCATGGGTCAGGGCACCTGGGTGGCTTAGTCAGTTAAGCATCTGACTTTGGTTCAGGCCATGATCTCACAGCTCATGGATTCAAGCTCAGCTCAGAGCTTGGAGCCTGCTTTGGATTCTGTGCCTCTGTCTCTCTCTGCCCCTCTCCTACTTGGGCTCTGTCTCTCTCTCTCTCAAAAATATATAAACGTTAAAAAAAGATGTTTTACTAAAAAAAAAAAAAAAAGGAAAAGATCACGGGCCTCGTTTGGGATCTGCAGTCAGACTTAGACCCATGCCCAGCCCTCACCCCGTGACCTTGGGCAAATTCCTTGACCTCCAGGTCCCTGCTTCCTCTTCCAGTAATTGAGGGTATTGCATGGATCTTTCTCAGGGCTGGTGTGCCTGGCACAGAGCAGGCACTCGGCACTGTTAGCTCTGCAATTGTAACTCTTCTCCTTGTCTGTCAACAAGGGAGGACGAATAGCTGAGACCCCCTGCTCTTGCCTCTGTGCAACTCAGCCCTCTGTGTGCTCAATCTGGGTCTCACCTCTAGACACCCCAGAACCCTCCTGCCCTTCCCTGTAGCTGCCCCTTCTTTTCCTCACTATGCATTCCTCCCCTGCCCTGGCACCAACTGGGCTCTGTTTGCCTCAGACCACATCCTTCTACTGCTCTCTCTCTCTATGTAGATGATTGGCCTATTTGGGGCATTTTATATAAATCAATCATACAATAGGTGGCCCTTTGTGACTGCCTTCTTTCTCCTACATCCACGTCGTAGCGTGGATGAGAACTTCATTTCTTTTTGAATGGTATCCTTGTACGAGTGATATTCCGTTGGATGTCTGTTTCTCATTTTTGGTGCCCATGGATCAGCTGCTGGCCATGTGGGGTCTCCTCCCACTTGTTGGCTATTGTGAATAATGCAATGAGCATTTGTGTCCAACTTTTTGTACGGACACATATCTTCCTTTCTCTCAGGTATATGCCTAGAGGTGGAACTTCTGGGCCATACGGTAATAACTCTACGTTTAACTGTTAGAGGGAGAGCCAGGCCATTTTCCAAAGTGGCAGCACCCTTTCAAATTTCCACCAGCAAAGGATGCAGGTTCCAACTTCTCCACATCTTTGCCAACACTTGTTGTTGTTATCAGTCTTCTTTATTATAGCCATCCTAGCTGGTGCGAAGGGGTGTATCACTGTGGCCTTGATTTGCATTTGTCATTGACGACCAGTGGTGTTGAGCGATTTTTCATATGAGTGTTGGTCATATCTTCAGAAAGAAATCTGTCCAGATCCCTTGTCCATTTTTTAATTGGGTTGTTTGTCTTTTCATTATTAAGCGGAGGCGGTTTTCACCAATCAGGGAATGGCGGCTCACATCACCCACTGCCGCCTCAAAGCCAAGGGCATGGGCCAACACCACAACGCCCAGAACTTCCATAACCAGAGCTTTGAGGACCTGCAAGCCACCTGTCTGAGGAAGGGGGAGCTGTTCGAGGACTCCTTTTTCCCTGCCGAACCCAGGTCCCTGGGCTTCAAGGATCTGGGTCCCAACTCCAAAAGCGTGCAGAACATCTCCTGGCAGAGGCCCAGTGTGGGTACTGGGAGGGAAGGCATGGACTCATCTTCGGGGTGGAGGGCTGTTTGTAACAATGTCCCAGTCGCTTTGAAATTTCCAATCTCCCAACCTCCCCAATCCTGGCCCTGGGACTAGTCTCCACCTCCGTCAGGGCTGGAGACAGTTCTGGACATGCTTAAGCAAAACTTCTCAGATAACCCCTGGGAAAGTCACTTACTGACCTTTGCTATCACATCCGACAACTACGTCAATCTGGTCTTGTGCCCTCCTGCACCCTGTTTTCCCCTAGAACTTGGAGGTGGGCATCATGCCCCGGGAATGGCAAGATGGAGGTTCCGGGGAGGGGGGCGGGGCACGTCCTGGACCCTCTAAGACCTTTATTCCTTTACTGCAGGAAATCACAAGCAATCCTCATTTCATTATGAATGGGATCAGTCCAACAGACATCTGCCAGGGTGTACTTGGTGAGTGAGGAGCAAAAAAGCCGGTAGGGGGGAGGGGGTGAATCGGGGAAGAAGGCTGAGGTAGGGGGGGTGCCAGAATGTCTTTTGAGGATGGGAAGCTGGGACTCCTAGATTCAGACAACCTCTCCTGCTTCCCTGCCCCTCTGTTTCTGTGGAGAGGATGAGACTGTCAAGTATGTTCTTCCTGTTACCCGCCCCCCGGGTCTGATCCCAGCCCCTCCCGCTGCTAGCTGGGTCTGGGAGTAAGCTGGGTGGTATACTAGTGACCCATTGCTACACAATAAACTGCCCCGGGCAACGACAAATATCTATCATCTCCGTGTTTGTGGGTTAGTGATTTGGAAGAAGCATAGGTGGGTGGGTCTGGCTCAGAGTCTCTCCTGAGGCTGCAGTCAAGATGTCAGGCAGAGCTGTGCTCACCTGAAGCTTTCACGGGAGCTGAAGGATCCACTTCCAAGATGGCGCACTTACGGGCCAGGAGGCCTCAGTTCCCTTCCACGTAGGCTTCTCCATTGGGCCGCTTGAGGGTCCACACAACATGGTAACGGATCTCCCCAGACAGAATGATATGAGGGAGAGAACAAAGAGGAAGCCATCATGCCTTTTCCCGCCTAGTCTCAGGAGAACACACGCGGTCACCTCCACCACATTCCATTTGTTAGAAGCAAGCACAAAATCTGGCCCACACTCAGGGGAAGGGAATTAGACTCCACCTCCTGAGAGGACTGTCAAAGAGCTTGTGGACATATTTGTAAGCCAGTGCCGGTTCCAGAACTTCCTTAGTCTGACGTATTAAGTAAAGGAGCACTAGGCTCTTCAGCCCCCTCTCCCATGGGCTTCCATGACAACCCCAAGGGATATCTTCCTCCTTGAGGAAGGATTCCTCCAAACCCCTCATCGCATTTTCAGGGATCAGACCAGCATGGGCTTCCTCTGGGGCTGAGTTCTGTCGTATTTGTGGCAGAGAAAAGGGCAAGTTGTAGGCAGGGCAGAAACCAAGGAGACCTCAGGCCCCATGTCTGTCACCGTGGCTTACTGGGCCACAGGAAGTGACCTGGCTTCTCCCTATTTAGGTGTCCTTTTGGCAATGGAGGATTGGAGTGTCCTTAACCCTCCTTTTCCCACCCTCTGCCTCCCACTAAGGGTACCCCAGGCAACTAGGAAGCCATTGGTAATCGCAGTAGCTTTCCTAGAGCCCCTCAGCCTCAGCCTGGCCCAGGACACTCAGGCTACCACCCTGCCCCACGGCCACCCCAGGACATCTGAGATACCCAGGAGAGAGAACTCGGTGGGTGACCTCAAACCAGAGTTACTGCCCCTGTGCCCCATCAATGCCTAGCCCCGGGGACCTAGCTGGGCTACAGACTAAGCCCCTTGGGTGTCTGGTGTTATGTGACTGATATCAGGGAGAGATGTCTTTTTTTTTTTTTTTTATGTTCACAATTTGCTTTATTTATTTTTTTTTCATTTTTTTTTAATATATGAAATTTATTGTCAAATTGGTTTCCATACAACACCCAGTGCTCATCCCAAAAGGTGCCCTCCTCAATACCCATCACCCACCCTCCCCTCCCTCCCACCCCCCATCAACCTTCAGTTTGTTCTCAGTTTTTAACAGTCTCTTATGCTTTGGCTCTCTCCCACTCTAACCTCTTTTTTTTTTTTTTCCTTCCCCTCCCCCATGGGTTCCTGTTAAGTTTCTCAGGATCCACATAAGAGTGAAACCATATGGTATCTGTCTTTCTCTGTATGGCTTATTTCACTTAGCATCACACTCTCCAGTTCCATCCACGTTGCTACAAAAGGCCATATTTCATTCTTTCTCATTGCCACGTAGTATTCCATTGTGTATATAAACCACAATTTCTTTATCCATTCATCAGTTGATGGACATTTAGGCTCTTTCCATAATTTGGCTATTGTTGAGAGTGCTGCTATAAACATTGGGGTACAAGTGCCCCTATGCATCAGTACTCCTGTATCCCTTGGATAAATTCCTAGCAGTGCTACTGCTGGGTCATAGGGTAGGTCTATTTTTAATTTTCTGAGGAACCTCCACACTGCTTTCCAGAGCGGCTGCACCAATTTGCATTCCCACCAACAGTGCAAGAGGGTTCCCGTTTCTCCACATCAGGGAGAGATGTCTTGATTGCTACACTAATGTAATCATGGCGTAGAAGTAGAAGGAGGCAGGGCATGGGGGAAGGTGACTGGATTTGTTCAGGGGGGCGGGGAGGGGGGGGGGGAACTGGCTCTCTCCCAAAGAAAGTAGATCCCAGAGTGAGAAGCAAGACGAAAGCCAAATGCCTCCTCCCCAAATCTGAAAACAAAAGCATCCAGCTCTAATTTGTGAATCTCTTCTGTAATACAGAAGGTAAAGAGGCTCACCTCCCCCGCCCCCCCGCCAGAGCCTGTTCTTTCAGCCCTGTTTCTCCCTACTAGATTCCTTCCTGAACACTTCTTAGTGACAGGGCTAAGGGAGGGGGCCACGGAGTCAGTTCCTGGGAGTACAGGAGAGGCAACCCCCTTCCTGTCTTTCCAGGGGACTGCTGGCTGCTGGCTGCCATTGGCTCCCTCACCACCTGCCCCAAACTGCTGTACCGTGTGGTACCCAAGGGGCAGAGCTTCAAGAAAAACTATGCAGGCATTTTCCATTTTCAGGTGAAGGATGATTTGAAAGCCAGAGTTGTTTTGTGGTGTGTGTGTGTGTGTGTGTGTGTGTGTAGCAGAGACAGAGACAAAGCGGGTAGGGAGGAAGAAGAAGAATTATATTTGCTTTGAAGTTACATTTTTTCTTTGTGAAAAATGACATTTATTAGGGTGGATTTTTGTCTAATTATCAGAGAAATATCTGGTCACTAAAGAAATCACGTAAGCTAATTTTTTAAAGCCCTCGAAGAAAATAATAATAATGATCTGTTGTTGGTGGCCCTCCTTCTCCTGCTTCTCTCCCTCTCCCTCTCTGTCTCTTCCTGTTGGTAGAAACACGCGTGTGTGTGAATGTGTGTGCGTGTGTATGACATTGGGAGTCGCTGTCACATAGTTTTGGTAATCTGCTCTTTAAACTTAGCGACATGTGGACACATTGCCCGTGTCGCAAAATATTTCTGAGAATCACAAGAATTTTTTTAATTCCAAATTTAAAATCCTAAAGCCCAGCCAAGGTCAAAATGTGGGTGGGGTCCCTCTGGGGCCCAAGGCAGAAACTGGAGATGAGGCTTGGGGTGACCTTCAGGCTTTTCATAGCTTTTCACTCACTTTTCAGCCCTTCTGGGGAGTGGGCTCTCTGACACTGGCGTGTCACTGATCCTGGCCACCAGGAGGTGCTCGTGTAACACAGGTCTCATATACGGCAGCGGGGGTGGGGTGGGTGTGAGGGTGTGTGCCTACACGCACGCATGTGCTTGTAGGATGGCCGGGGGCACACACGTGTCTTAAGCCCCACTGAGGTCCACCTTGCTGCCCACAGATTTGGCAGTTTGGACAATGGATGGACGTGGTGGTGGATGACCGGCTGCCCACAAAGAATGGCAAGCTGGTGTTCGTGCACTCGGCTGAGCGCGCTGAGTTCTGGAGTGCCCTGCTGGAGAAGGCATATGCCAAGTGAGTGCCCCAAGCCTGGGCTTGCCTCCAAGCCTGCCCGACAACTGGCAGCTATGGGGGCAGCTGACTCAGGGGAAAAGGCAGATGGAGGTCAGGGCATCCCTTCCTGCCCTCACCACACCCACTCGTGTCCAAGCTGGCATCTCTAACCCAGAGCATAAAAGTGCCCTCTCTGTGCCCACAGGCTGAATGGGTCCTATGAAGCTCTGTCGGGGGGCAACACAGTAGAGGGCTTTGAAGACTTCACAGGGGGCGTGACCTATAGCCTCCAACTCCAGAAGCCCCCTCGGAACCTGCTGAGGATTCTTAGGAAGGCCATAGAGCGGTCCTCCCTCATGGGCTGCTGCATCGAAGTAAGCCATACTGGGTCCTGCCTCAGGGCCTTTGTACCTGCGGTTGCTTTCACCCAGATGGTTCTTTCCCCCAGGTAGCTGCGCGACTAGCCCCTTCTCATTCACATTTCAGTTCAAATGCCCCTTCCTCAGGCCTCTCTTCCCTACCTCCCACTCTAAACCAGCTGCTCCTACCTCCCTTTGCTTTCTACTTTGTTTTTATTCTCCCCCTAGCATGTATTGTGATCTGAAATGGTCTTACTTATCAATATAGTTGTTCCCAGCCTATCTTCTCCCGACAGTTTCGTATTCCATGGGGGCAGTGACCTGTCTCATTCACTGCCGGATCCTGGGACTTAGGATGCTGCCTGGCATATGCAAGAGACACCCAGCAAATATTTATTCAAAGAAATAAATGAGCCCAGGGTGGAACCGTACGACCCTGCCTTTGCACCCTGGGCATGTAACCCCGAGAAACGAAGACTTACAAGCACATGAAAGCCGGCACACAAATGTTCATAGCGGCTTTGTTCATAGTAGCCAGAAACTGGGAACAGTCTAGACGTCCTTCACGGAGTGAATAGTTAAACTGCGGTGCCCAGAGGCCATGGGATATAACTCGGCGATAAGAGGAAATGAACTACCAATACATGCAACTACTTGGGTGAATCCCAAGGGAATTATGCTGCGTGGGGAAAACCAAGAGAGTTCCATACTGTACGAATCCATTCACATGGCAGGCTTGAAATGACAGATTTTTTAAATGTTTATTTATATTTGAGAGACAGAAACAGAGTGCAAGCAAGGGAGGGGCAGAGAGAGAGAGACACAGAATCGGAAGCAGGCTCCAGGCTCTGAGCTGTCAGCACAGAGCCCGACGCGGGGCTCGCACTCAGGAACCGCAAGATCATGACCTGAGCCGAAGTTGGACGCTTAACCGACTGCGCCATCCAGGGGGCACCTAGGTGGCTCAGTCGGTTAAGCGTCTGTCTCTGGATTTTGGCTCAGGTCGTGATCTCACGGTTCATGGGATGGAGTTTTGAGTCCGGCTTTGCACTGACAGCAAGGAGTCTGCTTGGGATTCTCTCTCTCCTTCCCTCTGCCTGCCTCTCTCTCTGTCTCTCTCTCTCTCTCTCAAAATAAATAAACTTAAAAAAAAAAACCCTGGACCCCAAGAGTGCTCACATCTCTTCGGGTGCCCTGGTGCATCTGACCGGATCCTGAATTCCTTTCTTTCCTCTGTTCTGTAGGTCACCAGCGACAGTGAGTTGGAGGCCATGACCCAGAGGATGCTAGTGAAAGGGCACGCCTACTCCGTGACCGGCCTCCATGATGTGAGTCTGCCAAGGGCACCCTACCTGGAGACACAGAACAAGGAGGACAGTCCCTCCTGCCCCAGGACCTTCAGCCACACCCCTGCCACCACACCCTTTCCGCCGCCAGGTCTTCTACAGAGGCAGGACGGAAACCCTGATTCGGGTCCGGAATCCCTGGGGCCGGATCGAGTGGAATGGAGCCTGGAGTGACAAGTAGGTGCCCCTGAGCAGCACTGTCAGGTGAGGAGCAGAGCGCACGGCTGGCCCACCAGCCAGGCAGTGTCACAGATGGACCCGCTGGCGTCCCAGGACCAGCCCCTCCCCACTAGTGTCTTTCCCTCTAACTCAGGACCCCCAGCGGCCGGAGTTCAGTGGGGAGGGAATCCCTTGGGGAGGAACAAAATACCTTCTGAGCCCTGCCCTTCTCTTTCCACCTCCTGTCTCTGATCCAGTGCCAGCGAGTGGGACAAAGTGGCCCCAGAAACCCAGAAACAGCTGCTTCAGAAGAGGGAGGATGGGGAGTTCTGGTCAGTGCAGCTTGGGTGGGCTTCCTTCTGCCCCCACGCCCGTCCCTTCATCTCCTCTGCCGCCCTCCCACCCTTGCCTTTGATGGGGAGGCTCTGAGGGGGAGCCTCCGGGTGTGACGGTGCCACAGGCTCTAGCCGTCGTGCCCTCCACCACAGGATGTCCTACCAAGACTTCCTGGACAACTTCACGCTCCTGGAGATCTGCAACCTGACGCCTGACACGCTCTCTTGGGACGACAGGGGCTGTTGGCACACCACCTTCTGCGAGGGCAGCTGGCGGCGGGGCAGCACTGCGGGGGGCTGCAGGAACCACCCCGGTGGGTGAGGGGATTCGGGGTCCGCGAAGGGGTCAGGGGACCGGCAGATCCCACGAGGCCCCGCCGAGGAGGCAGGTGTGTGGCCAGGAAGCCGGTCCACCCTGGGAAGGGCAGAGCCATGCTGACCTGCTTCTTCCACAGACACATTCTGGACCAACCCCCAGTTCAGGATCTCTCTCCCGGAGGGGGATGACGACCCAGAGGACGACGAAGTTGTCTGCACCTGCCTGGTGGCCCTGATGCAGAAGAACTGGCGACGGGCACGGCCCCTCGGAGCCCAGCTGCAGACCATTGGATTTGTCATCTACTCGGTGGGTGCTCCACCACCTCCCCCAGCCACTCTTGCTCCCTCTCCTGGCCTCACCCCCTTCAAGACCCTGCCAGAGGCCTTAATGAATAGTAACGCCTTCCAAGAAGAGGGAGGAGACAGAGCGCCAGGGAGGTGAGGTTACTTGCCCAAGCTCACACACCCAAGGCTCAGAAGCAGATTATGTCCTGATTCCCAGGTGTTCTGAGACTTCACAGTGTCCCCAGGTGTCCCCCCACACACACACACCCGCCCAGACACACCACCCAGAGCGTTGACTCCAGCAGCCAAGAGATATCCCTGACCACATTTCTGAAATTGTGCTTTGCGAAATCCTATAAATGACAATTTGTTCGAATAGTTACGGAGCACCTACTGTATGCCAGCCACCAGTCCAATCTCCACTGGTCCAATAGTGAACAAAAAGAGACACAAGGGGCGCCTGGGTGGCTCAGTCGGTTGGGCATCTGACTTCGGCTCAGGTCATGATCTCACAGTTCATGAGTTCGAGCCCCGCATTGGGCTCTGTGCTGACAGCTCAGAGCCTGGAGCCTCCTTGGATTCTGTGTGTCCCTCTCCTGCTTATGCTCTGTCTCTCTCTGTCTCAAAAAAAAATAAAAACATTTTTAAAATTATAAGATACTTCATCTTAAAAAAAAAAAAAGAGAGAGACACAAGCCTTGCCCTCCTCCTAGGCTGGGAGCCCACCAGGTTAACAGACACCAGACATGCCTGAAGATATTTCCAAGGTTAGGGGTGCCTGGTGGCTCGGTCGGTTAAGCGTCTGAATTGAGCTCAGGTCATGATCTTGTAGTTCATGAGTTTGAGCCCTGCATCGGGCTCTGTGCTGACGGCTCAGAGCCTGGAGCCTGCTTCAGATTCTGTGTCTCCTTCTCTCTCTGCCCCTTCCCCGTTCACACTCTCTCTCTCTCTCTCTCTCTCTCTCTCTGTCTGTCTAAAGAATAAAGAAACACTCAAGACATTTAAAAAATATATATATTTCCAAGGTTAGCTGTGGTCCTTCAGGAAAGGTATATACTCTACCTCCCACCTGGGGCTCTACAGGGCATCAGCTATGGGTTTTTGTCATCCCTACGGGGCAACAACCCACTTAATCTTTTTTGTTTATTTTATTTACTTTTGAGACACAGAGAGAGACAGCAGGGGAGGGACAGAGAGAGAGAAAGAGAGAGACAGGAGATAGAGAATCCCAAGCAAGCCCCGTGCTGCCAGCGCAGAGCCCAATGTGGGGCTCGAACTCACGAACCGTGAGATCGTGACCTCAGCCGAAATCAGGAGCCGGGCATTCAACTGACTGAGCTACCCAGGATCCCTTACAACCTACTTATCTTGGTTTAACTCACCTTTTTACAAACATATTTGTGTTCAATGGCCAGTTTCAATAATCACCTGTTAACTACTGCAGGATACAAGTGTTCCATGGAAAATGCTCGTGTTCTGGAAAACGCTCTCCTCGACTTTCATCCTAGCTCTTTCACTTTTTAGCAGTGTGAAATTGGGCACGTTACCTCACCTCTTGGGATTCGGTTTCCTATCCTTAACCTGCAGGGATAAAAACCTCCCCCTGGCAAAACTTTGTGTAAACTATGCTTTGTTGTCCAAAACTGAGGGATTATTAATGTTAACGTTAGGACTTTTGGCTGTCAGAACCTATGCCCCCCACCGCCACCAGTGTCCCGCTGTAACACACACATGTGCACGCGTGCACACACACACACACACACACACACACACACACACTGCCTGACTTCTACAGGCCTGAGTCCTTTCACCATCCTGGGAGTTTGGCCTTCCTCTCTCTTCTCTTCCTAGGTCCCAAAGGAGGTACAGAAGACATGGGCTTGATTCTGGGCAGGCACTGCCCCACCTCTGGCTGCATGTGGATGGGCAAGGGGTAGAATTCAGCCAAGGGCTCTCAGGGCTACTGGGTTAGGATTCTACTGCGTTGGGGCCCCGGATGGGAGTCAGGGCAGGAGATCAAGGAGTAGGGAGTCGGGCAGGGGATACTTTGGTTACCTGCCAGCTGGGTGGTATCCAGGACTGGTCAGTTTGTGGTAATGCCTCCCCCGGAGACTTGCCCAAGTAAGCTTCACTTTTGGGGTCCCTCTCTCTGCCTATACTCACATGCCAGCCCTGTACCCACCTCCAAGGCACATATAGTTTCAGAACATCCAGGATACTCGCTTGAAGAAGGACTTCTTCATAAAGTATCAGGACCATGGCTTCTCAGAGATCTTCACTAATTCGCGGGAGGTGAGCAGTCATCTCCGGCTGCCTCCGGGGGAATATGTCATCATTCCCTCCACCTTTGAGCCACACAGAGATGCCGACTTCCTGCTACGGGTCTTCACAGAAAAGCACAGCGAGTCCTGGTGAGGAGCCCTACCTCACCGCTCCAAGACCACCTGCCCAAGAGCTGTAGGATGTCAAGCTCAGGGGGCCGTCATCTGGTCCTCCCCAACTCTGTCCCTAGTTTAAGTCAGGGAAACTGAGGCACACGGAAGGGGAGTCTCAGTAGCAAGCCAGAATCAGAACCCAGATCCCATGGAACCTGTTCCACGCGGCTTCAGATACACGACATGATCTCCCCACAAGCACCCCACTAAATTCCCTGTCTCCCTGATCCCGCATAACCATGAACCTTCCTTCACTTTTGCGCAGGGAACTGGATGAAGCCAACTGTGCTGAGCTACTCCAGGAGGTGAGGGGAGGCTGTGGGGTCCAGGGACCAGAGGAAGCATCTGAGGAATGTGAAGGAACTTTCTTGACTGGGTCCCTTTCCCACTCCTTCCCCACCAGGAGAAGTTCTGTGAGAATGACGTAGACCAGGACTTCATACATTTGTTTGGGATAGTGGCAGGAGGAGAGGTCCGAGGCCGAGGGCTGGGCACCCAAAGCAGGTGGATGGGGGGAACGTGCCAGAGCTGGGATTTATGGTCGCCCTTCCTAGGACAAGGAGATAGGCATGTATGAGCTACAGAAGCTGCTCAACAAGGTGGTCACCAAATGTGAGTCTTCCACCCCCCCACCCTGCCACTCACAACCCTCCTCCTGCAGCTTGCACCCCCCCTGGGCCGCTCCCTGCATCCCCTGCGATGCCCCACTCACTCCTTCTCTCTTCCTGCCCCTTCCCTCCCTCACAGTCAGAAACTTCAGGACCCAGGGCTTCGGCCTGGATGTGTGCCGCTGTATGGTCAACCTCATGGATGTATCTTCTTGTCCAGTGCTCTCCTGCCCCTCACCCCTACCCCCATGCCTGGCCCCCAGGTGACCATCGCTCTGGCCAGTCATGCCCTCCTTCCTGCTGGGGATTAGGCTCTGAGGTAGCAAAAGATGCCAGTTTTTCTGGCTGTTACCATAGTGACCACACAAGATCCCCGGGTCTCATGTCTCCCACTCAGCGAGCCTCTCTGCTTCCCTGGCCCCAAGATGCCCTCTTCACTCCTTCTTCTGGCATCCTTGACTACCACCCCCTCCCCAGAAAGATGGCTCTGGCAAGCTAGGGCTTCTGGAGTTCCAGATCCTGTGGAAAAAAATCAAGAAATGGACGGTAAAAAACACTGAAGGGGCAGTTTATGGCGGGGAGAAAGGGAGGTCCTCAAGAGTGATGGGGATTAGTAAGGACGATGCTAGAACCTGGAGCCCCTGACTAGACACACACACACACACACACACACACACACACACACACAGGACAGGATCTGTTGGAGTGTTGGTGCATTAGCTAGTCAGATTAACAACCAGTATAGTCCAGGCATCACCAGTTTAAAGGACTGGTGCAGAGGGCCCAGTTGGGAGTGGGTCTTTCAGACCCCTGACTCCGGTCTTAGCCCCCTCCCCTTGCCAGAGGCCCCCTACAGTCACTAGATGACAGGAATATTGGGCGCTCAGGGCGGGGGCCAGGGTAGGCAGCGCTGGGGTCTTGGGTAGTCCTTGTAGGTTAACTATACTGAAGTATTTCATTATTTCCACCACCATGCTATGCACACCCCCTCTGTCTATCCCTTCAGGACATCTTCCGAGAGTGTGACGAGGACAACTCAGGCAGCTTGAACTCCTATGAGATGCGCTTGGCAATTGAGAAAGCAGGTTAGCAGGGGGTCAGGGGAGAGGGTCTGGGGGCAGCGAGGGAGGACGCGGTGGCCAGGGGGCTGGACTCCCCCTCCGCACTCCTCTCTCTCCCAGGCATCAAGCTGAATAACAAGGTGATGCAGGTGCTGGTGGCCAGGTATGCAAACGATAACATGATCGTGGATTTTGACAGCTTCATCAGCTGCTTCCTGAGGCTCAAGGCCATGTTCAGTGAGTCAGTCATCTGCCCACTCCCCACCGTGGGTCGGGGACCACTGGCCGCCTCCCACACGCCCACATGAGGAGCCCTGCTCCCAAACCATCCCCCTCTTTAGGGCACAGACGATCTGGGTTCAAATCCCAGCCCCACCACTTGTTGGCTGTGTGCCTTGGGCAAGTCGCTTTATCTCTCTGTGCCTCTGTCCTCTGTTCTCATCTATAAAATGTGGGCAGTAACAGTATTGCCCTCATAGGACGGAGCCACAGAACATATGAGTTTCACACATGGCGACGCTCTGTGTGTGGCTCATGGCGAGGCTTGGAGTTCTTATCATTAATTCCTTCCTGGGCTGAGGGTTAGCCTGGAGGCAGCAAGGGACAGCTTCTGATGCCCTTTCTGACCTCCTGCTTCTTTGGGATTGGGTCTTGCAGACCCCAGACTCGGCTCTCAAACCCCTTCCCTTGCCTCCTCTCCCAAACAGCATACTTTCTATCCATGGACCCCAAGAACACTGGCTATATTCGCTTGAATCTGAACCAGGTACTCACGGCTCCCCTTGCCCTCTGCTCCCCCAGCCATCCTGCCCCACCCTCCCTGCCGTCCTTGGATCTGCTTCTCTCCTCCCCACAGTGGCTGCAGACAACCATGTGGGGATAGGGGAGCCCCAAGAGCCCGGCGCCCACCACCACCACTGCAGGGCTCCGGGCTCAGGGGCAGGGCACTCCTTACTGCTCTCGGCTCCGCATTCCCTGCCAATGGAACGGGCTCCAGGTAGTGGCACCTGGGCCCCTTACTCCAGCACCAGGCCGTCCATTGCCCACCCCCCCCCCCCAGCCCAAAGTGTTTCTCTTTTTCCCCAGCCAGCTTCTGGTGGCTGGATTTCCCCCAGTCTCTCTCCCTCTCTGAGTATATTCTACTGAAGAGTAAGTGCCACTTCCCCAGTGGCTGTGGAGGCTCTCCACACTTTCCTGCTCACACATACCCGCTGCCTACCTCTCCAGGCTTGGGCCCTCCCTTCTCTCCCTCACTTGGGGGCATTGTTATAATAAACAGCCATTGCCACTGGCTTCTGTGTCTCCGTGCTTCTATGCCGAGAAAATTCTGGCAGGGGTGGAAGTCACTTCCCCAGCACCAAAGAGGGGCTCCAGGAGCTCTCAGTTAGAGTGATCTCACCCCTACTTCCAGGGAGGCATGTGTGACTGTTACAAAAACTAGAGGGCGCTGTTGACATTTATGGGCAGTACCAGAGACGCTAAAGGCACAACAGTCCCTCCCCGAGGACCCGTACAGACGTGGTACCAAGGAGCAGCATCTGAGGAGAGGGCATTGGGCAAAGTTAGGGGCCCTTGGGACGCCAGCCTCCTCTCTCGTCCCCTCCCCAACCTGGGGTCTCCAAAGGTGGCATTGCAGGTGTCTCAAAGGCCAAAAATCTGGCACCCACGTGAGCCAGCCGGTCATAGAAATGAAGTGACCCTCCTGGGTGCGAGGCGGGGAGGGCTGAAGATTGTGGCAACAGATGAGCTCCTTCCTGCGTGAAACGTGCTCTGATTCAAATCATTTGTGTCGTTCGACACTTGCTACTGCCGAGCCACTGCCCTCACAGGAAGGATCAAGGGACCCTTGACCTGTTCTTGACCTTGGAGTCTCTGCCCCAGGTGCCCTCTCCCCCAGTCTCCAGCCTCTTGCTGCAGCGAGAAGTCCAGACCATCTGCAGCAGCCCCTCAGCTGCACATCGCCCATCCTTCCAGATCTTTCCCTGGCTTCCCCTCTGGTCTCTCTGGGCTGGACACCCGGGCCTGTGCATGTGAGCTCTTTAACCTCTTGGACAGAGGCAGCTTCCAAATCCCTTTAGCTTAGGGACCTGTCCACCTTACATGCGTCCAGATCCTTCTTGTGTCTGTGTGCCCTTTCGTCCTGTCTTTCCGGCTGGTGGCTGATTTCAAGTTCCCTCCTACAGCAGTGGTCCGTGGTGGCTTCCTTCCATTTGCACGACACCCACCCACCCCTCTCTTATGCTTAGTGGGGGGCCGGATTTCCAATCTGCCCTGCCGCCTGTCTCCTTTGTGGCCTCAAAGACTAAACTAAGTAAGCCGCCCTCTCCCTCCTCTGCCGCCCCCTCTCTTCCCAGGAATCATTTCCGCCAGCCACCTCCCTCTTCCTCCTCCTGCCCTCTGCAAGTCTTGTCTAAGAGAAAGTCACACTCTCTTGAAGAACCTCTTAAAGACCAGTAGTTCCTCCACACCACTTTCTGCCTCCTTTTTTCCACAGAGCTGCTCTCTAAGGTTCCTGGGGGGCAGGGCAGGGATCGTTTGGGGAAGCCCCAAAACTAGCAGGTCCTTTGAGCTTTTGAGAGGCCCTGGGCAGTCCCACTGGGTTCTGGGAAGCCCGGCAAGACGCTGACCCCACCTGTTGTTCCTTGCCCTGGCGCGAGATGCCGCCAACTTCTGTCTGGGTGGCTTCGGGGCAAGTTACTTTACTTCTCCGGAAGTCCCCTTTTTCTCATCTGTGGGTTAGGGATGTGAAATAAAAATTTATCTGAGTAACTGAAAAGATCAAATTGGCTTGACTGAACAATTCATGAATCGGGCAGCATCCCACTTAGCGAACAGAAAAAAGCTCCGTCCAGCTGTAGAAACAGGTTTGTAAGGGCAGGGGGTGGGGTAGCGGAAGGAAATTATTAGCAACGAGTGTATTGTTTTAGGTAAGGTCACCTCCCTAAGGGGGAACAGAAGGAGTCTATCCGTAAATGTTCTAGTGCTGCAGGTAATCCCAGGTTGACTGGTTGAGGGTCACATCCCTAGGAGGGTTAAAACTACAGTTAGGTTAGGTATGAAGTCTTGGTTTCCTGATATGGGGCCTTGACATAAGTGACTCCATGATCCATGTGGGGCCTGGGGATTTTCTTTTCTTTTTAGCAATTTCTTTTTTTTCTCTTTTCTTTCTTTTTTTTTTTTTTTTAAGAAAGGGAAAGAGTGCACAAGCAGAGGAGAAGGGCAGAGGGAGAGAGAGAGAGAGAAAGAGAGAGAGAGAGAGAGATTGACTGACAGAATCTTAAGCAGGTTCCATGCTGAGCGTGGAGCCCAGCTTGGGGCTCGATCCCACGACCCTGGGATCATAACCCAAGCTGAAATCAAGAGTCGGATCCTCGACCTACTGAGCCACCCCAGTGCCCCTCTTTTTAGACATTTCTCCCTTTTGATTCGATTCTAAGCTTAACTGAGAGACGTGATCGAAATTTAAGACATTCCGTGACTAAGGTAGTCACAAGTTACAGCTTCAGGTTCACGGGTTTTTTTTTTAAAGTCATCTCCAGGGGCACCTGGGTGGCTCAGTCGGTTGGACATCCAACTTCAGCCCAGGTCATGATCTCACGGTTGGGGGGTTCATGCCCCACGTCGGGCTCTGTGCTGACAGCTCAGAGCCTGGAGCCTGCTTTGGATTCTGTGTCTGTCTCTCTCTCTGCCCCTTCCCTACTCACGCTCTCTCTCTGTCTCTCAAAAATAAATAAACATTGAAAAAAATTTTTAAAAATAGTCATCTTGATACCCAACATGGGGTTCAAACTCACAACCCTGACATCAACAGTTGCATGTTCCATGGCATGGATACCACGCCTGCCAGGAGCCCCAAGGTTCACCATTTTTAAGTCAGTTCGTCCTCTTTGCTCTTTTTCTGACGGTCCAGTCTTCGGGAGATGGTGCACTTGGTGAAGTATAGCTGTGAACTCGCATTTAAAGCTTTTGAGAGAGTACAAGGCACCACGGAGATTATCGTGATGAGCACAAACAGGATAATCCCCAATGTCTGCCTCGCACTTCAGAGCCACGGTCTCCAAGACCCAAACCAGTCAAAACCGAATAAGTCAAAGTAAGACTCTGCCGAAGGAGTCACTGTTTTAAGCCCTGTGGCTAGGGCAGCGAGCTCGTGCAACTGAGTTTCAGCCTCCCCAGAAGTGTTAATCCAGGTACAGCGGATGGCATTGGCCACAGCACAGACACCTCCTTGCTCAGCTAAAAGATAATCAGGGGCTATCCTGTTATCAAGGACAGCTTTACTGCAGAGTTTAAGGATCTTTGTTGGGCAGCTATTGTTTGAGTGACAGATTCTACAATATCTTTAAGAGTTAAGGAGAGGTTTCTGATCATATTCTTATCTATATTTCCTCCTAACCAGGTAAGTATGGCTCTGCTAAAGGAAGCAAACCCTGAGTTGTGAATCCCTCCTGATAGGTCTTTTCTTTCTTCCTTTCTTTTTTTTCTTTCTTCCTTTCCTTCCTTTTTCTTTCTTTCTTTCTTTGTCTCTTTCTTTTCTTTCTTTCCTTCTCTCTCCTTCTTTCTTTCTTTCCTTCTCTTTCTTTCCTTCTTTCTTTCTTTCTTTTAAATTTTTTGTTTTAGAGAGAAAGTGAGCGGGGGAAAGGGGCAGAGGAAGAGAGAGAAAGAGAGAGAGAGGATCTCAAGCAGGGTCTACGCTCAGCACTCAGCACAGAACCTGACGCAGGGCTCCATCCCATGATCCAGGGATCATGATCTGAGCTGAAATCAAGAGTCAGATGCACAGGATGCCTATGTGACTCAGTCAGTTGGGTGTCTGACTTCGGCCCAGGTCATGATCTCGCGGTTCACAAGTTCGAGCCCTGCGTCGGGCTCTGGGCTGACAGCTCGGAACCTGGAGCCTGCTTCAGATTCTGTGTCTCCCTCTCTCTCTGCCCTTCCCCTGCACATGCTCTTCTCTATCTCTGTCTCAAAAAATAAATAAAAATAGGGGCACCTGGGTGGCTCAGTCAGTTGAGCGTCCAACTTCGATTCAGGTCATGATCTCGCAGTTTGTGAGTTTGAGCCCTGCATCAGGCTCTGCACTGACAGTGCAGAGCCTACTTGGAGTTCTCTCTCTCTCCCTCTCTCTGCCCCTCTCCCATGGTCTTGCTCTCAAGATAAATAAATAAACTTGAAAAAAATAGAATTAAAAAAAAGAAAAAATACATAAATACATAAATAAAAACATTAAAAAAAAAAAGAGTTGGACGCTCAACTGACTGAGCCACCCAAGCACCCCTGGTAGGGTGCCTTTTCTAACTAACTCAATGATGTAAATCCAGGGGAGTCAACCAGTGAGATGTCTGATTTCACTTGTGACAAGTTGGGGACACAGTGAGATAACCTAAGAAGCATTGCCCGGCTGGGCACTGATGGGGAGAACAAAGACCAAAGGAAATGAAGATAAAATCCAATTTCCTTATATCCTGCAGCCCATTGACAAATACTTGAGGCCGGCAGAGTGTGACATTCCTCCAGGAATATCTTGTTATATTTTTTAAAAAGATTTTATTTTGAAGTAATCTCTACATCCAATGTGGTGTTTGAACTCACAACCCCGAGATGGCGAGTGGAATGTCACCTCTCCACCCACTGAGCCAACCAGGCGCCCCCCACCACTGTCTTAACGCTAATGCCTTGCTAGAGGGAAAAACGGACTTAGCCGACAATAGCTAGGCCTCCAGGATCCTGTGAGGCTTCTTTAACATAAGAAAATCCTTCTGGATGTGGAGGTTCCTCAAAAAATTAAAAATAGATCTACCCTATGACCCAGCAGTAGCACTGCTAGGAATTTACCCAAGGGATACAGGAGTGCTGATGCATACGGGCACTTGTACCCCAATGTTTATAGCAGCACTCTCAACAATTGCCAAATTATGGAAAGAGCCTAAATGTCCATCAACTGATGAATGGATAAAGAAATTGTGGTTTATATACACAATGGAGTACTACGTGGCAATGAGAAAGAATGAAATATGGCCCTTTGTAGCAACATGGATGGAACTGGAGAGTGTGATGCTAAGTGAAATAAGCCATACAGAGAAAGACAGATACCATATGGTTTCACTCTTATGTGGATCCTGAGAAACTTAACAGGAACCCATGGGGGAGGGGAAGGGGAAAAAAAAAAAGAGGTTAGAGTGGAAGAGAGCCAAAGCATAAGAGACTGTTAAAAACTGAGAACAAACTGAGGGTTGATGGGGGGTGGGAGGGAGGGGAGGGTGGGTGATGGGTATTGAGGAGGGCACCTTTTGGGATGAGCCCTGGGTGTTGTATGGAAACCAATTTGACAATAAACTTCATATATTGAAAAAAAAATGCAACAGTATATACCAGGCATTGTGTTATACTCTAAATATATAAAATAAAGCAAGAGCAGATTTAATTTAAAAAAAAAAATAGAAAAGAAAAGAAAAAAGAAAATCCTTCTGGAAACTTCCTTTGTTTCTTCCGCCCCTCCCCACTTAACCCCACTTAACCCCACTTAAAATGTATTGTGAGTCACTCCTCACAATCCTGGTGCAGCTCTTTCTGCCCACAGATCCTGTCTCTGGGCTTTAATAAAAACCACATTTTTTTTTTTTTTTTTTTGCATCAAAACCATCTCAAGAATTCTTTCTTGACCGTTAGTTCCCGAACCCCACTTCAAATCATACCTTGCACCAGCTCTCTAGACATTTGTAGACCCAAGGAGAGTGATGACCACCAAAGACAAGGGACAAACCCCATCCGGTCACAAACCACTTCCACTAAGGTGGCGCTGTGAATGTGGACAGATAGGAGTTTGGGATGACGAATCAAGCAGGCCGAAAGGCAAAGGTTATCCCCCTTCACACCAATGAGGGGGGTCATCTTTCCAGGCCAGGGCCATTGTGAAAAAAAGAAAAAAGAAAGGGTTTCGTATCAGTTAAAGTGTGAGGTCTCACGATCTGGCCTCTTGGATGTCTCCAGCACTTGCACAGGACCAGATGCCAGGGGGGAGCCTTCTCCAGCTCCAAGGTGCACATCCAAGGTTTAAGGCCCTGTGGTTTGGCTGCCATCTGACTAGTGAGGAGGGCCTGCTATAGTCCCTTCCAAGGAGATTCAAGAGCAGGCTTTGTTCTCACCAGTCCAGTTGTATGATCTGAAAGTTACCAGAAATCTGTATTCTACGGGCTCCGGTGTGGCTCAGACGGTTGAGCATGTGACTCTTGATTTCGGCTCAGGTCGTGATCTCGCAATGCGTGAGTCCGATGGTACTTGGCAGACTCCTTTCCATGAATTTCTCTGAAGATGAAACTCGCTTACAGGAAGGTTCTATAAAAGTATCTGAGTAAAACAATAACTGCCTGTAAATGATAAAGGACTTAAACATGACCTGGGTAAAAAGATCTGATGAGAGTTCATTGTAATGCAATTGACAAAGAAACTTGGGTATTCTTGCGACATACATTTTAAGACAGTAATTAGAATTACAAGTGCCGACATTATATTAGGACACATCAGATTGCCAGGAATTTTACAAGTTTTCCAGAACATGTATATGAAAGAGCGGACCTACGCCAGCCGACTCCATCTTGTTCTGTGTCCTCCACCTTCAGTGACTATGTCCCCGACATGGCCCCCTTTCTGGGAAAATCGCAGAAACCTCAGACCACGCCTCCTACCCTTGAGTAATCTCCCGCTCACCCATTCAAACTTCCTGATCAAAACCTGCCCAGCAACCTGCCTAATGGGACTCTGACCCTTCCCCAGCCAATAGGCTGAGGCCACGACCCTTCCCCAGCCAATAGGCTGAGGCCACGACCCTTCCCCAGCCAATCAGCTAAGGCCACAACCATTATCTCACCAACTGCCCCTAGATTCCTATAAAACCTCTGTGCTTTTGAAACTCGCTGGCTCTCTCCGGCATCTCACCGCTGCCTCAGTACAGGTTGGGGATTGAGCTGGATCTAGCTCGAATAAAGGCTCTTTGCTTTTGCATCGGACCGGGCTCCCTGGTGGTCTTTGGGGATTGCGAATTCTGGGCATAACACATACAGGCATATATATAAAGAAGGCTTAGTACCAATGCAGTTTGACGTGTTGGGGTTCGAAGCCAATGGCCAAGAAAGAATTCTTTTCGTTAATGTTTGTTTGTTTGTTTGTTTGTTTGTTTGTTTGTTTTAAACGTTTATTTATTGAGAGGGAGAGAGAGATTGAGAGAGTATGAGCCCAGTAGGGGCAGAGAGAGAGGCGAGAGAGAATCCCAAGCAGGGTCTGCACTGTCCTTGTAGAGCCTGATGTGGGGCTTGAACTCATGACACATGAGATCATGACCTGAGCCGACATCTAGAGTTGGACACTTAACCTCTGAGCCACCCAGGTGCCCAAATGTTTATTTACTTTGGAGAAGCGGGGAGAGGAGCAGGGACAGAGAGGGACAGAGGATCCAAAGCGGTACGGGGCTCAAGCTTGTGAACCACGAGATCGTGACCTGCGCCAAAGTTGGACACTTAACCTACTGAGCCACCCAGGCGCCCCAAGAAAGAATTCTTGAGAAGTCTTTGGTGCAAAAGGGTGGCTTTCTTAAAGCACAGGGACAGGACCTCTGGGCAGAAAGAGTTGCACTGGGATTGTGAGGAGTGACTAATTCGATAGTTGGGAGCTGGGGGAGGTAAAAGCAAGGGGAAGTTTCCAAAAGGACTTTCATGTGCTAAGAAGACCCACAAGATCCTGGAGGCCTAGCTATTGTCAAGCTAAGGTTGTTTTTCCCTCTGGCAAAGCATTAACAATAAGATAGTTGGGAGTTCCTGGAAGAATGTTATTCTCTGCCTGCCTCAAGTATTTGTCATTGGGCAGCTGGTTATAAGGAAACTGAATTTTATCTGCGTTTCCTTTTGCTTTTGTTTCCCACATCAGTATTATTTCTTATTTGACAATGCTCCCCGTGTAATTTAATATACCAGATAAGCCTAATTAAATTTGATATCTCCCTTTTTATAAGGAGAGAGAACAAATCCTTTGAGATGTTCTGGGAAACATCTGGAATAACTCAAAGGTAGTTCAAGGTCAAAAAGACTATTTAGGATTTGATTTGGGGGAAGCTCATCAAAAATATCAAAAAGGTTGGGGCACCTGGGTGGCTCAGTCAGTTAGGCATCCGACTCTTGATTGAGGCTCAGGTCATGATCTCCCGGTCCTGAGCGTAGAGCCTGCTTAAGATTCTCTCCCTCCCTCTGTCCCTCCTCCTCTCACGCTCACCCACTTTCTCTCTCAAAATCAATCAATCAAAAAGGTTTTAAAACACTTGGGCAAATAGAATCATAGGTCACTTTCACAATACTTAGTTATCCATTTAACCAAAGCAAGAAGTAAAGACTTTGCAAGCAAATACAGAAAGTTAAAATAGTTATTAAAAATTTCAACTCTTTTAGCATTAAAAAGATTCAAGGTTTTTTTTTTTTTCCTAAGTAATCAGAGACTCAATAAAGGCAAGCATACAATCTTTGCGTTTCTAGGCAGATTACATTAAAGGTGAAGAAAAACCTTTGTTTATAATGTCTTCTTAAGAACAGGTCAATAATCTAGAAAAAATATTCTTTGTTTAAGTTTTTATATATATATATTTTTAAGTTTATATATATATATACACACACATATAAAAATATATATATATATACATATGTATATATGTATGTATATATATATATATATATATATATATATATTTAAGTAATCTCTACATCCAATGTGGGGCTTAAACCCATGACCCCAAGATCAAGAGTCACATGCTCTTCCCACTGAGCTGACCAGATGCCCTGAGAAAACTTTGTCCTTTTGACAGCAAGAAAAGCTAACTTCTAATTTTGCAGCTGTTTACTTTTGATACTAAAGCTCATTTTTTAAAATGTTTATTTATTTTTCAGAGAGAGAGAGAGAGAGAGCAGGGGGAGGGTCAGAGAGAGGGAGACAGAGGATCCAGAATGGGCTCTGTGCTGACAGCAGAAAGCCTGATTCGGGGCTTGAACTCATGAACCGTGAGATCATGACCTGAGCTGAAGTCAGGTGCTTAACCACCTGAGCCACCCAGGCACCCCTAAATCTCATTTTTAAATAAGTTCATTTTAATCTTAGCCAACTTGATCACATATTAAAATTCCTTTTGAAAATTTCCTTTTCCACAAATCTTCTACAACTCTTTCTGTTTTACATTCAGATTTTGTCCTCTATTTTCCTCTTTAAGTACCCCTATTTTAGAACAAAATTACTATATTTCTGTCTACAAAAATGCATTTCCATTAACTTCTTTTACTGAAAGCACACATCCTGTTCTTGCATTACTTCTAGTAGCTGTAATCACACGTATTAATTTGAATTCTTAACCCTTAGGAACCTTAGCTAAGAAGTAAATAATTGTGAACTGTCTTTTATATTAGCATACTGCGAATTGTCAGACTTATAAATACTTAATGTGATTTCTAAGAACATGCTTTAAAAAAAATTTTTTTTTTAATCTTTATTTTTGAGAGAGAGACAGGGAATGAACAGGGGAGGGGCAGAGAGAGAGGGAGACACAGAATCTGAATCAGGCTTCAGGCTCCCAGCTGTCAGCCCAGAGCCCGATGCAGGGCTCGAACTCACAGACCACAAGATCATGACTTCAGCCGAAGTTGAACACTTAACCGACCGAGCCACCTGGGAGCCTCAGAATATGCTTTTTTATAGAAAATTTCTCACCATGGCATAAACCATGTTTATTATTAGAGGCAATTATTTTTAGCTTGTCTATAAAAGGAAGCAAAAAAAAAAAAAAAAAAGGAGAAGCCTGTGTTCAGTAATTAATGTTTCAGCATTTTATCTTATTTGGAAATGATCTAGATATTCTTTGAATTTAACTTAACTCATCACTTAGCAAAACTTTAAGATTTCAGGTTACCAAAAAGACTTGAGGAAGGGGTGTCTGCCTGGCTCAGTCGGTAGGCTATGCAAATCTTGTTCTCAGAGTCAAGCCCCAAGCTGGGTGTGGAGCCTACTTTGAAAACAAAACAAAAAAGATGTTTAAAAGATTTCAGGAATTTTTTTTTTTTTTTTAAGTAATCTCTTCTCCCAATGTGGGGCTTGAAATCACAACCCTGAGATCAAGAGTCACATGCTTTTCCGACAGAGCCAGCCAGGCGCCCCATGAGGAAATTATTTTAAAAGTTTACCTAAGATTTTTTTATCTTATTTATATCTACTCAATTTATTTTTTCTTAACAATTATGTTTAGATTACCCACAAAAACTTCATGAGACATTAGATAAAATCAACTATTGTCCCAAGGTATTTTTCTTGTTGACAAATTTTGTAACAGAGATAACGTGACCTTACTCCATTAGCAAACCAGGGTAGGATAAAAGTATTATATTTAATGCTAATAACTTCAAAGACATGTTTATTTTAATTAAACTAACAACCTTAAACTAGCTTTAATACTAAAATATCTTCCCAGAGCATGTGAACCTGAAAAGCACTTGGATTAGCTTCTATTATACTTCTGAAATTTAGAAATATTCATTTATAAGTGTTTATTTTTAAGCCAGTTAAATAGAAGCCCTCGCAAATTAATTCTAGCAATTCCATACAGAAGTAGAAAATGTCACCTATCTACAATAAACATATAAACAGAGACTTTACAATTATTGTTTTAAAATTTTTAGCCACGAGACAGGCATGAAAATACAAAACCCACTAGTTTATAAAAGAACAGTTAGATCCAAACTTTTTCTGGCAGATGAAATAAGTTCAGGTGGCTTGCTCAGATTGCTAAAGATTTTTCTACTAATATTTGTGGAAGAAAACACATGACTTTTCATTCGTCTAAGTTTCTTTTTTTCACATTTATTTTTGAGAGACAGAGCAACAAGGGGGAGGGGCAGAGAAAGAGGAAGACAGAGGATCTGAAGTGGGCTCTGTGCTGACAGCAGAGAGCCCAATGCGGGGCTTGAACCCACAAACTGCAAGATCATGACCTGAGCCGAAGTCAGACATTTAACTGACTGAACCACCCAAGCGCCCCCATTCATGTAAATTTCAAATGGCCTGTGGTGCCTGGGTGGCTCAGTCAGTTGAGCTTCTGACTCTTGATTTTGGCTCAGGTCGTGATCTTATGGTTGTGGGATCAAGCCCCTCATCAGGCTCCAAGCTGACTATGGAACCTGCTTAAGATTCTCCTCTCTCTCTCTCTCTCTCTCTCTCTCTCTCTCCAGATGGCTGTCTCTCAAATAAAAAAGTTTTTTTAATTAAACTAAAAAACTTCTAATTGCCTTTCTCCCTTTCATTCTACTTCTGGTAAGAATTACTTTGGGCAAAATAAGTGAAGGGAATTAAGCCATACAGACTTCTAGAATTAAGACATTATTAATTTCTAAAAAAAATTTTTAATGTTTATTTATTATTGAGAGACAGAGACAGAATATGAGCAGGGGAGGGACACAGAGAGAGGGAGACACAGAATTGGAAGCAGGCTCCAGGCTCTGAGCTGTCAGCACAGAGCCCAACGTGGGGCTCGAACCCACAAACTGCGAGATCATGACCTGAGCTGAAGTCGGATGCTTAACCGACTGAGCCACCTAGGCACCCCAAGACATTATTAAACATTTTTTTAAAAGAGGGGGAAAGAATGGCTTCCCTGAGGTTTGTACTTTTAATATTTTTATCTCAAAGTCCTAGGAAGAGAATGCAAATTCCTCCAAGAAGGACTTTGGCTTTGTAAAGTCAATCATTTTCAAGCCGCTTGAGATAGGGGAGGTTTGGGAATTAGTAAAGAAATAGGTGAACTTTGAATTGCCTTTAGAGCTGCAAGTCTAGTTTTGTAAAGATTTGTAAGATAAGGACAGTTGCCTTTAATCCCTCTTCTGAAGAACTGGGCTGTAGCCTGAATGTGGAGGACTGACATCTACCCACCTATGGTGAAATGTTTGTTAGTTTCTTTCTTCGTGGGTACATTTCACTGACAGGAAACAGCCTTCTAGCCAGCTTCCATCAGTTTTTCCAGGATCCCATCCTAAGGTTCTGAGTGGGGCTTAAAGTGGAGAGAGTATAGCTCTGATATTTACTAGAATTTGGCAAGGCTTTGTTTGGCTTTTAATTTTAGTTTTCCTTTGGCTGTCTCAGGGAACAATGTAACAGCTTACCAGAAGATTTCCACAGAGTCGCATCAGCTCTGGGAGAGGCTCAAGGGGGAGTGGGGGGGCTCCTTTGAGAACAGATACGGTGGTGTCTGTAAAGTGATTAAACCGGTGGACTTTTGTCTCCAGTCATGTAGTGTAAAGGCAATCCAGACAGAGGAATCTTTGAGTAAAGGATAGAGGGAGGGGGAGGCAGTAAGAATTAGGACAGTCTTACAGTCGTTTGTATTACTTCTGTGTCTTCGTAATTTTTTATCAGCTTTTTTGCACCGAAAGTTTCAATAAAGCTGGTTTTGCAATTTTGAAGCCTTTGTTTTTACGTGTACTTCTTAAATGATCTTATCTGATTGGAACATTCTTCCTAATGGCCACTGTAATTCCCCTGAGGGCTGGTAAAGGAGTTTAACCTACATTTCTGTCCAGCCAGATCTAGCTGTAAATGAAGTACAACTCACTTTGGCCTTATTTTGGGGATCGCCACCTGAGGGTTATGAAGCCAAGTTCCTCAGAATGCAAATCAAGCTTAGTAAGATTTTTCCATTTGTGTAAATATCTATAGCTTCCAGAACCGAAGTTCTTAGACATAAAAGAAGCAGGTGTGCTGGAAGGTGGTACACTTGACTCTGTAAAAATAAAGGATCCCATCTTTATTATTTATTTACTTATTTTTATTGTTTGTTTGTTTGTTTGTTTTTTTCATTAAGCTTCTGGGTTTCTCGAAGCCAGATTAATACCTAAGAAAGATGCATATGGAATTGGGTTTGTGTGGTGTTTCAGTGTTTCACCTCATTGCACAGAAATTGTCTCTTTTTTTAAATGTCTATTTACTTGTTTATTTATTATTTATTTTGAGATAGAGAGTGGGGGAGGGGCAGAGACAGAGGAGAAGGAGAGAATCTCCAGACGCCTCGCATCAGCACGGAGCCCACTGCGGGACTCGAACCCACAAACCATGAGATCATGACTGGAGACAAAATCAAGAGCTGGATGCTTAACTGACTGAGCCACTCAGGCGCCCTAAATGTTTATTTATTTTTGAGAGAGAGATAGAGGGGGGTGGAGGGGTGGTGGGGGGAGGATCTGAAGCAGGCTCCGTGCTGACAGCAGAGAGGCTGACGCGGGACTCAAACTCACGAACCGTGAGATTGTGACCTGAGCCAAAGTCGGACACTTAACAGACAGAGCCACCCAGATGCCCCGCGCGAAAATTTTCTTGAGGTTGGTAGATAGATGACTTAGTGTCAATCTAACCCATTCTGTGGCCAACTTATCCTAACACGGGCGTCTTTGGGTCAGGTGGCACTCTTCACCCTCTAACAACTCTTAAATGCTTGACCCATGCCCACCAATTTTTGTGGCTTTTTGGCTTCCAAGATCCCCATCAGCAATTACACCTTACCTTGTGGGTACACTAACAGAAAGCCACAGAAACCAAGGAAACCGACCGTGGCTGCAGCAGTACCCAAAGAACTAGGGGCTGGGGAAAGGACAACCCGACCTCAAAGAATGGGGACTGCAGACTGATTCCATACAAATGGAGAAACACAGCTGCCACCAGCAGCTACCCGCGTGGACTCTGAGGACAGAACCAAGAACGAGGGTTTAGAAGTCACTGCGGACCAGCCCATAGAAGACTTTGCACACTGCCAGCAATTCCAGTGTGGACTCCACAGGCAGACCTCAGTCTCCATCTGGGGCGAGCAGTTCCAAACCACTGGGGAACTGAAGACTGAACCAAGGGCTCCAGCCTCAGCTTGCCAACTCAAACTGACCCACCAAGCCCTGGAACCGGGAAGCCAGCTAGATCAGGAACTCATTGCAAAGAAAGCCCGGTTCCCAACTGAGAGGGACTTACCCACAGCCCTGGGAAACGGTGAGAAAGACAGTGAACTCAAAAAGGGGTTCGCAGCTACCGCGCCTATCCACAGTCTTCTTCGGGGTCTGCCGCGGCCGCCAAATCTGTTAAACAACCAAAATTCAACTGAGTGGTTGGAAAGATCGAACTGGCTTTATTGAATAATTCATGAATCAGGCAGCGTCCCACCCAGCAAACAGAAAAAAGCTCCGTCCAGCTGTAGAAAAAGAAAGGTTTGCAAAGGCAGAGAGGAAGCAGGAAAGGGAAATTATTAGCAGTGTATTGTTTCAGGCAAAGGGAACGGAAGCAGTCTATCTGTACATTTCCTAGCGCTGCCCAAGAAATTCCAGGTTGACTGATTAAAGGTCACATTCCTGGGAGGGGTTGAAACTGCAGTTAAATCAGGTATTAGTCTTGGTTTGCTGATGTGAGGCCTTAACATAAGTGACTCCATGAGGGGCCCGTGGTTTTCTTTTTAACAGGGGTGCCCCTGGCTACCTCTCAGGGGGTGTCGGGTGGACAACAGAGATCAAAGTGTGCTCAGTGCTTGGTGAGCAGTGAGCGCTCCCCGGGTGGTAAGCTCATCATCATCATCACTTTTAGATGAAGGAGCCCCACCTGTAGTTTGTGTGCCAACCAATCAGAGGGAGTGTCATTCACCTAGATCATGTGGTGCACGCCCAGAGTTGTACCACATGGCGGCTGCCTAGCATTCGAGAAGTGAAATGAATTAGCATACATGTGATAAATGCATCTAATGAACACATGCATCTAACACATACGCAAGCGTGCATGCGTCACATTCTCCCACATCCAGACTCTGAAACAGAAGTGCCCCCCCCCCCACTACAGCCAGGCCTGTCTGGCCTGCCCCCTGCCAAATCTGCATCCCGCCCCCTGTTTCTCCAGTCCCTTTGGACTTAATCCCAGCTCAACTTCATTTGCCTGCTCTCTCAGCCTAATGCCCTGGAAAGTCATTCCCACTTTGTCCTTGCTGTCTCTCAAGGATCTGTAACTACACTTTCTGGTCTTCTCCCCTGGCCTTCAGTGTGGCTAGCTTCCTCTGTGCACGGAACGGGGTGGTAGGGTTTGGCTGGGGAAGGGCCCTGGCCCGTGCTGCCTGCAACCTGCACAGCTCAGGCTGGGTGACCTTGATCGAGGCCATGTGGCAATCTAGATTTCACAAGATCTAGATAATCTTGATGACTAACTGCCATTCTCTGCAGCTGCTGCCCCCATTTCCTTCAGGCCCCCCTCCACGGCTTCCAGTTTTTCTGCAAGGATGAGGCCACATCAGAGGAACCCCCTCAGCCCGACTTCTCCAGTCCCTCAGAATAGCACATAGCTTTGTCTTCTGGTTTCTGAGAAAGCGGGGTCTAAAGTGCGCCAGAAATCTTGCCGTTTGCAACAACATGGATGGGCTCTGAGGGCATTATACCGAGTAAAATAAGTCAGACAAAGACAGACAAATATGTATGATCTCACTTATGTGTAGAATCTTAAAAAAAACAAAAACAAAAACAAAGCCAAAAGCAAAAAATCTAACTCATACATATAAAGAACAGATTGGTGGGGATGGGGGTGTGTGCAAAATGGGTGAAGAGGGTCAAAAGGTATAGGGGCGGCTGGGTGGCTCAGTCGGTTAAGCGTCCGACTTCAGCTCAGGTCACGATCTCACGGTCCATGAGTTCGAGCCCCGCATCGGGCTCTGGGCTGATGGCTCAGAGCCTGGAGCCTGCTTCCGATTCTGTGTCTCCCTCTCTCTCTGCCCCTCCCCCGTTCATGCTCTGTCTCTCTCTATCTCAAAAATAAATAAACGTTAAAAAAAATTTTTTTTTTAATTTTAAAAAAAGGTATAAATTTCCAGTTATAAAATAAATATGTCATGGGATGTAATGTACAGCTTTGTGACTATAGTTAATAATACGGTTGTATGTTTGAAAGTTGTTAGGAGAATAGTTCTTTTTTTTTTTTAAGATTTCATTTTTAAGTAATCTCTACACCCAACGTGGGGTGAAGTCACAACACTAAGATCAAGAGTCAGATGTTGCACTTGCTGAACCATCCAGGTGCCCTGCCCAAAGAGTTCTTAAAAGTTCTCAACACAAGAAAAAAAAATGGAATCATATTTGTATGTAAACCAATATAATGTTTATAATGTATATAAACTAATATAATATAATGTCATATGTCAATTATTTCTCAATTTAAAAAATAGAATGTGCTAGAAAAACTATGGACTACCACATAACAGGAGCAGTAGACTGGACACCACACAGCCACGGCTATAAGATTCTGAAAATATGCTGAGTGGAAAACAGTAAAGCAAAATGAACACAGTAACTTTTTTGTACCTTTTTTAAATGACGGTTTCAACAGAATATAAACTTTCCCATCTTAACCATTAAAAAAAATTTTTTTTTTAAACATGTATTCAATTTTGAAAGACGAAGAGAGACAGAACATGAGCAGGGGTGGGACAGAGAGAGAGGGAGACATAGGATCCGAAGCAGGCTCCAGACTCTGAGCTGTCAGCACGGAGCCAGATGTGGGGCTCGAACTCACGGACCGTGAGATCATGACCTGAGCCGAAACCAAGAGTCGGATATTTAACTGACTGAGCCACCCAGGTGCCCCCAAACATATTTTATTTCTCTACCCTCTTCGCACAAAAGGTAGCCTGGTATACTCATCAGTCTGCACCCTCCTTTTTTTCTTAAATTTTTTTTTAATGTTTATTTATTTTTGACAGAGAGACAGAGCATGAGTGGGGGAGGGGCAGAGAAAGAGGGAGACCCAGAATCCGAAGCAGGCTCCAGGCCCTGAGCTGTCAGCATGGAGCCCGATGCGGAGCCCAGACTCACAGACCTCGAGATCATGACCTGAGCCGAAGTCGGACGCTCAACTGACTGAGTCACCCAGGTGCCCCTGCACCCTCCTTTTTTTCTTAAAAAAAAAAAAAAATTATTATCTTGGGAATATTACAGATAAGGCAGGAAAAGAGGCTAGATGATCCATGTGGTCATAGATCAGACTTGGAGATATCAATATGAATTCATGTTTAGCTTAACATAGATACAGATGACTACATACAATATATTTATAGATATGTGTGTATACTGGGGTCAGTATACACACACGCATTTCCTTCCTCTGCAGGCTGAGAGGGCCCAAAGCAACAACACTCCAGTAGCAATGAGCACACCAAGTGCCCAGTACTTGGTTTCTAATACCATTCACCAATAAACAGAACTGGGGCTTGTGGGAGAAATGTCTGATTCTAGGGCTGGTGCAGGAAAGGTATAAGATGAGCCCAACGCGTCTTGTGCCAGAAAGTAAGGAAATGCTCAAAATAATAGCAAAAACAAAGAACACAACGATGAGAGTACGTCAAAGGTGGAGCGTGATTGCCCACCCCTTAAGTGTGGGCAGCACCGAGTGACTTCCTTCCAAGGAGGGCAGTATGAAAAGTGGGAGGAAAGAGTAACTTCATGGTAGAGAAACCTGACAAACACAACTTCAGGCAGCTGATCAAGGTCAGCGTCAACAGGAATGGCTTTTTACTTCTTTGGTTTCTTTCCCCCCAACCCCAAAACCCCAGTCTAATCATGAGAAAAACAGACAAATCTCACCTGAGGGACATTTTGCAAAACACCTGCCCGGGATTCCTCAAAACTGTCAAGGTCACCAAAACAAGGAAAGTCTGAGACACAGAGGAGGAACCTAAGGAGAAAAAGACAACTAAGTGTCATGTGGTCTCCTGGATGGGACCCTGGCACAGAAAAGGGACACTGGGTAAAAGCTAGGGAAATCTGAATAAAGTATGGGTTTCAGTTAATACTAATGTATCAATATCAGTTCCTTAATTGTACCGAACGTACTATCCTAAGGTCAGATGCTAATTATAGGGGGAATTGGGTGTGGGGGATACAGAAATAGTCTGTACTATCTTCACAATTTCTCTGTAAATGTAAAACTATTCTCAAATAAATAGGTGGGGCGCCTGAGGGGCTCAGTCAGTTAAGTGTCCGACTTCGGCTCAAGTCATGATCTCACTGTTCGTGAATCGAGCCCCACATCAAGCTCGCTGCTGTCAACGCAGAGCCCAGATCCTCTGTCTCCCTCTCTCTATGCCCCTCCCCCTCAAAGATAAATAATAAAATAAACTTTAAAAAATAGTTTATTTTTTAAAGTAATTAAAATAGATACCTTGGAGATATTTTTCTATTGGTGCACAGAGAGCTTCTGTATGATTTTTTTTATAGCGGCATAGGATCTCACTATGTAGTGAAGTCTTGACGTTGACTTATCTGTTCTTTCCTGACAGTTGTTCCCAATCTTCAACTATTATAACCAATGCTACAATGAATGACACCACACATGGCGTTTCATATAATGTAGATATTTCTAGAAGATACGTTTCTAAAAGTGGGATATTAAGTTAAAAAGTATATACATCAGGGGCGTCTGGGTGGCTCAGTTGGTTAAGCATCCGACTTCAGCTCAGGTCATGATCTGGAGGTCCGTGATTTCGAGCCCCGCTTCGGGCTCTGTGCTGATGGCTCAGACCCTGGAGCCTGCTTTGGATTCTGTGTCTCCCTCTCTCTCTACCCCTTCCCCATTCATGCTTTGTCTGTCTCTGAAAAATGAATAAATCTTAAAAGCAAAATTTAAAAAAAGCATATACATCAGTAATTCATTATATATATTAAGCTCCCTCCATATCGGGGGAATTTATACTGCCACCAGCAATATAAGAGAGTGCGTATCTCCCCACATCAACACGGTATGTGGTAAAACTTTTACATATCTCTAATCTGGTAGAAACAAAATTGTTTCTCAGTGTCCTCATAATTTGCATTTTTCTTATTGCAAGTTGAAACTGAGCTAAGACTCCCGTTTTGCTAGCATTTCATTTTCTGTGAGCTGCCTCTGTATATTCTTTGTCCATTTTTATACTAGGCTTTTGTGTTTTTCCTTATACAATTCTAGGAGCTATTTATATTTTAGGAAGATTTGTCTTTGTTCTGCCATAGGGGCTGCGAATATTTCCCTTTGTTTGTCATTTGTCTTTCCACTGGTTTTTTTTCCCCTAATGTTTATTTATTTACCTTTGAGAGAGAGAGAGACAGACAGACAGAGAGACAGAGCATGAGAGGCAGAGGGGCAGAGAGAGCCAGAGACACAGAATCTAAAGCAACTCCAGGCTCTGAGCTGTCAGTACAGAGCCCAACCCAGAGCTTGAATTTGTGAACCACAAGATCATAACCTGAGCTGAATTCGGACGCTTAACTGACTGAGCCACCCAGGCACCCCTCCACTGGGTTTTAATGCCTGCCACACGGACCCCACTCCTCCCTTTCACTCCAGCAGAACTGCTTTCCTCAGGCCACCTGTCCCCTCTCAGAGCCATGTCCCAAAACCCCTCTAGTTCCTCATTCGTCCTGGTGACATTTGACCTCTTGGTGACATCTGGCTCTATAAAGACTCTTCTTTTTTTTTTTTTTCTTCAACGTTTATTTATTTTTGGGACAGAGAGAGACAGAGCATGAACGGGGGAGGGGCAGAGAGAGAGGGAGACACAGAATCGGAAACAGGCTCCAGGCTCTGAGCCATCAGCTCAGAGCCCGAGGCTTGAACTCCCGGACCGCGAGATCTTGACCTGGCTGAAGTCGGACGCTTAGCCGACTGTGCCACCCAGGCGCCCCATAAAGACTCTTTTTATTGTAAATAACATTTATTGTGTCCTTTGACTTCTGGGATTACATGTTTTTTTTTTAATGTTTGTTTATTTTTGAGAGAAAGAGCATGCGTGTGCAGGAGAGACATTGAGAGAGAGAGAGAGAGAGAGAGAGAGAGAGAGAGAGAGAATCCCAAGCAAGCTCTGAGCTATCAGTGCGAAGCCAGGGTTGGGGCTCCAACCAAGAGATTGGTACCTGAGCGGAAGGTGGATGCTTAACCGACTGAGCCACCCAGACGCCCCCCAGGATTACATATTCTCATTAGAACATGGAAAATAGAGAAAAGCACACAGAAGAAAACCAAAATTCACCTTTCAGCCTACTTCCCAGGATAACCACTTCCTGTTTCTCAATGCCTTTGTGTGTTTGTATCTGTGGGTGCATTTATTTACAAAATAAATTTCTTTTTTTTTTTTTTTTTTTTTTGGCAATTTGTTAAATCTCCCTTTTGGGAGTCTATCGCTGCACTTTCACACCCCTCGCATTTCTCCTTGCGTTTATTCTGTCTCCACAGGCAGGTCCGCCGGAGGTGCCCCTCCTGCCCATCGCCTCTGCAGCCTCATTCTCTCGCCCAATGCGCCACATTTCTCCCACGCTGCCCGAGGTTAACCGCTGCACACGCTCCTGCCAGAGACGTGAGCCTCCAGGTCCTGTGGGTCTTGCAGAAGCACCTTCGCCTTGTTGGAAACTTGGCTTCCTCAACCCGTCCCCCAGAGTGAGTCTGCTGTCCCTCTTTCCCTTAGTGGCACCAGCCAGTCAGAACCACCCAGACTCGCCCAAGCACTGTTTCCAGCCCCCGCCTCGCGCGCACCGGACATTTCCTGAATTCACCCCGCTGTTTGACCTCCATCTTGGCTCAGGCTCTTCCTCATCTGGATTCTGTTCCTCCTCCCTGCAGCAGGGTCGCCCTCTGCCCCCAGCGCACCTTCGGCCTCTGCCTTCTCTTCCTGTTTCCTCTCCGAACCCCCGCCCTCGCCGAGACCTCAGCTGGCTTCAAGCTCGGCCAGTCTTGTGGGAGGCCTTCTAAGACAACTTCCACGCCTGCTCCCCAGGCCATGCTGGCCAGGCGCCCTGGACTCCTCAGGCGCCAGGCACTTTTCCCTGGCAGCACAATCGTCTCTCCTTATTGTAATTTCCTGTTTACTCCTCTGGGTGCCTTACTGACAGCCGGTGGCAGGGCTGTCTTTCACTGACTTATTTCAAGGTATTTCAAGTGCCTTCGCAGGAACACTAACTATGTTTGTTGAGGAGGGAAATGAATGGGTGTCCTAGCTAACGTGCTCACTCCCTATTTCGAACGTCCAAAGCTCTCCACCAAGGACGCCTCTTGGGGGGCCAACCTGGCCGTGCGGGGAATTAGAACCCTCCTGGGTCTGAGGTGCAAACTTCTCTACCTCGACTGTTTTCCCCGCACCCTCTTCCGACTGTCACCGAGGTCCTCGCTGAACCTCAGTTTTTTTCATCTGTCTAGGGAAGAGAACACTCCAGGGAAAATTATAAGGACCAATGAATATGAGATGTGGGTACATTATTAAAAAAACAGGAGTGCTCCATTCACTGAGCATGTTCTCTATACCAGGCGCTGTTCTAATATCTAACCAGTAGTAAAAGCCTTTTCATTCTAAATTGGCTCCATTTCACAGAAAGGTAAACTGAGGCCCGGAGCCGTTAATGACTTATTTGCCTAAGATTCCACTATGGAGGCAGAAGGGCTGGGATTTGAACCCTGAGCGGAGCCTATTTGCTTAACCACCACCCCATATTGTGTCCCTATTAAATAATATATATTAGTATCACTCGGTCTGAAAGCTGCCCTCTTCGAATAAAACTGACCCAATCACACAACCATCCTCTCCTGGAATGATTCTAACTCTAATGGGAATTCTGTAGGTGGATTTTTGTGTAGATATCTATTTATCTATCTCAAGGATGGAAATGTGTTTAAAATGTAGCTCTTTACAAAAGAACCATGCCCATATTTTCTGTTCTTTGACATTTGTGTTATCAGATTCAAACAGAATCAACCCTTCGGTTGAATGACACAGAGTTTCACTACATCTATTTTGCCATAACTCACATGGATTTACCTTCAGTGGTATTGGAGATGTGCATTCCCCAAACCCAGCCTTCCAGGTCTTCCAAGAACCTTTAGGCTGGGTTTCCAGTGCCTTCCCTCATATTTTCAGAATTCCCTCACTGAGAGAGGTGGGTGCAAGGGAGAGGAAGGAAGTGGGTGGGGCTCTCCTCTTGGATTCACAGAGGACAGGAGGAGATAAAGAGAGGTCTGGTGGCCTTCTGGGTCTGTGGCTCAGGGCACAGGCTTTGCTCTCCTGGAATGCCATGGGGGGGCGTGGCAAGGTCACCTCCACGTTGTTGGGTTCCCCTGACCTGTCTCCTGTGCCTGTCCTATTTCTGCGTCCCTGATCCCAGCCTCATCCCTGGCACAAAGCACCAACTCCTGCCTAAGGGAGCCAGAGAAGGAAGGGAGGACAGAAAGGGGCCATTTCTGGACACCCAAGGAGAGACTGAGTGTAGAAAGAAGGACACCCCCGGAGAACAGCCAGAAGCAAGAGGCACCCCCAGCACCATGCTCCCTGCTGCCAGCCCACACTGCCTTTACTTCTTGGGGTCCAGAAACTTGTGGGGAGGTAGGGAGAGAAAGAGAGGAAAAAAAGTGCTGGGGGCCTGGGTGGTTCCTTTGGTTAAACTTCCGACTCTTTATTTCATCTCAGGTCATGATCTCACAGGTTCATGGGTTCGAACCCCATGTCGGCCTCTGCCGACAGACCCTGCTTGGGATTCTCCCTCTCTCCCTCTCTTTCTGCCTCTCCCCTGCTCACACTCTATCTGTCTCTCTCAAAATAAATAAATAAACTTAAAAAAAGAGGGAGAGAAAGGTGAAGAGAGTTAGGGAAATCCAGAGAAAAAGCCTAAGAGGTTGGAGAGACCAACTCAGGCGTACCTTAGAGATAGTGTGGGTTCAGTTCCAAACACTACAACAAAGCAAGTATTGCAATAAAGCGAGTGAAATGAATTTTTTGGTTTCCCGGTGCATATAAAAGTTAGGTTTGCACTATACTGTAGTCTCATAAGCATGCAATAGCATTATGTCTAAAAAGACAATCTTTTTAATTTAAAAAATGAAGTTTATTTATTTATTTATTGAGAGAGAGAGAGAGAGAGAGAGAGGGAGGGAATCCCAAGCAGGCTCTGCACTGTCATCGCAGAGACCGACGTGGGGCTCAAACACACAAACGGTGAGATCAGGACCTGAGCCAAAACCAAGAGTCGGACGCTTAACCGACATAGCTACCCAGGCACCCTACAATGTGCATATCTTAATTAAAAACTAATTTATTGCTGGGGCGCCTGGGTGGCTCAGTCGGTTGAGCATCTGACTTCGGCTCAGGTCACGATCTAGCGGTCCGTGAGTTCAAGCCCCACGTCAGGCTCTGTGCTGACAGCTCGGAGCCCACAGCCTGCTTTGGATTCTGTGTCTCCCTCCCTCTGCCCCTTCCCCACTCATGCTCTGTCTCTCTTTGTCTCTCAAAAATGAATTAAATGTTTAAAAAATTTTTAAAAACTAATTTATTGCTGAAAAGGAATGCTAACCTTCATCTGAGCTTTCAGCAAATCAATCTTTCTGCCGGTGGAGGGTCCTGCTTCCTTGCTGACGGCTGCTGACTGATCAGGGTGCTGGAGGCTTGAGGGTTATGGTGGCTGTGGCAGTTTCTTAAAATAAGACAACGGTCAAGTTTGCCACATCCATTGACTCTTCCTTTCACGAATGATTGCAGCATGTGCTGCTGTGTGATAGCATTTCCCCGCGGTAGAGCTTCTTTCAAAACTGGAGTCGGTCCTCTCACCTCCTGCCATGGCTTTATCAATTATATTTACATAAAATTCTAAAACTTCTGTTGTCAGTTCATCAGTCTTCACAGCCTCTCCACCAGGAGCAGCTTCTGTCTCAAGAAACCACTTTCTTCAGGGGCGCCCGGGTGGCTGAGTTGGTTAAATGTCTGGCTTTGGCTCAGGTCATGATCTCATGGTTCCTGAGTTCAAGCCCCACGTTGGGCTCTGTGCTGACAATGTGGACCCTGCTTTGGATTCTCTCTCTCCCTCTCTCTCTGCTCCTCCCCCACGCACTCTCTCTCTCTCTCTCTCTCTCTCTCAAATATAAATAAACTTAAAAAAAAAAAACTTTCTGTGCTCATCCATCAGAAGCAGCTCCTCATTTGTTCATGTTCTGACATGAGCTTGTAGCAATTCGGTCCCGTCTTCAGGCTCCACTTCTGATTCTAGTTCTCTTGTTCTTTCCACCACATCCACAGCTACTTCCTCCTCTCCGAAGTCTCGAACCCCTCAAAGTCCTCCACGAGGGTTGGAATCAAATCCTTCCAAACTTCAGGGCACCTGGGTGGCTCAGTCAGTTAAGTGTCCAACTTCAGCTCAGGTCATGATCTCATGGTCCATGAGTTCGAGCCCCACATCAAGCTCTGTGCGGACAGCTCAGAGCCTGGAGCTTGCTTCAGATTTCAGATTCTGGGTCTCCCTCTCCCTCTGTCCCTCCCCCATTCACACTCTGTGTGTGTGTGTGTGTGTGTGTGTGTGTGTGTGTGTGTGTGGTGTGTCTCTCTCTCTAAAATAAAATAAAAATTTTTTAATTCTTCCTAACTTCTATTAATGTTGATTTTTTTTCAAGATTTCACATATCATCCTTCCCAAGGGCCGTGCTAATCTCTGTACTGTTCCAACTTTAGTAAATGCGCCTGTGAAGCAAGCACCTATTACTGTTAATATCTTGACCTCTTCCCATGAATCACAGATGTTCCTTTTTTTAATATTTATTTATTTATTTTGATAGAGAGAGAGAGCACGCACACAGAAGAGGGGCAGAGAGAGAGAGGGAGAAAGAGAATCCCAAGCAGGCTTCATGCTTGATCTCATGATCCATGAGATCGTGACCCGAGCCAACATCAAGAGTTGGACGCTCAACTGATGGAACCACCCAGGCATACCTGTATTTCTCTATTTTTTTTTAAATTTATTTCTTTATTATGATAGAGAGAGAGAATCCCAAGAAAGCCACACCCTGTGAGTGTGTGAGCCTGATGTGGGCTCGAACTCACAAACCTTGAGATCATGACCTGAGCCGAAGTCAGACGCTCAATTGACTGAGTCACCCAGGCGCCCCCACGTATGTATTTCTTAAATAATAAGACTTGAAAGGTAAAAGGACTCCTTGATCCAGCTACTGTAGAGTGGATGTTGTGTCAGCAAGCACGAAACATTAATCTTGTGGTACATCTTTTTTTTTTTTAATTTTTTAACACATTTATTTTTGAGAGACAGAGAGATAGGACACAAGACAGGAGAGAGAGAGGGACAGACAGACAGAATCCAAAGCAAGCTCCAGGCTCTGAGCTGTCAGCAAAGAGCCCAACGCGGGGTTTGAACTCACCAGCCATGAGATCATGACCTGAGCAGAAGTCAGACACTTAACCCACTGAGCCACCCAGATGCTCCTATATTTAAAAATTGTTTTTTAATGTTTATTTATTTTTGAGACAGAGAGAGACACAGCATGAGCAGGGAAGGGGCAGAGAGAGAAGGAGACACAGAATGTGAAGCAGACTCCAGGCTCTGAGCTGTCAGCTCAGAGCCGGACGCGGGGCTCGAACTCACGAACTGTGAGATCATGACCTGAGCCGAAGTCGGATGCTCAACCGACTGAGCCACCCAGGCGCCCCTGCTCCTATATTTTTACATAGGTATGTATCTACAAAAATATATACTAATGCTCATATATTTAAAATTTTTACATAGGGGTACCTGGGTGGCTCAGTCAGTTTATTTTGGCTCAGGTGATGATCTCACGGTTCATGGGATCGAGCCCCACATCAGGTTCTGCACTGACATCGTGGAGCCTGCTTGGGATTGTGTGTGTCTGTCCCTCTCTCTCTGCCCCCTCCCCTGCTCTATTTCTCTCTCTCAAAATACATAAACATTTAAAATAAAATAAAATACAATTTTTACATAAATTATATAATTTGGCTCATAACATTTTTCCACTTGGCTTTATCTTATTCAACATCATGTTTTGACACTTATCCCTGTTGACACATGAGAGTTAGTGCACTCATTGTCTCTGTTGTATGGTATTCCATTTTATGATGAAGGTGATTTTTCTTTTCTTTTTTTAAAAAAAAACAAAGATTTCGGGCACCTGCGTGGCTCAGTTGGTTAAGCGTTGGACTTCAGCTCAGGTCATGATCTCAAGGTTCATGGGTTCGAGCCCCTCGTCAGGCTCTGCGTTGACAACTCAGAGCCTGGAGCCTGCTTTGGATTCTGTGTCTCCCTCTCCCTCTGCCCTCCCCGACTCGCGCTCTGTCTCTGTCTCTCTCTCTCTTTCTCAAAAATAAACATTTAACAAAAATTTTTTAATAAAAAATAAATAAAATGAAATGTGCCTATTAGCTCTCTCTTCATCTACTTCTCAGAGATGCAGAACGGTAACCCTTTCAGATACCGTTTGCAATTCCCCCTATGCTGGTGTAGATAAGTAACTTTTCACGCGTATGGGTCACTTGTGTCTCCTTTCCAGGAAATGATCTGCTCATGACCTGTGTTCATTCTCCTTGTTGTTATTGCTGTTTCCTTGTTGTTGGTGCTGTTTTCTTATTGATTATAGAAGTATTTTGTTTATGATGGATACCAAATCGTTTCCAGGTATGTGGGTTGCAAATGTCTTCTCCCAGTCTGGGAGGGACAGTCTTGTCATTTTGTTGTGAGTGTCTTGTGTTAATTGAAAGTTTTTGAATTATTATTGAAGCTGGGTGACTGATACGTGCGAGTTCATCATACTATTATCTCTACTTTTGTATAATTGTGAAGACAACACAAAAAGTTTATAAAAATCTATGACACAAATAAGCGTCTACTATCCCAAATTCCTAAAGATCAGCTCCTATATTATATAGTTGTACTTTCCACATTCAGATCTCTGATGCTACTGGGATATATTTCTGTAGTTGGTACACCAACAGGTCAACACTTCTGTTTCCCTCACGGAGGGCCAACTGTCCCAGCCCCATTTCCGACCCTGGGCTCCAACCCTGTCCCTTCTCCTCTGAGCAGAAACTCCCCCTCTGCCCCATATACTCTGGGGTCTGTTTCTAAATTCTCTATTCTGTTCCTTAGCCACTGTGTCTATGTTTGCATTTTGCCACACCGTTTTAATTGCCATATTATTAGATTGGCCAGAGTAGTATCTGTAGGGCCAGATTGGTATCCTTTCTTCTTTTTCTCCTTGGTCCTTTTTTCTTCCACATGCATTTAAGAAAATTTTTTTTAACTTTTATTCATTTTTGAGAGACTGAGACAGAGTGCAAGCGGGGGAGGAGCAGCGAGAGGGGGAGACACAGAATCCGAAGCAGAATCCAGGCTCCGAGCTGTCAGCACAAAGCCCGACGTGGGGCTCAAGCCCATAAACTGTGAGATCATGACCTGCGCTGAAGTCAGATGCTTCAGAGACTGAGCCCCCCAGGCGCCCCTTCCATATACATTTTTTGATCAGCTTACTCAATTCCAGAAAGGGAAGCAACCAACACTGTTGGGATCTTAATTGGAATCACACTAAATTTCCAGATTAATTAGGGGGAGAACTAACATTTGTGTAACCTGATACTCTCCTGACCATTGTTACCGGGCACGTTAATCCGTATGTTCAGGTCTTCTTTTTTTGGTCCCTCTGTAAAAATGGTGCTTGCTTTCACCGTTAGGGTCTCACTCAGTCTTTGTTAGATTTATGCCTGGGGTTTGTGGGTTTTGCTGCTGTCCCTCCACCCATCAAATATGCCAGGCATGTCCTTCCCTACCTCCTACTCCTGCCTCTTGGTGCCCACCCCTCCTTCCTGCTGCCCAGGGAGCAGCTGTCCTGTGCCAACAGCTGACTTCCCTGTGAGGCGTTACCAGAGGGGTGCAGCTCACACCCCCCACCTTAGGTCCTGTCAGCTGAGTCTGGGGAGAGTGACAGTTGTTTCAGCGGGGACAATGGGCCGCATTCTGTACAGGCTCCTCTCTGGGCCGCCTTCCCCCTGGCCACAGCAACTGTTCTTGCGGATAGGGTAGGGTCCCACCTGTCAGCTCTACTCTTTCCGGCAACGCTCAACTCCCTGACCCATTTCTCCATGCCTGATAAGCATGTCTAGTATGTGTCCTCCTGCCTGGCTGCCTGGTCATGAGCCTATCCTGGCCTGGAACTGGTGGGCAGAAGAATGGACGGTGGTCATGGGTCATGGGTCATGGGACTGTCCCCTCCCAAGTGCATAATCTCTTACCTCAGTGGTGCTGCAAGTACCCGAAACTTTCTCCCAGGCCTCAGATCCTCATAACGGCCCCACTCAGACAGTTGAGTGACTATTGTCACAAGCCAAGAGGAGCTGTGCTAGGTAACAGGGCTGAACTCCCAGTGCCAGGCTGGTGCTCTGCCCTTCCCCCCCACCAACCCCGACACTCCCCGCCCCTGACTGGCCTCCACACCCGCTCTTCAGCACCTGCACCCTCAGCACCCCTGCCCTTGATGAGGCGCCCCTGGCTTCTCTTCAGAACACCTGTTTGGGGGTGGGCACTGCCTTCAACTTCCCACGAATGGGGAGGCTCCAGGCCAGTGCTGATCCCCCAGAGGGGCAACAGGACAGTGAAAGATGACAGAGCCAAGGGCCGGGGCCCGAAGGAGACTTGAAAACTCCATCGATTTTTCAAGCTTTAACTGAGGCCCAGCACCCACTCTCAGTGGCTGGTCATGAACATCAGGGTGCCCCCTAGCAGACCTTCGAGAAGCAGCCAGCTGCCCTGGCCTTAGACATAGGGTGTACTGGGAGGTAAAACCCAAATGATGAAAGGAAGGAAACTCTTGTTTACCGGACCATGAGAGCCAGTTCTGGACCATGTTCTCCCATGTCTCCATCCTGTCAGAGGCAGGAGTGGTGACAATTCCCGTGTTAGAGAAGGGGGCCACCACACAGCACAGCTCCAGACGGTGTTATCCCCATCCCCACTTGTGCAGTACACAGTCCGCTCAGGCGTCCCCGGAGGCCCTGACAGAGGGTCCCAGAGCCAGCATGTAAATCCATTCTTCACCTCTCTGTGCAGGCCGTGGCAGAGGAGGTCATGTAGTGGAGTGCTGTGGACCCCTGCATGGGGACAAGCGGAAAGGGGTGGGAAGAACGGAAGGCCCCGCAGTCCCTGGTCTCCCAAGAACCCATTAGCTATATGGGGTGCCTGGCTGGCTCAGTCGGTGAAGCGTGAAACTCTTGATCTCGGGGTTGTGAGTTCAAGCCCCATGTTGGGTGTAGAGATTACTTAAAAAAAAAAAAAAACCTAACTATATTGCAACTCTCACCACCCCCCCCACCCCCGCCCGGTCTACCCAGATGCTTGTCTCACACTATCTGCTGACTCTCCGTGGATCTGTCCCGTGTCCTCGGCGGCAACTGACACAGGCCTGGCACACGGTCACTGGCACTTCGGTGTTTGTGGTTGACACGAATGGCCCCAATTACCCAAAAGCATTCTAGAGACCCCTGAGGCTCTGGGAAGAAGACCAGGGAGGAGGACTCCAGGGGTCACAAACTTCACAAGTTGGCCCTCAGATCCTGTTTTGTTTTTTTAATTGACTTTAAGGAACAGGAGGTTTGGCCAGTTTCCTCAAAGTTTCTGGCCTCTTCCCAACAGCAGAGGGTGGGGGGCAGAGGTGAGGGTGGTGCAGGCAGGATCCATTACACAAGGCTAAATCAGGAACTGGGAGGAATTGCTCTGTGGTAGCTCCGTTGCCAGAGAGGATGGTTATCTTTCCAGGAAAGGCTGAGGAAATCCTTAGCAGTGCCCCTCCTTTTCTGCCTTGGAGAAAATGTCTGGGGCAGGCTGGTGGGCATAGGGAAGGATTAATCCAGGTGAAGGTGGGAAGGAGGTGGACAGGGGAGTTAATCCCAGGGGGTTAGGGAGTAGAGAATAAACTAAGACTAGACCCAGGTCCTGGCAGCTGCTGCCCCTCCCCCACCTCCCTTTTCACCGCCCCCCCCCCCCCCACCTCTGAGGTTCCCCATTGTTACCAGAGACAACATCCTGTTTCCCTTACTTGCCTCACTGGTCTAGGTCCAAGAGTCCCTCACTATGCTGGGGGGGGGGGGTGCGGAGAAGGGAGCGGGGAGATAGGGGAAGGGACGAGGACAAGGATGAGGGATGGGACAGGGATGGGACAGGCATCTGACTCCAGGTCCAAGGTCCAAGGATCTCACAGCTGTAGCAACTGAGGTTGGAGGGGAAGTGTGACTTACTTGAGGTCATCAATTTCTGCTTATGTGGGTCAGTGCTTGGTTGGGACTCATGGTTCCCTCAAAATTGCATACTTCGAAGGTTCCCAGAGGGAACCATCAGGTCTGACTCCTTTCCCTTGGGTTCATGTGATTGGTTCGCCTCTCTGAAAGGCTCTCTCCAGCTTCCATGGCAAACAGGGTCTCACATCCTAAGAGTGTATGCAGATCAAAGGAGCTCTGGGGCTCAGCAGCACAGGCTCTGGACAAGCAGGTCTGAGTTTGGGACCCATCACAGAACCTTCACTGATTCATTCTTTACATTGAAAGTTTATTGCCAAGCACTGGGGACCACCAGCAGACAAAACAGATGTAAGTCCCTACGTTCTCTGGGGTGGGGGTGGGGGGCAGCAGATAATCAGTAAGATAAGGAAGTAAAATAAAATATATAGCAGGTCAGAAAATGATTTGCTGTGGAGACAAGCAAAACAGAGATTTGGATAGAGAGGGGACAGAGGAGATGGGATGAAAGGGGTGTAATTTTAAACAGGATGGATAGGTGCCATATGGGCAAAAACTTGAAAGAAGTGAGCTAGAGCCCCATGTGGATACCTGGAGAAAGAGCCTTGTGGGAAGGAGAAGAGTGGGTGCAAAGGGCCTGAGGCAGAACCATATCTGGCACAGTTAAGGAGCAGCAAGGAGGCCAGTGTGGCTGGAGCAGAATGAGAGAAACAAGGATAGAAGTTGAGTCAGGAAGTTAGGTGAGGTCAGACCACCCAAGGCTTTGTAGGTTGCAATTAAAGCCTTTGGCTTTAACTCTGAGATGGGAGCCACTGGACTGTTTGTGCAGAAAGAAGACAGGATCTGATTTATGGGGGTTTTTTTGTTTCGTTTCAAGCACAAATGTACTTAAAACAGCGCAAAGCCCATGCAGGGCTTGAACCCATGACTCTGAGATCAAGACCTAAGCTGAGATCAAGAGTTGGATGCTTAACCAGCTGGGCCACCCACGCACCCCTGAGCCATATTTCATAAAAATCTTCCTGGTCACTGTGTGGAAAAGAGAAGCAGGAACCACCAGTTAGGAGGCGACTGCAGTTAATTCAGGTGAGAAATGATGAATGCTCAGATAAGGGTAGTCATGGTGACATCAGTGAGAGGTGGTGAGATTCTGGATATTTTGAAAGTAGAGGTGCCAGAATTTACTAATATGGGTAGTGAACTGTGACGGGAAGAGAGAAGTCAAGAGAACGTCCAAGATTTCGGCCAGAGGAACTAGAAAGTTGCATTTGTCACTTACAGGGATGGGCAAGCCTGAAGGAGGGGCAGGTTTGGGGGGAGATCAGGCCATTTATCTGTGGTAGGACTCTGGCTAAGTGAACCACTCTGAACCTCGGTTTCTTCATCTGTGCAATGGTTATAATAGCTCTCCTGCAGAGTGTGTGGTGCCTAAATGGGGTGTCTCTTGATCAGACGGAGGCCCCCAAATGTGGAGTGATGATTGGGTGGAAGCCGGTGGTGCAGGCAGTGAAATAACTCACCTGAGGCAGAACGAAGAGGAGAGAAGTTTAGTGAACACACCGCAAGGGAGCATCTGGCTGGACAGCAGAAGAGGGGCTATCTACAACAAGGCAGTGGGAGGGGGCCGCTTTTAAGGAGGGAAGGTGAGGAGGTATGGTGACAAGGAGTTTTCCCTTTTTTGGTACCTGTGCCTAGTTGTTATGGGTCAGTTAGGGCCTATGGATATTTCAGGGTGGGTGGCCTGATAGACCTGTCTGTATTCAGCCAAGTGGTCGCTGTGGCCCTTTGTTTTGTTTTAAGTTTATTTATTTATTTGGGGCAGGGAGGGGTGCAGAGAGAGAAGGAGAGAATCTCAAGCAGGCTCTGCACGCTCAGTGTGGAGCCCCACGTGGGGCTCGAGCTCACCAACTATGAGACCATGACTTGACCAGGAGTTGGATGCTTGACCGACTGAGCCACCCAGGTGCCCCTCACTGTGGCCCTTTTCTGCATGCCATTGCTCAAGCCTGTTTGTCTAAAAGCAGCCTCCAGATAATGGCAGTAAGAAGTGAGTGAGGTCATGAGCTCACAGGATTGGCACATGTGTCGGCCCATGGCCCAAGGATGACACATGACCAGCACATCTCCTCAGGCAGCAACTGGAAGGAGAGGAAGACTGAACCATAAATCTGAACTCGAGCTCCTCTCCCTGCTTCCTCCAGGCAGAAGTGGGAGGGCCTTTCTGACATTGAGGTTTTCTTTCTTCAAGGCCTTCGGTGGTTTTAGAGATGGTGATGATGCTAATGGAGGCTGGTGATGGAATGACGATAACTGTTCCCAAAGCTGTGAAGTTTACAAAATGCTTTCATGGCCATTATCTCTTCTGGGTCCAGAAAGGCAAAACGTGTACCCATTTTGTGAAGTAGGAGGATGTGGTATTCAAAAACAAAACAAACCCAGGTTGTCTCTGTATTTCGCTAGCTCATGAAACTTCATTTCATCTTGGGCAAAAGTGAGTGAAGAGGGTCCTAAAGTGGGTGGGAGTGTCACCGAGCTGTGTCCAACTGTCAGATGGACTGTGACCTCACTCCTCTACCCCCGGTGCTTGCCCACGTCCTGCCGTCCTGTTCTCCCTGTTTCGGTCACTCCCTGCTATAGCATGCCTGGCGTGTCTGGGCTGCAGCCTTCCCACTTCTGAGGTTTGGGCAAATGGGTCTCTTACATCGTTCCATTCCAGGTACTCCCAGTTACTGAGACAACAGTGGAGGGGACTAGAGACCAGAAAAATCAATGCGCCGACAGTCACACCCTTAGAAAGCACAGTCTGGGTTCCAACTCTGAAGTCTACACCCAGCAGGAAAAATTCCTGCATGTGCTCCTTCTACTTCTTCCGAGCCAGCTGCCCCCTGCCCTCGACATACCAGGTGCCAGAACACAGCTGTCTCTTCGTTAATCCCCCCACCCAGGCAAGCGGTCCTAGGGTGGGGCTGAACTGGGTGGGGCCGCCGTGTAGGGTCCAGGGAGGCTGTGCCCCTGCAGGCAAATTCAGCCAGAGACTGATTCTGAGCAACAGTTCTGACTGGTGAGAGCTGCTGCCCGGTGGGGTTGGGGGGGATTGGGAAGGTAGGAAGTGTCAGGTCTGGGTGGATCAAGGGGCCTCAGAGGAAAATTTCCAATTGCCTAGGGAAGAACTCCTGCAGGGTTGAGACTGAGGATATGCTTGAGGAGGGGTGGAACTGACTGGGGTGTGTGTGTGTGTGTGTGTGTGTGTGTGTGTGTGTGTGTGTCTAGGGAACTAGAGGAGCCCCTGGAGACTGGGAAAGGCAAATTGCGGGTCCTAGCCTCAGTTTTGCTCTTGCCTTGGTTCAATGGCTCCATCTGCACTGTGGTAAGAACCTTCCTGCCCCAGCTACCTTGCCAAGAGAAAGGGCTTCTGGGAAGCAAAAATGGCCCAGGAATTGAAGTGGGGGGAGCATGAGGGTATACACTGGAGTGGGGGGACACCTGCCCACCCCAGTTTTTGCCAGGTGAGGAGGGAGCAGGAAAGGGGCAAGCTTAGAGTCTGGATTGCTTTCGCAGTCGCTGACCCAGCCATGCCCGCTCCACTGCTCCCACTGCTGCTTCGAACCCTGATGTCCCGCTTGCTGCTGCCTGCCACCCGCCTGGCCCGCCGGCACCTCCTGCCCCTCCTGCGCCGACTGGCCCGCCGCCTGGGCTCGCAGGATGTTCGAGAAGCTTTGCTGGGCTGTCTGTTGTTCATCCTCAGCCAGAGCCGCCCGCCCGACGCTGAGGAGGTCTCCAGAGTGGCTGGCCAGGAGAGGAGGGAGAGGCTAGCTCCCCCAAAATGAGGCTGCGATCCCTGGTATTGGCTGTGTCATCAAAAGCCATTCTTTTGGAGCAAGACAGTCCTGGCACCACCACTGAGCACAGCCTACCCACTGTGCAGAAGACGCGGTGGGGGACTGAGCACAAAGAGGGGTCTGACCAGGAATGCCTCCCCACTCCCAACAGGAATGACTGGAAGGATACCCAGCATCTAGCAGAAAACTGATCTTACGCAACCCTGCACTCCTCCTTCCAAGACACCTTTCCTAATCGCATCTGGGCTGGGAAGGGAAGGGAGGGGGATGAGGGGAGTGACTCTGCTCCCCCACCCCCATCCCGGACAAATGGGAACCTGAGTTCCAGTGAGGGACAGTCCTCACCCATGGATAACTGACAACTTATCTGAGAGGGGAGATTTTGAGTCTGTCCTTCAGACTCAGGATTTTCCTTCAAATAATAGAACCTTGATTTGGTCAGTCTTGCCCCAAAGCCCAGCACGCAGCAGTTGCTCAATAAATATCTGCTCATTTGAATTCGTGGGATACCATTGAAAATTGTGTCACCCATGCTCCTACACTGAAAAACAGCCTAACGTGGCCAGGGGGTGGGAGGGGGAAACCCACTCCGGGCTCCCTTTTGCTTCCTATTCCATTGTCCTGCAGTCCTCATCTCCTGGAGATCGTTTCTCTTGCGTAACTTCAGTATGTCACCCCGTGACCCAGCAGTCCTGGGTCCGATTTAGAGGTCTGGCCGGCCAGCTCAAGGTAAGAAGGAAAACTTCCTCGGGCCAGGTCCGAGACTGCTCACCTAGCGGCGTGGGAAGAGGGAGATTTGTTTGCTAAGGGGCCCTGCCGGCAGCCACCCAGGGGAGCAGAGCAAAAATGCTTCCCCTGAGGGGCACTGTGCCTTTTAAGAGATCTGGGCGGTTGGGGGTGGAGGTGACCATGGGCATTCACCTCATTATTTCCTCCTCCCCAAAGAGCAGCCCCTAAGGGGTCAGATCAGGGGTGTCCGATTCATTTGCTTTCAGCCTCCGGGTAATTTGCTTATTGTTCCCAAGCAACAGTCCTCCCTCCCACCTCCCTCCCTCCGCGAGTCTTAGGCTCTAGGTTGGGGGGGGGGGGGGCGGATAGTGAGGGATGCGGGCCCCTCTCAGGATCCCCATACGGTCCCCACACCACTCTGAAGTTCGGCCCCTGGGAAGAAGTGACGCCAGAGCTGTGCGCCCCCACTCCAGCCCCGCGGGACCTTCCGCCAGACCCCCGCCTCCCCACCCCTTTCGGCACCATCTGCTTCCTCTTGGCGCCCTCAAAATCAGAGCACGTGCTCGCCCCTCTCGGGAAGGCGACCTGGGGGAAGGGGGCTTCAGCCCGTGGTCCCCTAACCTCGTTCCCCTCTGGGGTCACGGGCACCTTTTCTCTCGCCTGCTCCCGGCCTTCCCTGCGGCCGGCCTCGTTCGCGCCGGAGTGGCGGAGTGGCGCGGCGCGAGGAGGGACGGAGCAGGCCGCGGAGTGCGGGGCGGTAAGCCGCCGGGGTAGCCCGTTGCAGCCCGTCTCCCGCCCGGCGCGGGCCGCGAGCTACGGCCACGGCCCCAGCCCCGAAGTAAGGAGGCCACGAGGCGGACCCGGGCCGGGGGGTTTCTGTCCTCCCCCCGCCCCCCCTCCGGCTCCCAACCGGCAGGACTGCGGGGAGCGGAGGCGGGCCTCCAGCGCAGTGGGGCGGGGTCTGCGCGGTTCCCACGCGCCGCGCCGCCAGGGCAGGGACAGGTGCTGGTGCGGCCCTAGTTGGGGGATATCAACCGTGTCGGAATCTGCGGTTTCCGGTACAGGGGAGCCTTTAATCAGACTTGGAAGGCCACCCTCCCCCCCCCACCCACGACTCTTTCTCCCCACCCCTGCCGCCCTAACCGTATACAGATTCCCCCAAGGTCAGAGACCTACCCAGAGCAAAGGGTAGGGGGAGAGGCCCGAGAAATTAGTCTGAGACGACCAAACCCAGACCTAGTGAACCTCAAATCTTAAACCCTGACCCTCGTTCCCATCCTGGAGTACACACACCCACTAGGAAGGCGAGGGAAGTGAGAGGGCTGGATTCTGTATCTTAAATGTTTGTTTGTTTAAGTTTTTATTTATTTTTTGTGGGGGGTAGGGGCAGAGAGAGAGGGGTACAGAGGATCTGAAGAGGGCTCCCCCCCGGACAGCAGAGAGCCAGTGGTAGGGCTCAAACCCACCAACCAGGAGATCATGACCTGAGCTGAAGGTAGACGCTTAACCCACTGAGCCACCCAGGAGCTCCTGTATTTTAAATGTTGATGTTTGGTTCATCATAGATTTTTTTGCATTAACTTTGATTTTTTTTAAAGACTACAGTAAAATATTATTTATCTTGATTACTGAATTTTTTTGGAGTCAAGTCCCTTAAAATTTGCAGTCAAATGCCTCATTGGCCTCTCTCTAGTCCCAACCCTGCCACAAGGGCAGGGACAGAGAGTCACAAACAACAACTGAGAACGCACAGTCATGAGACAGGTGCTGGTGACAAATAGCCAAGCCAAGCAAACACACTTCCAGCAAACACAGATGGACACAGGGCTGGGGAAAAGAGGGCTGTGTGTGAGATGGTGGGGCAGGCTTGGGGCCTGGAATGGGAGGATAGAGTCTGGAGCTACGGACAGTCTCAACTAGAGTGGAGTATAGGGTGGGGGTGGGGGTGCAGCTGACTCAGCCCTTCCTACCCTACTTCTGTGCCAGTGACCTGAGGGAACTCAGGGAGGGAGAAAGCCCTAAGCCTGGGCAGAAGGAGACAGGACTGACTGGGCCTGACCAGAAAAACTCCCAGTACTGACCGGTGTGAGTTGGGGCCCTGAGGATGTCCAGCAGAGGGCCCTGGCACCCAGCAACCATCTCTGGCCAGGGAAGTAGCTCCGAAGGGGCGTGGATGCTGGCTGGGGGCCCAGGCAGGGTGATTGCCAGATGGGCTTCTCTCCAGCAATAACAGCCCTGGCTGTTGCCATCTAGTGAGCAGGCCAGGCCTCAGCGGGGGTGGGGAGAGGAAACAGCCTTCCACTGTCTGGCCTGGGACCCTCACCACTTCCCTCCAGTTTCTTTCCACTTCCAGCCCCCTCTGCACACAACTGCAGCCACTGGCTACCAGCCTGGCCATGCCTGGAGGATCTGTCTGACCACTAAGGCCTGACACCCCCACAGGCCCAAAGATGGGAAATGAAGGTGGGAGAGAGACAGGGGCCAAGGAAGAGGGGAGAGGAGGGCTGAGAGAGGAAGAGCGAGAGACTGGACAAACACAGGATGGGAATGGGGGTGGGTAGACCCAGACATGAAGCTGCCCTCAAGCCGTGGGGCAGTGCCTAAAAAAATACCACCCTACCCATCTTCCTGCCCTCTGTTTGGTTAAGGCTGGGGGATGATGGTGTGTTATGTCTCTGTGAGGCACAGAGCCAGGAGGCTGAGAACATTCCTTCTGGAGTAGCTTGGGGACAGGTCACTGATCCTAAGTAGAAAAGCTACCCCTCCTCTCAGGGCCCAGTCTGTTCCCTGGCAAGAAGGTGACTCTACCTTATTCTTATGATGGTAATATGCTAATTGTTAATTAATGTCCAAAGCTTCTTCAGGGGATGAGTCTCTTGGGTAGTTGAGGAGGGTGGGGTATGCTGGACTGGATTTTCTGTCTTCACACCTCTGGAGCCTTCAGATTGTCCTCCAGCACTGAGGGCAGCTATAGGGGCCGTAGTCTCCTTCCCCCAAATTTACTGACCAGCAAAATGGGAGAGAATCATTCCGCCTCCCTTGGAGGTACAAGAAGGACTGACCACCCAGCATGCCCACCCCCTTCCTCCGCCTCTCAGTATGGGGCCATAGGATTCACGCAGGATGTAAGGCTATTCTGGGCTTTTTCTCTTACCATCTCCAACTGTTCCTCAGCGTTTCCAAAGTTCTGGATTTAGAAAAAGTGAACCTCGAGGGGCCTACAGACCTATGCCACTACCCTTTCCCCCGCAACCCCCACAGAGACACACATCCCCCTCCTTATCACCACACAGTGGTATAGTGTTTGTGTGTGGGTGTTCGGGTCTGTGTGTTAGAGGTGGGAAAACCCACCATTCAGGTCACTGATTATACTGATTATGCAGAGGGATCCCTCTGGCGTGGGGGTTGGGGGAGCAAAGGAAAGGAAGAAAGTGGCACTGAGAAGGGAAGAGGCCCGCGCAGAAAAGGAAAAAAGTGCAGTGTAGGAGAAAGTGGCGTGGGAGGGGTTCGGGGAGTTATACCGGAACATCTGGGATGGAGTATGGACGTGAAGGCGTCCGGACGGGTCTGAGCCGAAGGTTTGCTGCAAGGAGCGTCCGGACGCGGGTTCTGTAGGAGTTTCTGGAGCGGCAGCGCGGAGGAGACTAGGGGTACCCAGCGTGGGGCTGTATTCTCCGGCCCCGGGTGCTTCATAAAGGGGCAGGGTTTGGTGTAGCAGGGCCCACAGGTCCCATCTTCAGAAATAGCTCGAGGTATGGGCCATGCAGCCCCGGCTGGGCGCAGCTGGGCGAGAAAGGGGGTGGGGGGCGAGGCTCACGTCGCGAGCTGCTGGGGTGGGGGAGCTGGGGCGGGGCCGCGGCGGCGAGGGCGGAGGGGGGGCGGGCTGCGGCTGCGGACGTGGGCCGGGGCGGGCCCAGCGGAGGGCGGGTTTCAATGTGCTGCCGCGGGCGCGGGAAGCTACTGAGAGGGCGCGCGGATCTCGGCGCGGTAGGACTCCTTCCTAGCTAGCAGGTGCTTCTCGGGCCGGGGGCCCGGGATAGGGGGGAGCGGGGCACCGCCGGGGCGGGAGGCGTCTCTTCCCGCCGCCACGCGGGCAGGGAGGCTGGGCCTGGCAGCTGCGCGGCGCGCAGAGGGGACGCCGGGTGGGGGCCCCGCTTCCCCGGCGTGGAGCGTGCGGAGCCGCGCTGCACGTGGCGCGCAAGGGCCAGGGCGCGTGGGGACTCTGAGGAGATCGCGACCCGAGCGGAGCGTGGGCCGCCTGGTTCCTGGGCCTGAAACCGGCTGTCGCCGAACTGACCTCCGCAAGGGGCGGGCGAGTAGATGGATAATCTCGATCAGTCTAGTTGGTACAGGAGAGGAGCCGCGCCGGTAACTGTGTTGGGAGGGGTGGGGGTGGGAATGGGGATGAGGGCAGGGCGCGTGCCTTGGAGGTGAAGGAGCTGTCTCTTTAACCTCTGCCTTTTATTGGCCGAATTCATGTTCCTGGCCTCCTCTTCCTGGGCACGTCCTTATTTACTCCCTGAGAGGACCCTTCCTTATCTTAGAAAGGACTGGGACACACACCGCGGGTTTCCGTCCGCGGGGGGGCAGAGCAGCCTGGGTGAGGGCTGATCCCAGCCCTTCAGCCTTCTTGGGGCGGCCCCTTTGCCCACTCCTCGCGGTAACCTCCCACTTGTCCTTCTGCCTGTTGAGCTCTCGGTGCCAGGATGTGTGTGTAATTGGAGGGGGGTTGCCTTACACCTGAGGCTCCTGTCAGGCTGGAGATGCCGCCCGCACCTACCCCCCCCTCCCCTCATGTCCCAATTTAAAGGGCTAGCTGAGAAGCAGCCTTTATACCTACCTCCCGGCCCCAGAAGGAGGCTAGGATGAGCTGCACATTGACTTTGAATTCCAGCTCACCTGTTCATTAGCTCTGTGACCTTAGGCAAGTGACTCAACCGCTCTGAACCTCAGCCTCCCCCATCTGTTCAATGGAGAGAGATTAGTGCTAGCTTAGGGGTGGTTGTGAGGGCAGGTAGTGGCTGGCCCCATATGCAACTCCATGGGAGTAGAGAATATGATGCTACTGCAAGGATGTGTCTGGAAGCTGGGGTGTATGAGAGGCACTGGGGGTCTGGAGGGGGGCGGAGATAGGTATAAAAGGAGGGGACGTGCTCAGTTCTGTGACTGCTTTCAGAACTCCATCCTGGCAGGCCAGGGTGTGGCTGGAGGGACACCAGATGCTGAGCTGGTGTCAAATCCCTGGTTGCTGCTGGGCAAAGGCAGGCAAGAACAAAACACCTGGGCTGGCCAGCTGACTGTTACGATGTGGGCAGGATGGGAGCACAGCTGGGGGGGGGAGAGGACAGAAATGAATACTTCTCTGAGCCTAAGGCAGATTTTACTAAGAAAGGGGAGATACTCTATTCTCTCCACCCCACCTCCCAGTTCTTTACTGCCAGGAATCTTACCTGTGGGGGTGGGGAGGTGGAGCATGGGGGTGTGCTGAGGTGTGAAGCTGGGGGTTCCCCTCCTTGCTACCTAATAGAAAATCTGAGTCCTGAGCCTTCTCTCCCCACCCTCCAGGGTGGAGCCCTCTTGCCCCCATCCCTCTTGGAAACATGAACAGTGTTGTTCACCGCTCTGTCCCCAGTGCCTAGAACAGTGCCTGGAGAGCATGCAGAGGTCCTCAGTAAATATTTGTTGAGAAAATGAATAAAAGAAGACCTCTGCCTCCCATCTGGGAGGTGTGTGGGTCTGCTCCTCCTGTCCCTGTTCTACAACACAGGGGTGCGGGCGCTAAGGAAGGCCTTGGGAGAGTCTGGAGTTCACCCACGGAGGGGTTGAGAGCAGTAACAGGAGGGATAGAAAAGCTGGTTGAAGATTTCAGGGTCCCTGGAAGTAACTATTTGTCGGTATCTGTCTGTCTCAGGCTGGGAACTGGCTGTACCTGGGATTTCTCCCCCCCGCCCCCCCACCCCCAGCTCCCCTACTTAGACTGCTGGGTTTCTTATCTCCCAAGCTAGCTACAGGAGCAGTTTTTATCTCCTGGTTTTGTGTGTGTGTGAGAGGCTTCTCAGAATGGAGCCCAGGGTACCAGAACTCCCATGGCAAGGCCTGGGGGGTTCTCTCCCCATATGCCCTGTGCCACTTTCTTCATTCTGGACCCTTACCCAGGGGGCGCCCATGGACAAGGCCTGCCGCCAGAGCCTGAGCTAGGACCACTTCCCCGGGACTGCCCAGGCCCCCTCTGCTCTGACCCTTCTGCTGGCAAGTCTGGGCATCCGGTGAGTGCTCGCCCTAGCCCAGGCCCGGGTCCTCACCCCAAACAGCAGACCTGGCTCCAGAGCTGGGCCTGCACGTGGGGGACGTGCCAGCACATGCCTGCCTGGCTTTCCTTGCCATCCAAAGGGAAAGCTGTCTGATCTGGTGCCAGGGCGCCTGCCCTGCACGAGCGGGAAGCGGGAGGGGGATCGTGAGGGGGTGGGCTAGGAGCTTTGGGACAATGTGGTCAGTCGGGCCTGTGTCCCTGCTCCCCCAGTCTTCCTTTCAAGTTTGCTCTCTGAAAGGGGAAGAGGATAGGGACCTGGGAGTGAGTCAAAGAGGAACCGAGGGGGGATGGGGTAACCCTGGGGACAGGACTGGGCATCGGGGAGGGGCCAGGGTGGTTGTGGGAAGGGCTGTGTCCCCACATGCATGGTGAAGTATTTTCCTAGAAAACTGGCCAGGAACTAGGAAGCCCCTGGGCAGTGACTGGAAAGGAAGGATCAAGGGCTGCCAGCAGAGAGGCTGGAGTCTGGGGTGCCTCCAGCAGGGCGCAGGCCCTCCAGAGCCCACTCCTGCTGTGAGCGCAGGGGCTCCCCCAGAGGGTGTGAAGGTCAGACCTGCAGAGAGGGGCCTGGTGTGGGGGAGGCATCTCTGGCCTGGCTTCTGTCCTCTTCCCTGTGGCTCTTGCTGCTGCTGCTGCTGCTGCTGCTGCTGCTGCTGCTGCTGCGTATCTGTTTGTTTTGTGCCCTCCCTCCTCCTCTTCCCTCCCCTCGCCCTCTTTGCTTTGACTCCTGCTTCCCTCCTCCTGTCGCTCTTTCCATTATCATTTGTTGTCTGTTGTCGTTGTCCCTGACTGCTCTCATCCTCTTCCTTGCCTTCTTTGCCAGTCTTTCCCTCCCTCTCCCTCATACTTCCTCCTCCTCCTCTCCTGCCCGCCACTCTCCCGTTTCCCAGCTTACAAACTGCTTCAGCTGCTGGATAAAAATAGCGGTGGCCAGGCGGGGAGCCAGGTAGAGCCTGAGCAGGCAGGGGGCCCGACAGGGCTGGTCAGAGGGGTCAGATTGAGCAGTCCTCAGGGGCAGGGCCAGGAGGGGGTCCTTGTGGACTCTCCGGCTTGTCTGCTCTGTGAACCCTGCCTGCCGCCTACCCCACAAGAGTCTAAAGAGGCCTATGGGGAAGCAGGGCCAAGACGTGGCCTCACACTGCTTCTGCCCCCAGCAGACGCCAGGAGGAGGGAGCTATCGGCCAGACAAAACTGAGAACGCCGTCACCATGACAACCGGTCACGAGCCTCAGGACAGGTACTGGGGGACCTGGGCCAGGGGATCCAGGGGAGTGGAAATGGGTCTCCAGGGGGCTGGGTGTGGTGTCCTTTGGAATTTGGGGTTTCCACTGCTGCCTGGTCTTCCAGCAAAGTAGCTATGAGTCAGGCCTGCGCGAGGGGTGGGGACCATGCATGTCTTAGCCGGGGGGCCTGTGGGGAGGGCCAGGATGGGTGGGCGGCAGCCCCTCCCTGGCCTCTCAGTGTTTCCACTGTTGCTCTCCAGCCAGCCAGCAGCTTCCAGCTCCTCCTCCCATCACTCTGGGGAAATCATTGGCGGCACCCCTAGTTCCGGAGCACATCTCGCAGAATTGCCCTCTCCCTCAGGCCTGGCCCTGCCTCAGATGACCCTGGCCCACCCTGGTCCTTGAACTGACCTTCCTCTCATTTCCCCGCCTCTGGAGCCTATACGCTCCTTTCAGTTAGACCCACAATGGTGATCATGCATACCTATTTGCGGGGGGGGGGGGGGGGGGGGGGGAGAGGCTGTAGCCCGGTTTAAGCCCTCCAAGGAGTCTAGGACCCAAGAGAGTCGATGAAGCCATGCCTGTGGTCCAAAACTCCTTCAGCCCAGGCCCCCCAACCTCATCCCCTCTCCGCTGCCAATCCGGTCTCCCTCGTGTGCCAGAGGCCACAGAAGTAGGCCACTTCTGGCTGTGGGACCTCAGGTACTTAGCTTAATCTCTCTGGGACTGTTCCCACCTGTAAAATTGAGGTAGGGTTTATTTGAATGGGAGGGAATTTAAAGAGACATAGTAAGTACAGGCCCCAGGTTGGTTCCGTCCCTGTCTCCTCCATTTCCAGGCTGCCTGTCCTATCAGAGTCTCACCATTGGTAGCAGTTCTGTGAACCCCTCTCCCATCTCCGTGTATTGGCACCCTCCCCTAGCCCCGCTCTGACAATGTATTCTGCACAACCACATCTGGGAGCTTCTCCCTTCATTCGGGACCTCTGAGTCGAGCCTTTTAGCTGTGTTCTTCAAGGTCCGGAGGATAAAAGGGAGTGGGGGCGGAGGGAGGCTGCATTTGCAGTGGCTCAGACCTCCCCACTTGGGGCACTCACCCAGGCCTTTCCTGTGTGAGGCTGGGCCCTGTACTCTAACTGGACCTGTTTCTTCCCTGCCTTGGACTTTGTCTCTGCCATCTCTGTGAAGAAAGCGGGCGTTAGCTGTGGGGAAGATATGACAGACACATCTGGAAACCACAGTAGGAGGGTTCGGGGCTCCCTGGGGAAGGCTGGCCATCCCAGACAGGCCCTGAAGTGTAGGGCTTGGGGCAATGCCCTGGCCGAAGCTAGGGCGGCACTTATTTACTATTTGGGGCCCAGATGACGTCCAGTGGCCTGATACCTCCTGGCCTACCCTATGTGGTGTGACCTACAAAGCTGGTTTTGTCTGGGCCAGGGAAAAAACAGCTCCCTCGCTTCCCAGCCACCCCAAGTCACCCCGCCCTCCTGTCCCACTAGGTCCAGAATGGTCTGGGAGTTTCTTGACCTCAGAATCCTCTTTGGGGAACCACACAGTCCCTACCCAGACAGCATAATCACTTCCAGCCTGCCCAGTGGGGGTGGGAGACACTTGCTGTTTGCTTTCTGCCTCACCCGCCTACCCCCAGCCTTCAGCAAGATTTCCAAAACCACCTCCGGATGTGTGGGTCACACTGTTTCCCAAGCCTGCAGGGTCCCCCGAGTCTTCGGGGCTGAGAACCAAGGTCCTGTTGGCCATGCCTTTCAGTCCTGTGTCCCTGACCCTACTCTCCCTGTGGACATATCTGTGCCCTTTTCCCTACCCTTGGACACTTCCCCTTCTACATAAACCCATAGGTGGACTTGTACACATGGGCACAGATGCCTGTGCCCTGGGACAGTTGGAGAGACCGAACGTTGGGGAGGGAGGAGCTCTTAAGTTTGATCTGCGAAGGAGGGTGGAGTAGTGGGTCACTAGGCCCCTCTTTCCTCTCCTGTCCTCAGGTACAAAGCCGTCTGGCTTATCTTCTTCATGCTGGGTCTGGGGACGCTGCTCCCGTGGAATTTTTTCATGACAGCCACTAGGGTGAGACTGGGGGGACTGGGCTCCAGGGGGACATGTCCACTGGGCATGTAGGGCATGGATCTGTTCTTGGGGGCCCCGGGAGAGAAGTCTCACCGCTTCTCTCTGCAACCCACACAGTATTTCACAAACCGCCTGGACGAGACCCAGAATATGTCCTTGGTCACTGCTGAAAACAGCAAGGACTTCCAGCCCTCAGCCACCCCCACAGTACCCTCCCCAGAGCGGAATTATCTCAGTGCCCTCTTCAACAATGTCATGACCTTATGTGCCATGTTGCCCTTGCTGTTTTTCACCTGCCTTAACTCTTTCCTGCATCAGAGGTGAGTGTCCAGGCCCCTGGCCTGACCAGCCCCCTCCACCCCCTGCTGCCTCTTGTTCTCTCTGTGCTGAGCCTGCGGCCTCACCTCTTGTCCCTCTGCTGCCTCGGCCTAGGATCCCCCAGTCTGTTCGGATCCTGGGCAGCCTGATAGCCATCCTGTTGGTGTTCTTGATCACTGCTGTCCTGGTAAAGGTGCATCTGGATGCCGTGTCCTTCTTCGTCATCACCATGATCAAGATCATGCTTATTAACTGTAAGCAGGGCTGGGAGCAGGCCTAGGGCAGAGATCTTCCTGGATCCCCCCACCCTTCTTTCAGAAGCACAGTCAGCCAGGAAGGAGCCCATTCCTCCCGCTGGAGGAAATGGATACCGTGGGTAGTCAATGATTCAAAAGGCCAGAGCTGACATGGACCAGGGCTGGGAGTAGGGGCAGAGAGGGTCATTTGGTGTTAAGACTCACTGGGACCTGTGTTCCTACGGGGCCCCAGCCACCTCCAGCGGAAGCAAGTCCCACCTTGCTCTCCCCTCCCCTGCTGATGCCCACCTTGTGCCCCCAGCATTCGGTGCCATCCTGCAGGGCAGCCTGTTTGGCCTGGCTGGCCTCCTGCCCACCAGCTACACTGCCCCCATCATGAGTGGCCAGGGCCTGGCAGGCTTCTTCGCCTCGGTGGCCATGATCTGCGCCATCGCCAGTAAGTCTTCCTACTATCTGCCCGTTGGCCTAGTTGCTGGGGGAAAGGGACAGGGGTCGGGCTGCTCTTTGATTTCTGCACGCCCTCCACCCAGGTGGCTCGGAGCTGTCAGAAAGTGCCTTTGGCTATTTTATCACGGCCTGTGGGGTTATCGTTTTGGCCATCATCTGTTACCTAGGCCTGCCCCGACTGGTAAGCGAATGGAGAAAGCCAGATTTGGGGTCTGGGGTGGGGGGTCCAGGGCTTCAGACCAATGGTGTTCTGAGACCCAGACCTGGGCGAGGCAGGAATTCTGGAGCTTCCACCACTGAATCCACCTCCACTGTCTCCCTCTCTTGGTAGGAATTCTACCGCTACTACCAGCAGCTCAAGCTTGAAGGGCCTGGAGAGCAGGAGACCAAGTTGGATCTCATTAGTAAAGGTCAGAATAGCCCACAGAAGCTGGGGTGGAGGGTGGCCTGCCCTGGAGGGAGCAGCATGGGCACAGAGGGCAAGAATGAGTATACTGTATTTGCTGGCAGTGACAAGCCAGAGGCCAGATGTCACCAGGGCTGGGATGAGGAAAACTACGGGAAATAAAAACTGGGAAAAATAAAGGCGGGGGGGGGGTGGGGGGTGGGGTGTGGATTCCGGATGACCTTGAATGTCTGAGAGCAATGGGAAGCGATTTCAGTTTCTTATAACATGACCTGAGTCTCCTGGGAGAGGTCAGGACCGCTGGACCCATGCTGTGGGATTTACAGGAGGTCTGGGCTAGGTGTTAGGGTGTGGCTGTGCACTGGTAAGGAGTGTCCGCCCCCTTTTGTGTCATCTCCTGTTGTCCTGTCCTACCTACAATTTGATGCTTCCACAACCTGTCACCCCCTAGGAGAGGACCTAAAAGCAAACAAAGAGGAGTCCAGAGTTCCAGCCCCCAACTCTGAGTCCACCAACCAAGGCCACTCTATCCGAGCCATCCTCAGAAACGTATGTGGGGCATGGGTGTTCTGCCCTCTGCCCTTTACCCTCATTCTCTCCTTTTGCCCCTCCCGACCTGCACACTGTCCATCCGCTCCCTTTCCCACCCGATACTGGCCACTCTCCTGGATTCTCCTGTGTGTGTGTGTGTGTATGTCAGGGGGTGGGGATTCTGGGTTCTTTGAATGCACAACGCCATGAAGACACGGGCCTGGGTCCCTTTCCTCTAGATCTTAGTCCCGGCTCTCTCCGTCTGCTTCATCTTCACGGTCACCATTGGGATGTTTCCCGCTGTGACTGCTGAGGTCCAATCCAGCATTGCGGGCAACAGTGCCTGGGGTGAGGACACCATGGGTTCCCAGGATGGGGACAGACAGGAGCTAGAGCAGGATTGGGGGTGAGGGAGTGGGGGATCCTAGGCTGTTGTCTCCCCGACTAGACTCTTCTTGGCCCATTTGCCCTTCCCTGGGCTGGAAGCATCTTCTCTGTTTTACAGCTGGGCAGCTGGGGAAACTGAGCCCCAGTGAGGCTAAATCTGTCTCTCTGGACCTAATAACCATCCCTGAATCTACTTTTCCTCTTCCAGGAGCCTACTTCATTCCTGTGTCTTGTTTCTTGACTTTCAATGTCTTCGACTGGCTGGGCCGGAGCCTCACAGCTATATTTACATGGGTAAGTGGTAGAAGGTGGCACCCAGCCCCTGTGAGAGGGAAGAATCCAGCCTGAGATGCAGAAAGGGAACCAAGATAGTGTGGTGGTAAGGGGAGCGTGCTTTTTTTTTTTAAACCAAGACATTATGTATAGTAAGTTGTACAGGTCTTAAGCGTACAGCTTAATGAATACACACACACGTAAACATGCATGCATCTCTGAATAATCACCACCCAGGTCAAATATAGAACATTGCCAGCACTCCAGAAAGCTCAACCATGCTCCCTCCCAATCACTATGCCCTAAGGGTAACCAGATTCAATCCAGATCCTAAGGGGCCCCCAGGGGAGGCTGTGGGCCAGCCCCGGCTGAGGTACCACCTGCTCCTCCGCAGCCTGGGAAGGACAGCCACTGGCTGCCAAGCCTGGTGCTGGCCCGGATATTGTTTGTGCCCCTGCTGCTGCTGTGCAATGTCCAGCCCCGCCGGTACCTGGCTGTGGTCTTCGAGCACGACGCCTGGTTCATCATCTTCATGGCTGCCTTCGCCTTCTCCAATGGCTACCTCGCCAGTCTCTGCATGTGCTTCGGGCCCAAGTGAGTGGGGACCTTGGTGGCATCAGGCAGGGTCTAGAGCTGCAGCAGTGGATGCTCAGTGAAGGGAGAGAGGGCAACAGAGACTCCCTGATCCTGGAGGGGCATGTAAGGCACGTAGGTGAAGGGGTAGTGGTGGGTGGTGGGCGGTGGGACACCTGGGGTACCTAGGTGGAGATGTGGATAGGTGGGAGACAGACCCCAGTACACATTCCCCCAAGAGGGAAAAGCCAGATTGGGGGCGGGAAAGTAAGATGCTTGGCAGCAGAATTCTGTGCTCAGGCAAGTCTCCCCACCCCAGAGGCTCTGGGTGGGGCTGGGGTAGGGGCCATTCTAAGGAAGCCTTGCCCTCCCGCCTTTAGGAAAGTGAAGCCGGCTGAGGCAGAGACAGCTGGAGCCATCATGGCCTTCTTTCTGTCTCTGGGCTTGGCACTGGGGGCTGTCTTCTCCTTCCTGTTCCGGTCAATTGTGTGACCATGGATGGATAGAAGGACTGCAGTGGCCACCTGCTCCTGCCCCCTTTCTTCTCCTTCAGGGACGGGCAGGAGTTTGGAGGTTTTCTCTTCTAGCTAGCCAGCTTCTTCTTTCTCACGGCCTGTTCTGGGCCCGGGTGTCCAGGCCCTGAGGAGGGAACCTCTGTGGATGGACAGTGGGGACATTGTGAGCCTGAGGGTCAGAATCAAGGGAAGGGATGCAGTCTCTACAGTCTCTGCATCTGCTCAAGGGCTGCCCCCCCCCCCCACCTTGGTTCTGACTGATCCTTGCTTGAGCAGGGGAAGCAGAGACTCCTGGGCTCAGAGTGTGTGTGTGTGTGTGTGTGTGTGTGTGTGTGCGCGCGCGTGTGTATTCATCTGTCTATACCAGGGGTGGCTAGGGGGCAGGACTGTCTGTTCTAAAGTCCAGTCTGACATTTCCATCCCCCTTCTCCCTATGTGCCTCCTCCCCTCACATCTCCGTGTCCCTCCCCTCCTCCCCCTGCCTTGTTGTTACCCATCATGCACCTTGTACAGTTGCCATTTTATGCCTTTTTTTATATTCAACAGAAACCAGGTGCCTTCAGAGGCTCTCTGATAAAATAAAACTTTTTTTTTTTTCTCCATGGCTCCCTGTGTCCTCCAGCCACAGCTTCATGCCCTAGAGAGGGCAGCAGGATGGCAGCCCAAATCTGGGGGATGAGCATGACCCAGCTGAGCCTTGCCAGCGCTGGGCTGGGCGTGGGTCCAAAGGTGGGGGGAAGCAGTTGGTCCTCTTAGCCTCAGAGAGGCTGCAGTGCCCCCTGGTGGGGCCACGGAGAAGCGACAAGTCTGGAGCTGGGATGTCCAGGCTGCCGGCTTAGACTGAGAAAGGCCATTTATCTTTGCTGCCCAGTTCCTTCTTTCATAGGACTGGGGACAGAGCCAGTGCTTCACCTTTTTTTTTTGGTCTTCACTGCCACCTTTTCCACCTGTCCTCACTACCCAGCCTCAGGAATGAACCTGCAAAACTGGTCAGCACTCCTCCCTTGACTAACATCCCCTCCCCTGGCTGCCCTCCCACACCTCCAGGCAAGAAGAGGCTGCAGCCCAAGTGTTCTCCTCTACCTGGCACTCTGCCCTGACATCAAAGCTAAGTCTTCTGGGGAACAAGGGGCCTATGTGTCCTTGCATTAAAACTGGGCCCTCCCCTTTTCTTAAACTCACCTAGGGGTGGGATGGTATGGGAGTCACTCCGTGGAGGGAGCCATACCACTGGGTCCCCCTTCTTAAAAATTACTCTTCTGGACTGGAAGTGGGGCCAGAGCTCTGGCTACTGTGGACACACGCACACACACACACACACACACCTACCGACCCTGGCTATAGCCCAGACTTCACTAATCCCTGACCAGCAGATAGTTACAAATTGGCACCTCTGTCAGGGCTTCTGTTTCTCAGTTTAATTTAATTGAAGGCTTCAGGCTTCATTAAGGGCTCTTAGCACATTTTTAAGACTATTTGATGAGCTTTGAAGTTCTAATAGGATAGTTAAGTATATCATTACATGGAGAGCTAGAGTCCATGTATTCCAGGGGTACATGCCAAACCAGTATTCCTTTCCTATCCGATTCAAAAGCAGGGGTTCCCTGAGTATTCTCCCATCTTTGCAATGCCCATTGGCAAAGAGGCTGAAATAAATCTGCACTCTTCCTCTTTTCTCCCTCAGTTCTTTTTTTTTTTTTTTTTAATTCAAGAGGGAGAAAAAGAATCCCAAGCAGGCTTCACGCTCAGCATAGAGCCTGATGTGGGACTCGATCCCATGACCCGGGATCATGACCTGAGCCAAAATCGAGAATTGGATACTCAACCAAGTGAGCCACCAAGGCACCCCATCTCTCAGTCCTTCTTGACCGCCCCATTGTACCCCAGACTGAGAGGCCTATTGCGCTCCTTCCCTGGCACCAACAGCCCCTCAAGAACCCTGCGTTTCTTCCCTGGGTCTCTTCACTACCTTCTGCCTGCTCTCTCCGGACTCCAGCCCAGGTGTCCTTCAGACCATCCCATGCATGGCCACAGAATGATCCCAAACCAGACTTAATGTTACGTTAGTCTCTCTCCCTGGAACATGCTGAGCATTTCCTGGTCCTCCACCGCCACCAGCAGTGACAGCCAGTTCATGCAGTTCCTTCCCCTTCTGTACCTCAGAGCTTTGGGAACTTTTGTGACTTGACTTCTGTCATGCTCTTACCTTACTTACTCCAGCTGCTAGACAGAATTCGTGTTTTTCACTTGATCTTAGCCAAAAGGCTGAGAAGCGATCGAATTCATGTTTTTCAAGTTAGGGTCACATTCTATTTATGTTTTCACTCTTCAAGCTACAAGTGCTTTCCCTGGCTCCCAGAGGTCCTCAAAAGCTGTTTCCTAAAAAAAAAAACAAAACAAAACAAAACAAAAAAAAAAAACTGTTTCCTTCACTGCATCTGCTTGTTCCTTGCCACACAGTCTTCACATGCCTGTCTTCAGCTGTGCGGTGGCACTCACTTCATTGCCTGTGCTCATGGGATAGAGATGGGCGTGAAGTGGTTTTCTCTCAACCCTGTCCATGATTTGAAGGAGGAAAAAAACGTTCAGATCATCTCACTTCCCTTCCTTCTGTACTCAGATTGATGTTGAAGCAAATCACTAGAGTATTTTTTTCAAAACATGTTTTCTAATGCAAATGCCAGGAATTTGCAGTCTCACTTGTTTCCGTTCTCCTGACCTCACCTGAAGACTGGAGAGGTGAGGGTTAGAAAATACAACTCCCAGGTCTCTCGCCTAGCCCTCTGCAGTGATGGCTCCTGACCGCAGTAGGCACTTTGAAGGCACCACCGCCTCAGAGAGGCAGGCCTCTGCTATGAGACTTCACCACTTTCCCTCTAGCACTTGCTTCCTGTGAGATGGGGAAGGGCTGACCATGAGAATCAGCCAGGTGTCCCTGGCTCTCCCAGGACTTGCTCATTACCATCTTCCTTCCATCTGCCCTTTCTGCCTCAAGTATCAGTCTGTATTTAGCTGCTGGCCACCCTGGGGTAGCTGCCACTGCAAAATCGGAATTCCCCTTTTGTTTAACCTGTGATGAATTGGGGCTCTAAACTTTGGAAAAGCGAAGAACCCCAGTAAAATCGGTGGCGATCCTTAAAAAATAGAAGTCAAGCCTCTGGTATAGCTGACAAACTAGAATATACCTGTGTATCTATTCTTTGAGGTTAATCTGGAAAGAGCGTGGTGAGGGAGTATCATGGGTGAGGGGTTGAAGGGAAAATTCCAGCTATTGGGAAGACAATCAGAATGTTAAATGACGCTTATGATTCAGAGTAGATATGAGCAGAGAAATGCAGAATCACTTCGAAGAGCCCTGTTCTCTGGGCAGCAGGCCCTGCCTGAAACCTGAGTCTCGACATGCAGGAAGAGTGTCAGCCTGAGGGAAGTCAGCCAGCCATTGTGGTCCCCCAGGGAGGCCAGGCTGGCAGTGAGGCCCATCTGGTTTCTAGGGCAAGTTGGCAGTGAGTGTAGAGATGGACACCTCACGTGAACACAACCCACGTCCCCCCTCTCCAACCCATAATGGTAGGTGTCCTAGCTGGGCTCCTCTAGCTAATCTCCGAATGACCAGGCTTCCTGCGCTGGTCCCCTCTGAGAGAGGAGGTGCTCGCCCAGAGCTCTCCATAGCCTTGGCAGTCGTGGTGCTCCGTCAATGAGCCGGTTGGCATTCTGGCCCCAGACTGCAGGGCAAATGCTAAATGAGTCACTAGGACCCCACAAAGGGCGGGGGGTGGCTTTCAGTGGGGTTGGTTCCGATTCAGAGCCTAGAATTCTTGGGCCTGCCAAAGAGGGCCTGCCTCTCCTGCGTGACCCAGGACAAATCACTCATCCCCCCGGGCCCAGATCTTCGTTCCTAAGACGGGGTGACATATATGTGTGTGTGTGTGTGTGTGTGTGTGTGTGTGTGTGTGTGTGTGTGTGTGTATGGACTCGCTAAGGTGATTTAGGGAGTCTGTGAGAGAACCTGGATGCAAGATATGAGGACCCTGGAGACACGTGGTGAGACACGTGGCACCAAGAAACATTAGGACGAGCCTCAGTATGGTGCGCTCCCAGCCCCCATCTAAGCGGCTCGATGTTCCTCGCCTCACCTTCAGCCCCCGGAGCCTTGTGAGCCGAACCTCACTTTCCCCCACACTAGGTATTCCCAGGGAGAAACGCCCCATGGGCCCCCGCCTAGCAAGGCCCAAGAACTGCTGGGCCGGGGCGGGACCGGGACCGGACGCAGGGGGCGGAACGCAGGAGCGGGAGTCAGCTCAGCCCCGCCCAGGGGCGGGGGAGGGGGGCGCGGTGATGTCACCCGTTCCGCGTGCTGCCTGGACCTGCGGCCCTTCACACATGCACCGTGGCGGGTGGGAGACCAGATTGGTCATCTTGAGGCCAGCTCCACTGACCGGTAAGCCCGGGTGACCTTGAGCCAGGCATTTTTCTTTGCGAAGCTGCTCGTCTGTGAAGCAAAGGTAGTCACACTTGGCATTGCCTCTCTCTGGGCCATTAAACTCGGAGATCGTAACAACTCTTGCTTTCACCCACTACTCCGTTCACGTCTTAGATGTGTAGTCACCTAACCATCTCCCAATAACCCCGTGTTCTGCCTACTGCTGTGCCCATTGTAGTCCAGAAACGCTGGAATGGTTTCCGAAGCTGAAATGGTTAAAGGGTGGAAAAATATTTTGTAAACCGCCAAAGCACTGGGTATACGCAAATCTCTGTCCACGTATCAGATATGCAGACAGAATGGAGAGACGGAAGAATTTCCAGACATTGAAGGAGGTGACATGCCAGGCCTCCAGTGATAGTGTGGCACTCAAATGCAGGCCTGGTATACCTTTCTCCCCTGCCTTCAAAAAAATTTTCCAGACAGTTCTCTTTTCACATCGCCAAGGATCCCAAGTCTCCTAGGATCTGGAACTCCCATGTAACCCTCCCCAGGTGAAAGCAGCAAAGTCCTGGTGTCTCATCTCAGTCTCTCCTGTTTATGAGTTCTTCATCACCCAGTCGCACTACCACAGCCCTGCCAATCCCTTACCTGGTGCAGGCACCAGGCCCAGAAATCCAGTCAGGTGAGAACTGCCTCTTGGACAGTGCCTTGTGCCTGGGGCAGGGCAGGTGGCAGGCAGAACAGTTAAGTAGGTCAGGGTTGTTTGTGGTGGACCCCGCCCCCTCACCTTCCCCCGCCTGAAATCTACTCTTGATTCAGGGTTAAGGCGTGCTTGAGCAGCGGGCAGGGGAGGGGAAGGCCAGGAGTGGCAGAGAGAGAGAGAGAGAGAGAGAAGCAGAGAATCCCAAGCAGGCTCTGCACTGTCAGCATGGAGCTGGACGAGGAGCTCGATCTTACAAACTGAGATGATTAACCGATGCTTAACCGACTAAGCCACCGAGGCACCCCAAGTCTTACCCTCTTATTCAAAGGGACCTGGGAACACTGAACAACACCCAAGACAAAAAGGGACACCTGGTGGGCATCAGGAGGACTACAGACAATTTGGGGTTAACAAAGATAGGCAGGACTCAGTCACACCCCTCAGGTCACCAATACAAGGCCCTCAGAGAGGCAAGACACACGCATATGTGTATTAATAGAGTAGGTTACCAAAAATGCCCTATTTACTATTTCAGACTGGCTTAGATCATAACTTCTGGCCTTTTTCACCACACTGCCCTGAGAAATTTTGTTCTTGTCCATGACTTCAACCATCAATCAGCCTCTGTCTCCTGGACATTCTCTCATTGGTGTCCCATACCATGCCTAAAACAGATTCTTGACCCCCTTCTGTCCAGAGTGGTCTTCCTCCTGGGCCTCCAGCCCCCATATTCCATCATTCTACCTTGGAAAAAGCGAACACCTTGTCTTTTCCCTACCCTTGTATGATCTCCCCACTTTTGACTTCTGCCTTTTCCAAACTATGTCCTGGGGAGTCTCCAAGTGTTTTTGTTTGTTTGTTTGCTTGCTTTGAGCAGCACAATTAACTGGCTTGACTTAATAGATTTAACATATTTAGACTTTTATCCAACAACTAGATAACATATATTTTTTTCAAGCGTACATGGGACTTTTACACATATTAACCACATTTCAAAAGAAATCTCAAATACAAAAGAGTATGTTAAATGCTTTTAAGCTGATCAATGAAGATACCATAAGGGGAGTCAGAAAATGCTTAAAACTGAATTATAATAAAAATACTATATACGGAAACATGGGATATAGCTAAAATGGTACTTGAAGATAAATCTGTAGCCTTAAATTCTTATGTCAAAAAAGGGGAAAGACTGTAATTTAATGTGCTAAATATTAAAGCTAATACAAAAAGAACAAAACCAAACCAAAGAAAGAAATAATAAAAAATTTAGTGGAAATTTAAGAAAGTAAAGAAACTGAAGAAGCAGAAAACAAATATATGAACATTAATATAAATACAATAGACAAATCTCTAGTGACACTCATCATGAGAAAAAAGGGATAAGACATGAGAAACAATTTTAGGGATAAAAAAGAAGACATACTTTAGATAGAATAGAGATTGAAAAGATCATCAAAGAAAAGAGTATGCCATAATAAAGCTTTCAAGAAACATCCAGAAAAATTGACTCAAAGAGAGGTAGAAAACCTGAATAGTCCTATATCATTTAAATTGAGGGGTGCCACTGGCTTAGTCAATGTAGCATATGACTCTTGATCTCGGGGTCGTGAGTTCCAGCCCCACATTGGGTGCAGGGATTACATCAAAATGAAATCTTAGAGAAACAATAATAAAGTAAAATCTTTTAAAAAAACGTTGAGTCCTTAGTTAAAAAGGTTCCATACAGGGGCACCAGGGTGGCTTAGTTGGTTAAGTGTCTGACTTCAGCTCAGGTCATGATCTTGTGGTTTGTGAGTTCCAGCCCCACATCGGACTTTGTGCTGACACCTCAGATTCTGTGTCTCCCTCTCTCTCTGCCCCACCCCTGCTCTTACTGTTTCTCTCTCTCTCAAAAATAAACATTAAAAAAATAGTTTGTCCATTACAAAAAAAAATGTTTCCATACAGAAAACAATAGACTCAGGCTATTTTATAGGTGAGTTCATCAAAATTTTAAATAAATAGACTAATTCTGTTTAATATTACTGAGTCTGTTAATTAATTAAACATGTAAATACAGGGAATTTTTAATTTTTTAAAAAATGTTTAAGTGTTTATTTATTTTGAGAGAGAGCAAGGGAATGCAAGCAAGGGGAAGGGCAGAGAAGAAGAGAGAATCCCAAGCAGGCTCCATACTGTCAGCACAGAGCCTGAGCGGGGCTCAGTCCCACAAACCCGTGAGATCATGACCTGATCCCATATCAAGAGTCAGACGCTTAACCGACTGAGACACCCAGGCACCACCCCATAGGGAATTTTTTTTAAGTTTATTTATTTATTTTGAGAGAGAGAGAGCAGGGGAGAGTCAGAGAGAGATTGGAACCCCAAGCAGAATCCACACTGCCGGCGTGTGTGCTCAGGGTGGGTCTTGAACCCACGAACTGCAAGACCATGAGCTAAGATCAAGAATCAGACACCCAACCAACTGAGCCATCCAGGCACCCCGTGCAAAGGGAATTTTTTAAAACAATAGTCTCAATAGATGCAGGAAAATAATTCAGATACTTGTTCCAATTAAAAGTTGTAACAACTTAGGAATAGAAAGAGTATTGTGCTCAATGGTGAAACATTAAAAGCATTCCTTTCCTGATCAGAAATGAGATAGGGATGCCCAGAATCACTGTTTCCACTCATCATTGTGTTGCAGGTTTTAGCTGGTGCAGTATAACAAGAAATAAGAGATACAAGGATTAGAAAGGGAGATTCCAAACTGTCATTGTTCTCATGATAGATAGGGTTGTACTTAAAAAACAAAAAACAGGGGCGCCTGGGTGGCTCAGTCGGTTAACATTCTGGCTCTTGGTTTCTGCTCAGGTCATGATCTCACGGATTGTGAGTTCAAGCCCCATGTCGGGTTCTGTGCTGACAGTGCAGAGCCTGCTTGGTGTTTTCTCTCTCTCTCTCTCTCTCTCTCTCTGTCCCTCCCCCCTCTCAAAATGAATAAATTAAAAAAAACCCAGACAAATTAAGAATTAATAAGGTAGTTTACCAAGTTGTAGGACCAATAAACAAAAGTCAATTGCTTTTCAAACTCTTCAGGAAACAAAATGAAGGAAATTTTCCATTGCCATTGCATCAAAAACAAAAAACAAAAAAAACCAAAAAGCATAGTACTAACAATCAAGTGGGTGAGAGTTGTGAGATTTCTCATGTCCCAACAGGATGTGGAAACTGAGGCAAAGAGGTGGGGCCCAGGCTGGTCATGCAGACTGGCTCAATTGTCCCACATCTCTAAACATCAGGTCCATTGGTCTGTGAGGATGTCAGTTTAGGGTATTCCCCACCCCCGCCGGAGTTCAGAGATTATAAGCGTCATGGAACTGGGAAGAACCAGAACTGACAGGACACATCTGGCAGCCACTGAGTTCGGGAAGCCAGTTTGTTCTGGGAGTTAAGGATCCAGAGCTACCCCTCACTCGTATACAACCTCTGATGTCCCGATGCCTTTGGTTGCTTGATTCATCTACTGCCTCTTAGCTCCCCTCACTGGCCTCCCTGATCCCCTTGAAAGGCCAGTGGCACAGCCTAATTGGGAGAATTCCTATTCTGAGCAGCAGCTAAGTCTCTGTGCATCCTCCAAGACCCCACTTCGCTTTAGCTAGATTAGGGGTCTGTAAGTCTCCGTAAAAGGTAAGAGAGTAAATATTTTAGACTTCGCATGCTCTATGGTCTCTGCCACACCATCAACTCTGCCACTGCGGCATAAATGCAGCCAAAGACAACATGCAAACAAGGGTGGCTATGTTTCAGTAAAACTTTATGAACACATCCGAATTTCACGTACTTTTCACAGGCCAAAACAGTATCTTTCTGTTGATTTTTTCCACAATTAAAAAAATGTAAAAACCATTCTCACCCATAAGCCATCTAAAAGCAAGCAACAAGCCCATCAGCTGCAGGCTACAGTTGGTCAACTCTTGCTTCACCTGGCTACCCTCCAACGACAGAAGGTTGGGCTGGGTCTTTGAGGCCTGGTCAGGAATAAAGGGTATCTTGGAAGCAATAGGCATTGCAAGTGCTCCTGGGAATAGGACTCCGGAGATCTAGAGGGTTTTAAGCTTTGACAGCCTCCATGGCTTCCTCCACTCTAAGTTAAGGTCAGAGCATCTTAACATGGCATTCGTGGCCCTCTGTGACCTGAACCCTGCCTGCAGGGCTACTTTTAGCTCTTCCGCCTCCTTCAGGGGCTCCTAGGCTATGGTTCTTCTGTCAGGGCTGTGCCTTTCCATGCTTTTCCCTCTTCCGGGAATAGACCTGTGTCATGGGCTGACTAGCCTTGGCCCTAAGCCTGCCCCTTCCCCAGGCTGAGGTGCCTGCCACAGCGCCCTGTGGACTGAAACCTCCGTCTTGTTTACGCATTTTTGCATCCCCAGGCACTCACTGTGGGAGCTTAAGTTAGTGTCAGTGAGTAGGAGAAGGCTTCCAGAAGAGAAGCCTTCCAGAAATTCTGTGCTAGTGCAAGATTTGAGATCTTCCCATTAGGAGACCCACGAGGAGTCTCTGGTCCTAATACTGATCAGCACGTGATTTCTGCTCTGCTTTGGACTTGGGTCCTGGGAGGGGAGACAGCATCCCCACTCCATTCCTGGAGCAGGGAGCAAGGGTTAGTGCAACAAAGGCTCTGAGCTCACTGTCCTCATTGAAGCCTTGCTTCCCCAGTTCATAGAATGTGGAGACTCGCTTTTACCTCTTCACAGGATGGTGAAATGGTGTGAATGCTTTTTGTCAACTAGGGAGATGTTTCATTAGCTAGAACCCTTCTGCCCAGAGGAAAAGAAGGTATATTGAGGGAGGACACTCTTGGTTTGAGATTTAGGTCAGGAACAGAGAATCCTGGGGCATTTCTGGGAGCAGCACCCACACCCCTTCCCAAACCCATTAGCTTCTCCCAGCCACCGGCTTCTCACACACCACAAGGAAGGAAAGAAGAGCGAGGAAAAATACAATTGGGGTGGTGCTAAGCCTGGGGCAAGGATGAGGAAAGCAAGGATCCTTTATTCTTCGGAATTCAACACATAAAGAAAATACAAAGGAAGGAAGATGGGGCACCAGGGCTGATGAGGGAGGGCTGTGGGGCTGGGGGTGGGGGTGGGGGTGAGGTAGGGGAGGAATCCCTCCCCAGCATTCCAGTGGCGGACACAGTGGGCCAAGAAAGCAGTTGATGGACACCTACAATGTCGCAGAGCAGGAAGTGGCCATTCTCTTCCGGAGGGGCTGTGGGCCCAACAGGATTCCAAGATGAGGCCTTGGATAGACAAGGACAGCTTTCCATCTGAAGGGCACACAAAAGGGGTAGAGCCAAGCGAAGTATGGCGTCCCACAGCTCCCTGGGCCGGCTAACGGCTTGGGAGCTCCCGCGTCACATCTGAAGAGGAACAATTTCTGGCAGCCTTCAACCGGCTGCTCTCTGGGAAGCGTCTTCAAGCGCCCTCCAGGAGCCCCTGCCACCCTGCAGGGGTCCCTGGAGACCCTCTGCTCCTCAGGTCTGGCAGCTGCAGGAGCGAAGAGGGCCAAAAACGAAACCAGATTGAGAAAACAGCTCGATATGCTCACGCTGGGGAGACGCATGTCTCTGTGTTCTACACACGTGGGCGACTGCAGGAGTTGGGGAGGGTCCCCCCGGTGGCCAAGTCGTCCCCAGTCTCCGCTCGCTGAAGGCGCGTCAGCACAGCCGCCCCAACAGCCCTGTGCTATGTGATTGATGGGGAAGGGATTGGGGGAAGGTCAAGCACTCCCTTTTTGCTCCATCCCACTCCCGAGGGAGTGCCGAGCTAGCTGGGCCTGGCAGGTGGATAATAGGGTCCCGCCAGAGGCTTTAGACGGTAAATAGGATTGGGACAGCCCACCCCCTGCTCCCCGGGGACCCCAGCCGATTCCTAGGGGGTAACACAAGCAGCTGCAGAGACAGGACCAGGCCGCAGAGGGCGGGGCGGAGCCTGGAGGAAAGGGGCGGGGTGGGGGCGGTACCGCCAAGGCAGGTCTGGAAACTGCTGGAAGTAATCGCAGTACCGCCGTCGTCGCTCCTTCCGCCGGGCGCGGGCAAAGAGTCCCACTGCTAGCCCGAGCCGGCGCCCTTCCCCCCCCACCAGGAGCCACGCCCCGCTGCAAAGCGCTGGCTCTTTCTCCTCCCCGAGGGAGGACGGGGCTCCCGGGGCTGCGTGAAATTAGATCTCGAATTCTGCACTGTCCCTAAGGAAAGCCCTTTTCCCTTATTGGGCTGTAGGCATGTGTAGGGCAGATTCTAGCAAGGAAGTGGAACCTGGGAGTCGAGGTCGGAGTGGTTGGCCTTTCTATCCACGTTTTTTGGTGTTCCTCTTGGCCAGGACACTTATGTGCGGAGGCGCCTGTATTAGAGGTTTATAGGGAGGTCAGTGGGATCCTTGCCACTAGATCCCTCGTTTATGTCATGTGAGCATTCTCAATCTCTAGTTCTTGGACGGTGGTCGAGCCTTGGCAGTGCGGAGATGCGGCCACGAAAAGCGGTACTTGCGCGTGCTCTCAGGGCGGAGACTCAGACCGGTTGCTTCCGCCCTTCCCCGCCCCCTCCCCTATTTTGGACCATGACGTCAAGGTGGGCGGGCAGCGGCAGGTGCCGGGCTGACCCGCATCCTCCTTTAAGGCGGAGGGATTCGGGGACGGGCAGCTGGTCTGTGCTTCGCCGTATATAGGGCCACTGGGGGCGAACAGCCGCTCTCTTGAGTCACCCCCGCGCAGCCTTGTTGCGGATTCTGAGCCGGACTTAGTCCCTGCTCACCGTGGTCTGTCGTGCTTACAGCTCTTCTCCTTGAAGGTAAGGTCATTGGTTTTTTTCAGGTGTTTCTGATTGGATTGACCTTACGTGTTGCTTTCGTCCATCGTTTCCTTTTCAAAGCCTAGATTTTGTCGTGTTGGAGCGGTCTTGGGATAGGTCAACTCAGAATTTTTGGGGGGTGTGGATGGGACAGGGCTCTCGAGAGTTGTGCTAGTTTTTTCGTCCGTGCTTTGGTGCGGGGTTTTCCTCAGACGGCAACTAGCCGTGGGGGGAGGTGGGCCGCGGCGTGGGCTTGGGGTAGTGGGCAGCTGCACGTGGTGTCCGCGCCGGCCCGGGACGCTGCCATGTTTGCCCCTCCACTTCCGGACGCGGCTACGGGGAGCCGGAGGGTCCCCAAGGGTGGTGGGTGTGCGCGCTGGACGTGACTCAGCACAGCCTGGTGCTGGCCTGGCTTTGCCATCTCTTCCGTGGGACGCATTTTTCCAGGGCTTTCTATTCCTTTATGTGAGGTTCTTCGGCAAGGAACGATTACGGCCGGTTCTGGCCTGCCGTTTTTTCTTTCCAGAGCTTTTCTGCAGTCCCGGTGAGGGGGAGGGGAGAGGAGGGGGCAGGCTCTGGAAGATTCATGGGCCCTTTCCTCCCCCGCCTCTCCCAGAGAGCTGAGATTGTTCTGGAAGCTTCTGGAGCCCAGCGCCCCGCCCTGGTGCCCGGATGCTGGGGCGAAGGGAGGCTGCGCGGTGGCGCCCCCTCCTCGCGTGGCCCTGGCCAACGCATGTCCGGCAGTGACGAGGGTCTGCCCAGCATTCTACGGCCACCATCTTAGTTGTGTTTGGTTTCGTTCTATATTGTAGCCACATGTGTTGAGGGGTGCTTTATCCGTTCTTTGTCTTAGCCTCTTGGGCGGGTATTCAGCGGTCTCTCGGGTTATCTTCTATCCTGTGAGGCAGCAATCCCACGTGAGCTTTTGATGTGGGAGATTCTCAATTGAAGAGAGCCAATTCCGGATTACTGGCCATTTAACATAAAACCGCTCATCTTGGGCTATTGGATTTTGTAACAAAAAAGGTGGTGGAAACGTAGTAGGTGGTTTTCTCCTTCACCTGAGTTTGGATTACCTGGAGTTGTTATTCCTATTCCTGGGTTGGGCCCAGTATCTGTATTTTGAACAGCCTACCAGGTGATGCTGAGGTTTTGGGTGCCACGGATCAGTTAAGAGCAGTTTGGTTTCAAAATACCCTTTCAAAAAGCTTGACCCTGTGTGTTGTGTTGAAGTAGCTTTTTATTTTTCTTTCTAAGTTGGATTCCCACTAAGAGAAGTCTTTATAGAAAAGGCGCTACGGTTTTTGAGGAATATGTTCATTACCTGGATTAAAACAGCTTGGACTAAGTCTCTTTGAGTCTTCAGCTGTGACCGGGGTGAACTTGAAGTGTTAAATGTGGAGCCATCCGGTTCTTTTCTAATTCTTGATTGTTCTCATTTTAGATGCCTGAGGAAGTGCACCATGGAGAGGAGGAGGTGGAGACATTTGCCTTCCAGGCAGAAATTGCCCAACTCATGTCCCTCATCATCAATACCTTTTATTCCAACAAGGAAATTTTCCTTCGGGAGTTGATCAGTAACGCTTCTGATGTGAGTGCTGTGGGCAGCTTCATTTGTGGTTTTTGTTTTCAGCACTCCGGAAAAGAGAGAAGGGCGGTTTGGTATTTTGTGGGGCTGCTATTCTAAAAACGTTGATGTGGATAGATGGGCTATTGTAACTGTAAATGATTCTTTTTGTGTTTTAAGTTTTATTTTGAGAGTGAGGGAGGGGCAGAGAGGGAGAATCCCGAGCAGGCTCTGAGCGGTCAGCATGGAGCCCAACACACGGGGCTTGAACCCACAAACTGAGATCATGACCTGAGCCAAAATCAAGAGTCACGTGCCCTAACTATGTGACTCTTACACGCCAAGTTTGGGAGTGGGTAATCAAAATTGATGCTATTTGGGAATAAAAAGTAGTTTTCTTTCGGACGAAGAGCTGGGCTTTTAGGAAGCAGAATTGTAAAAATGAGATTTGTATTTTCAGGCCTTGGACAAGATTCGGTATGAGAGCCTGACAGACCCTTCCAAGTTGGACAGTGGTAAAGAGCTCAAAATTGACATCATCCCCAACCCCCAGGAACGCACTCTGACTCTAGTGGACACAGGCATTGGCATGACCAAAGCCGATCTCATAAATAATTTGGGAACCATTGCCAAGTCGGGCACTAAAGCATTCATGGAGGCTCTCCAGGTATGTGGTATTTCAGCTAGGTGCACGCCATCCATTTTTGTGGATGTTTGGTTTGCTGTTTTGTTTTAAACTTGTTTGTAAAATTTTCTGGCAGGCTGGTGCAGACATCTCCATGATTGGACAGTTTGGTGTTGGCTTTTATTCTGCTTATCTGGTGGCAGAGAAAGTGGTTGTTATCACAAAGCACAACGATGATGAGCAGTATGCCTGGGAGTCTTCTGCTGGGGGCTCCTTCACTGTACGTGCAGACCATGGTAAGACGGCTTTCCTATTAGGTTGTCTGGGTTAGAATTCTGGGGAAACCTGTAATGGAGATCTTGAGGGTGTTACCTGTGGAGTCGTTGATGACAGGTCTGCATTTAGCTTCATTTTTTATACTCTGATTAACTCCTAGGTGAGCCCATTGGCCGGGGCACCAAAGTGATCCTCCATCTTAAAGAAGACCAGACAGAATATTTAGAGGAGAGACGTGTCAAAGAAGTGGTGAAGAAGCACTCACAGTTCATAGGCTATCCCATCACTCTTTATGTGAGTATGGACTAGTACTCCTCACGTGTATGTCTGCTCTTTCGGAGAGTTCCAAGGTCTCCGGTTTTGGTTTCTGAAGTCTGGAACTACTGTCTTTTGTACTTTCAGCTGGAGAAGGAACGGGAGAAAGAAATCAGTGATGATGAGGCAGAGGAGGAGAAAGGTGAGAAAGAAGAGGAAGATAAAGATGATGAGGAGAAGCCCAAGATTGAAGATGTAGGCTCAGATGAGGAGGATGATAGTGGGAAGGACAAGAAGAAGAAAACAAAGAAGATTAAGGAGAAGTACATTGATCAGGAAGAACTGAACAAGACCAAGCCCATTTGGACCAGAAACCCTGACGACATCACCCAGGAGGAATATGGAGAGTTTTACAAGAGCCTTACGAATGACTGGGAAGACCACCTGGCAGTCAAGGTGAGAAGCCTTGCATGTTGATTGAATAGGAAGAGCAGGCAGAACGGGGTTGCTGGTAGTAGACCATGGAACTTGCCCAACTGTTTGGTGGTGGGAACTGAATGCCATGGATCCATGTCCTTTCACTTGTTGATGACCCTTTTAGGGTAAAGAAAGGACATCTCCGTGACATCACTTTGTCTCTGTGGCAGGTTCCTGATAGGACTGTTAACTCATTAATCCCAGGATTATACATAGCAGCAGTACCATTGTGGATCAGTTTGGGGCATAGGAGTTTAATTTTTTCAAAAGAGGTCCTGTGATGTCTGTTCTGTCATCAGTGCTTAGGGAAGAACTCTGTTCCAGACAATTCAATGAATGATGTGATGTTGGGATTTAAAGGTGTATCTTGAAATACACTACTGGCTTGCTTTGAATTTCTTTCAGCACTTCTCTGTGGAAGGTCAGCTGGAATTCAGGGCATTGCTGTTCATCCCCCGTCGGGCTCCTTTTGACCTTTTTGAGAACAAGAAGAAAAAGAACAACATTAAGCTCTATGTCCGCCGTGTGTTTATCATGGACAGCTGTGATGAGTTGATACCGGAGTATCTCAGTGAGTGTCCTTTTGGCCGAATGTAGTTGGTTGGGTAAAGTCCTATAGTGCTCTCAGGAAACGGAAGTTTTGTCTTTTTTTTTTCTTTTTTTTGAAATCAGGTTCAGTGAGAAAGTGGATCCTGTTGAACTTAGATGACCCTGTCTACGTTAACTCCCATTTTCTCCCTGATTGCAGATTTCATCCGTGGTGTGGTGGACTCTGAGGACTTGCCCCTAAACATCTCCCGAGAAATGCTCCAGCAGAGCAAAATCTTGAAGGTCATTCGTAAAAACATCGTAAAGAAGTGCCTTGAGCTCTTCTCTGAACTGGCAGAAGACAAGGAGAACTATAAGAAATTCTATGAGGCGTTCTCTAAAAACCTGAAGGTACGGAAGCAGCAAATGCTTACTTAATTAAGATGGAGGGGTTTTTTCATTCACCTAGAGAGTAACAGATTATTTACAAGTAAGATTGTTTTCTTTCCACCTTTGAAGCTTGGAATCCATGAGGACTCCACTAATCGGCGCCGTCTTTCTGAGCTGCTGCGTTATCACACCTCCCAGTCTGGAGATGAGATGACCTCTCTTTCGGAGTATGTCTCTCGCATGAAGGAGACCCAGAAGTCCATCTATTATATCACTGGTATGTTGGAGCCTGGGTCTGATCAAAGCCTCCTGGGGGTATAAGGAAATAGGGAGGACATTTGGGAATACCTGGGAACTGGTAGGCGGCATTCTGATCCCTGAGTCTCTCTCAACCCTGCAGGCGAGAGCAAAGAGCAGGTTGCCAACTCCGCTTTTGTGGAGCGGGTGCGGAAGCGGGGCTTCGAGGTAGTGTATATGACTGAGCCTATCGATGAGTACTGCGTGCAGCAGCTCAAGGAGTTTGATGGGAAGAGTCTCGTCTCCGTTACCAAGGAGGGCCTGGAGCTACCTGAGGATGAAGAGGAGAAAAAGAAAATGGAAGAGAGCAAGGCCAAGTTTGAGAACCTCTGCAAACTTATGAAAGAAATACTGGATAAGAAGGTTGAGAAGGTAAGCAGTTCTGGGACTAGGATGTAGTTTGTAAATGCTTTAGAGCGGTTTCCCTTAGAATCTTGTGGTGCTACACAATTAGTAGTTTTAGGTCGCCTAATTTGTGCAGAGCTTCTTTCCCCTTTCGCTGCTTTTACCAGGCAGGTTTAAGGTTGGTATTTTTATAAATATTTAGGAACGATGAAGTGTTTGTTCTGAGAATAGAACTTAACATACCATCACCTTAGCTTGGAAATGGTAATCAGATTTAACGTAAACATAAGTTTTTGTCATTATCCACAGGTGACCATCTCAAACAGGCTAGTGTCTTCACCCTGCTGCATTGTGACGAGCACCTACGGCTGGACGGCCAACATGGAGCGGATCATGAAAGCCCAGGCACTTCGGGACAACTCTACAATGGGTTATATGATGGCCAAAAAGCACCTGGAGATTAATCCTGACCACCCCATTGTGGAGACACTACGACAGAAGGCAGAGGCTGACAAGAATGACAAGGCTGTCAAGGACCTGGTGGTGCTCCTGTTTGAAACTGCACTGCTCTCTTCTGGCTTCTCACTGGAGGATCCCCAGACCCACTCCAACCGAATTTACCGCATGATCAAGCTAGGCCTGGGTAAGTATCTTTGTTGCACCAGAGTGTGGCTAGGAGTTGGGTAAACTAGTCTCTGAGGGACAGATTTGACTTAATGGTATTCAGATTGACATTCACGTGGCGTTCTTTCCTACTTAACAGGTATTGACGAAGACGAAGTAACTGCAGAGGAACCCAGTGCTGCTGTTCCTGATGAGATCCCTCCCCTTGAGGGTGATGAGGATGCGTCCCGCATGGAAGAAGTAGATTAGTTTCTACCTGCAGACCTGTGTCCTCTGTATAGTGTCCCCATGGCTTCCCAGCAGCCCTGAGTGGCCTCAGTTCACCTGGTTCCTTCTGCTGATGTCTAGTGTTTTGTTTTTTTTTTCCCCTCCTGTCTTTGTCTGAGGCAGGATACAAGGGCCTCAGGCCTATCCCTTCCTATATTTGACGAGGGGTTTGGATGTGTACTGTGGTTTTTTGTTTATTTTGTTCTGAAGTTAAAGTATGCAAAATAAAGAAAATACAGTTTTATACAGTTCTGCTTTCCCTTGTAAAGTGGATCTGGTGCCTTTTGAGTTTCCTTTGCTTTCCTATTCCAAGTTGTACTTGCTTTCATCCTGGTAATCGGTTACTCTGGTACATTGAAAGCTAAAGTCACTTGTAACCATCTAGCAGTTCTGAAGTCCCCCAACATTGACTCTAAAGGGTAGCCACAAACCAGCATGTAATACTCTCCCCTTCGTAAAGCACATACTTCAGTCAACGAAAACACAGGACTCGAGACCATTGCAGCAATTTAATTTAATAAAATAAAATTAGAGCAAAAAGTTAACATTTCGAAAGTACCAAAACCTGCAATGGGCTCTTGGAGCAGAGCCTGGGGATCCAGGAGCAGAGGGTGGTGGTGCTGGGTAGGGCCCTCCTGTCCTCCCCCAGCACAGCACCGTCTTTCAGGGACTCCCGGGAAAGCAGCACTTGGAGCCTACAACACTTGTGCTTTTCTCACCAGAGTAAGTTCCATAGGTCTCTGGGAGGGAGTCTGCACGGGTGGGCCATTCAAGGCAGGGGACAAGCACAGGTGTGTTGGTGGCAGAACCCACAGGGCAAGACTTCAGGGAATTTTGAGAGGGGCCTTAGAAGGTGCTTCTGCCTTCTCGGCAAGCTCCTCCCACCCATTGAGGAAGGGCCTCTACCTTGGGGCTCAGAAGAATCCCTACTGGAGGACGGGTGACTTAAGGCAAAGGGGAAGGCTGACTCCTGGACTCAACCCCAACCTGCAGAGCTGGTTTGTGATACTACAAGCCTGCATTCTGACCTTGAGCCAGCGGCCTCAAAAATTACAGTAGGAGAGGAAAACTGGTATGGTGAGGTTCTTGTTGGACTTCATCTCTCAGGCCCCTCAAACTTTCTGCACAGGGGACTCGACAGGCACAGCCTTCTTACCCCGTTGCTTTAGTCGGCCCCGGGCATAGACTCTGAGGAGGAGGGCAGCAAAGACCACAGCCACCCCCAGACCACCCACCACAGTGACTGTGTGGCCGTAGAGGAGGCAGGAGAGGAGGATGGCGAAGGCCTGGCGGAGGGTCATGATGATGGTGAACACGGCGGCCCCGAACTGCCCAATGGTGTAGAAGATGAAGAGCTGGCCGCATGCAGAGCAGACTGAGAGCAGAAGGGCATGCGCAGCAAATTCACTGTGTCGCCCCATGAAGCGGGTCCCCTCCAGGAGGGCCCCCTGCTCTAGCAGGGAGCCCACCGTGAAGAGGCAGGAGAAGAAATTGACCCCAAACATCATCTGCACCGAAGACATCTTATAGGCAAACAGGGCATCCTGCCAGTTTGAGGTGAAGCTGTCAAAGGCGATGTAGCCTGCCAGCAGGATGAGGCCGGACAGGGTGGTGGCCGGGGAGCTGCGGGGCTCCGGTCCGCTGGACAGCAGGAACATGCTGACCCCGATGGAGATGAGGCCGGCCGTCAGGTATTCCCAGTGTTCGTAGCTGCGCCGAGACACCAACTTTCCCATCAGCATGACAGGGATCACCTTAGAGGCCTTGGCCAGCACCTGGGTGGGAAAGCTGACGAACTTGAGAGCTTCGTACTGACACCAGCTGCTGAGCACGTTTGACAGGCTGGCAAAGGAGTACCGGTACATGGGTGCCCCGTGCCGGGGCTGCTTGCAGAGGATGCAACAGAGGCCAGCCACCAGTAGGGCCAGCACCCGGTTCATCAGCACCAGGAACTGGGAGTCCGTGAAGCGCTCACCTGGCGAGGTGGCAGTAGCCCCATAGCTGCGGGTCATCACTCTCTCCTGCAGCACTCCCCAAGTCAGGTAGGACACCTGGAGGGAGAGGCGGGGAGGAATGAGGACCGAGAAGGTAGGAGGAGGAGAGGTGGCCCGAAAGATTTCGACCTCCCTCTTCCTCAGAAAAGGTCTAGATGATTCAAAGGACAGCATACGTATGTTGGTCCCTCTGTAATAACCAGAAGTTTCCTCTCCCCTCCAAAGCCTGGATTCACCTCGGAAGGATCGAGTGTGTGTGAAACGATGACAGAGGCTTTAGGCATGCCCAGACCCTGTCTGCCCCACAGGAGGGTACGTTAAAGCAGACTCCATCCCATGTATCCTCCTGTCTATCCTCCGTGGATTCGGGGAGTAAGACCGGACACCTGTGCGACACGTGTAGGACTAGTAGTGCCCGCTCCAAAGTGCCAAGAACTCCGTATCTTCGCTCCCTGTCACATGCAGTAGTGGGGGGAGGGCTGCGTGGCTTCCCCAAACTTTGATCAGTGGGTTAGCAGTATACGAGACATCACTGCAGGGGGAAGGGTAGTAATGGCACAGGAGAAATCACACAAGAGGGCAAGAGAAAGGGGGAAAGACAAGACAGTGGTTATCTCGACCACCTCTAAGATGGTGGTACTATGCGCCCCCTGGAAGAGGGGGCCATGTTCACACAGCCAGCAAACCGCGGGGGGCTGGCAGGGTGCAAACTTTGGTTTCGCATCGTACCTGTCCTGGGGCCCAACCCAGGAAGAGAGGCAGAGCCTGCCTACCTACCTGGAGCCCCGCGGCACAGAAGAGCAGCTTCAGGGCCTGCCAAGTGGGAGTGGTCTCTGCCGGCTCGGTCCGGGAAGCCAGAGGAACCTCGTCAGAGGCCTTGGGCTCATGGCCAAACACACAAGTTTTCACCAGGGGAAAGCAGAGACCCCTGCCTAAAAAACAGGCACACAAGGTCAAGAGCCAGTATTCTCCCCAGCACCTCCTCTTGCCCAGAGCAGCCAGCGGCCCTTCTGTCAGGCCTACGGGCATCCCTCCCTCCCTTCCCAAAGCCACATCCCAATCTGGACTGCTGGTCAGCACTCGTAACAGGGACCTGGCACGCTTCCCCACCCTTTCGGCACACACACCTGTCTCCAGGTAGTTCTTCCGCTTGAAGTACTGCACCAGCAGGTAGCCAGGTACCATAAAGCTGGCATAGCCAGCAGCATTCACCAAAAAGCGGAAAAACCACAGCTGCGTCCATGACTCTGGAGGGGCTTCGGGGGTCTCCCCACCTGCCCCCAGGGAGGGGAGCGCAGCCAGCACCACCACTGCCCACCACCTGCGGGGACAGCGGACGTAAGGATTAGGGTGCCGTTCCTCATCCACTCGGCCCTCCAGAGGGGACTACACTGGAGAAGGGCCCGGAGTCTCCCCGCCCCCCTCAGCTGCAGCCCAGCCCGGACAAAGAGCCTCTCTCTCGCCTGGGGGGGCCGGCGCGGGCCAGGCGGGGCTCCCTCCCTCCTCGGGGACGGACCCGCCCCTCTGGCCACACAGGTTCCCTCTGTTCCCTCCAGCGCTGGCCGGCCGTTCGGGCTACAGGCGGCGCCCCCTCCTCCCGCCCCGCCCTCCAGGATCCCGGAGCGCCAGGGTTCCCAACTCCTCCGCCCGACACTCCCGGACCCTCGCAAGGAGGACAAGTCCAGTCCACGCCGCGCCCCCCCCCCCCCTCCCCGCCGGCCCCGGGCTCCGCTATGCGGGCCTGCCGCCGGGCAGCTGGGACCCCACCCGGCCCCTCCGTGCCCAGCAGCGGCAGTCACGTGGCCCGGGGGCTCGGTCACGTGGGCCCGCCGCTCCCCTAGCCCCCCCACCTGGCGTCCATGGTCCGGGCCGCGTGGGGCGGAGGGGGGCCGGGGAATGCGGTCCCCGGGCCGCGCGCTCCCTCCGCTCCCGCTGCCGCCTCCAGGAGCGGCCGGCGAGCGAGCGGCTAGCGGAAGTGCCGCGCTCTTCCCGCCTCCCTCCCCGCGGCCGCCCCTCCGCCCCCAGCCGCGACCAGGCAGCGCCCCGGGCCGCCGGCGGGCCACAGCGCCCCCGCGCGGCCCGGAGGGAGACGCGGCCCAGTATCCGGGAGCTGGGCCGCCCAGGGCGGGGAGCCCCCAGGCCCTACACCCGCACCCCGCTTCGTCATCGCCCTAAGTCCACACAACCAACCCGGGAGGTAGTGGTGCCCCTGCCCTCTTGGGACAGGGACATTGATGTTGTGCGTCCCAAGCACTTCCTCTTGCGCCACCCCTTCCCCGTTTTCTGACGGGAAGATACCTCCTTCCTTTCCCCAATGGGCTGCAGTTCTGTCCCAACTCCCCAAGACCTTCAGGCTCGGCATGACCTGGCCCGTCTACCTCGCCCACTCACCCACCCTCTGCAGAGTCCCACTGGCCTGCTCTCCGTTCCTCTAATTCACCAAAGGCCTTCGCCTGAACGCTCTCCCCACATCCCTTACTCGTCCTCGTGTCCAGGTGGAGATGACAGGCCTCACAGACCTCCCCTGACCGCCCAAAGTGTGGCCCTCCACCAACTCGTGTTCTCCACCCCACTCTTTTTTTCCCCCTCACAGAATCCACTGCAGCTTGCACTTACATATTTATTGGGGCGTTTGTGATTTTAATGGCTGTCTCACTCACTAGACCGTAAGATCCAAGTGGCCAGAGATTGTGTCGTTGGTTTATCCCCCTGTATCCATATTGGCCATATTCACCTCACAGGGAATTCAAACGTGTGTGGAATGAAAGGAAAAACACACAAAGCCACCCTCTACAGGCTGGCCTTTCTCTCCAGGGTCCTCCAGATGGCCACCTCCAGGGCAGTGGTGATGCCTCCCACCTGGGGGGGGGGGTCTTCTCATTCAGGGCAAGGGTTTGTGCTGGACAGAGAGGCCTGAGGATGGTACCCCCTCCCTCCCCCCCCAACACGCACTCCCTACCTAGCAGAGTCCTACCCTGCTCAAGTGGCAATTTCCTTCTCTCTGTCTCTACCATAAGGTCACAAGGCAGGCCTATCTAAAAATCCCCAATGCACGCAGACATGCACATGCGCAAAACAACTGTAGGGGGGGATCTTTATAAAGGTCTCTGCTGTTTTAGTGTCATGTTATTGAAACTTCCCCTTCCCCGGAGGGTCAGTTCAGGGCCTTCTGTGTGAAGTCTTTAAACAACAGTGTTTTTAAGAGTCCTCAACAGCAGTGAGATGGAACCCCTCAGGGTCCTGCTTGCTGATTTCAGTTTCTCTCCTCACTCAGGAGAGTCCATGTCTTCCTACTGATTGGCAGTTTCAGGCTGACCCAACGTGGGTAGAAACAAGAGCCCCTGCCGTCTTCTAGAGGCAAACAGGCTTTGCCCAGGATACCTGGGGCTTTGGGAGTCTTCAAGAATCTCCATCCACCTGGGAAAGTCTTCCTTCCAGACTTGCCTTCTCTCACTTGTGATCCCTCCTCTCCGCTCAGGACCGTACTGGCCCCAGGCTGTGGCCTCAGCAGTCCCCAGGACACCAGAAGGCACATTGTCAGGGCCCAGACTTCAGCAGCTGTAGCTCCGGCTTCCGGATGTGAAGAGGTGGAGTCTCCGGGGCCCCAGACTCTGCCCTGGCTTCAGTCGGCACACAGCAGTGGCTTCCCAGAGATCTTCAGGTCATCAAAGGGCAAAAGAGCCAAGGGCTGAGAAAGAGAATGGAGAGAAGCAAAATCAGGGCCCATGGGGAAAAAGCGGCAGTGGAGGAAGGGAGCTGGGCAGACAGATTGGACCATTTCTCCTCCACCAAATGACAACTCAAGGACATTGGGGAACAAATCTTCCCACTAATCCCCAACATAGCAGCCCCTCTGGGCTAGGCAGAGCCCTGAAGCCTTAGGCAAGCCCTGACTCTCTAAGATATCAGAATATCAGAGCTCCCACCCTGGAGGTGATTTAGCCCATGTGTCTGGTTTTGGGTTTTTTTATTTTTTGGTGGGGGGTGGGGGGCAGGGGCGCGGGGGGTACTTAGAAAACATTTTGAATATTTTTTTAAGTAAGCTGTAGGCCCAGTGTGGGGCTTGAACCCACAACCCTGAGATCAAGAGTTGTATGCTCTACGGACTGAGCCAGCCAGGAGCCCCAGAGTATTTTTTACTCTGAACACTTTAAAATGGGAAAGACACTACAGGAAATCTAGGTTCCATCTTTCTTCAAAAAATTCCAAGACCTGGCAACACTGGGCCCACATTCTTCCTCAGCAACTATCTGCTGAAGCTGAGTAGAGTGACCCTTGGGCATTGACTCTGGTCTCTCACAGGCCCCATCACCTTGCCTTACACCTATCCTGTCTCATCCATCCACTGTAGCTGCAGGGCTCCTGTTAGAGTCCAAGTTTGGGCTCCCTGGTCTTGACCAACTAAAAAAACAGAGGGGCAGAGGCTTGCCCAAGGTCCCACAGCTGGTGAGTGGCAGAGTCGTGGATTACTCCCGGGGATCCTGACTCTTTGGCCCTTTCAGCCATGATGGTGCCTGTGTCTGCTCTAGGTGCAGGAGGTCCTGGAGAGCAGAGCTGAGCCTATGCCTCTTACATCCTCAGCCAGGTCCTGGGGAGTCTCGTCTTCCACGTTCCGCAGCAGGGAGTCGGCACCTGCCTCGCACAGAGTGGATGAGATGCTGCTGAGGCCCCGACCTGCCGCAAGGTGCAGGGGTGTGCACCCATTGAGCATGCGGGCGTCTACGCGTGCGCCAGCCTGGAGCAGGAACTGCACCAGACCCCGCTCCTGGGTCTCCACAGCCAGGTGCAGGGCTGTTTTCCCACTGGTGCCCTCCTGGAGGAGAAGAAGGATGTCAGCCAAGGCCCTCGAGAAGAATCGTGCTGGGCCTGGGCCCTGGATAAGGAGGTGAGTGCCACCACTGCTGACTGCTAGGCAGGGGACTTGGGGCTGGATCAGGCGGTGGGGCAGGCCCTGGGCCGGGCCCTGATTGGTCCTCTCACCTGTGTGTCAATGTCAGCTCCGTTCTGCAGCAGCAGTGCCATGAGTGGCCGGTTCCTCTGCAGGGTGGCGATGTGGAGACAGGCCAGACCTGGGATGGGGTGAGGGTGGGGGCTGCTAATCAGCATCCACCAACTCTCTCCCTCCCTCTCTTCAGGGACCTCCCTACCCCTCAGCCCCAAGGGACTCACTGCCCACTCAATGCCTCTGATCACAGGAGTGTTAAAACACAAACCCAAAAACCCCCTCAAAAGTCTGAGGGGAAAGGAACTCAAAGTTTCCACCTTTTCAGAGTCATGTTATTGAAACTTTCATGCTTCAGGGGTCAGGTTGCTGAGTGACACCCCACATAGGTGTGCCCTCCCCCAGCACACATTCCCCTCCCCCTTCCCCCTCTCCCCGCCCGCCCCCCCCCCATCTCTAACTCTACCTGCCTTGAAGCCCCATCCAAAAGTCACCTTCTTCAGAGCTCTCCAGGATCCTCAGGCCCCAGCCACCCCTCCCCCCCACCCGCCCCGGGGCGGGGGGGGGGGGGGGGGCCCTGTCCTGCCCTGTGCTTCCCTAGCCTTCTTGCTACCCGCTTTCTGGCGTGGAACCACTCCCCCCACCCCCACCCCCGCCTACAGAACTTGATTCAAAGTGACATCCCTCACCTCCAAGTCTCTGCTCAAAGGCTGCTGCTCCTTGAGGGTTTCCCTGGTCACTCTCTTTAAAAATCACACCCGCCCCATCCCTCACATTCTAGTTCTCACTCTGCTCTACTTTTCCCACAGCACTTACAGCTTGGTAACCTACTAGAGAACTCACTTCTTATATTTAGTGTCTGCCTCGATCGCTCTCCAGCTCCTGGAATAATGTCTGGCACACAGAAGGCCCCCAGTACATTTTTGTTGCATGAATTAACGAGTTCGTCTAATCTCTGTTAAACTAAATATCTTGAGGGCAAGGTTTAGCTCTCTGTTTAGCTCACAGTAGGCTCTCATTAAATTCTAAATCAAGTTCATTCATTCATTCGTTCCTTCAGCAAAAAGGTACTGAGTACCTGCTGACTTAAAACTGGAGGTGCATTGACAGACAAGCTATGAACCTCCTTTTCCTGACAGTGGGGTCCATCTCTTGTCCCCTCCTCATCCCACAGGCCCTGAGGCTGCCCATACCTTGCCAGTTTTGCAGCTGGAGGTCCAGGGAGTGAGGTGGTCCTCGGCCCGGCTCTGGCCGCCCCTCCAGCAGGCAGCGGGCACAGGCCAAGTGCTGGCGCTGGCAGGCCACATGCAGGGCCGTGTCACCGTGTCTATCCTGTAGCACCCGACTGGCCCCCTTCAGCACCAGGGCCCGAACTGCACCCGGCTGGTCCAGATGTACAGCCAGATGGAGTGCTGTCTGTAGGCACAAAGGGTCCAGGGCTACTGTAGCATGCTCCCACCTCTGGGGACGTGCTAGGGTGGACACAGGAATTACCAGCTGCCAGCACGTTTTTTGAGGGCAGCTTATAAAGGCTATGGCCCTGGTCTTCCAAGGAAACGCTACCAAACCCTTCCCTCTGTCACTGCCCACCACCCCAGTTCTGGAGGCAGGGTGAGGAAAGTGGGGCCCTGCTCTTCTTAGAGGTCCCCTCAGCCCCTGGAGAAAGGACAGTTGGGGGCAGGGAAGACCTCTGTTCTCCTTGGGGGCCAAGTGACAAGGACGGGCTGGAGGGAGGAAAGACAGAGGCACCAGGCAGGCAGTCTCAACCTGGCATACTCCTCTTTTAAGGCTCCATGCAGATGCCGGATGCCGCCTCCTGTATTAATGCTCCCCACAGACACTGGGTCCCACAGCAGCTGGGGTCACAACTCTGGTCACCATGCTATGAAATCAGGAGTCCCCTAGCCCGGGCTCCAGCACCTTGTGGGCAGAGGCGTGTCTTACTTGCGTGTAGCATCAGCTTCTGTCCCAGGGTCTGGGATATGGTTTCCTGAGTGCGCAGCCCAAGTACCCTCGTGTGGCTGCTGGGAATGGCTGTCAGGGCAGATATAGGTATCTGGGCATAGCCCAGCCTTTCCCCCCACCCACCTGGTAAAGGTTGTTCTGAATGTCCAGGACCTCCTGGGGCAGCAAAGCCAGGCAACAGAGCAGCACAGCTGGGGCCTCGTGAATCACCGCCAAGTGGACCAGCCTGGGAGAGGGAGACCAGGAACAGGGTTTAAGTGTTAGGGCTCAGGCCAGAGACAGTGAGCTAGGGTCCTGGGGTTAGAAGGAAGAACACATCAATCTCTAAGAAGACACACATAGGGTCGGTGTAGGAAGTGAGAGTTTGGGCCAGGAAGTGAGGGTTGGTGAGGGAAGCCAGGATCCGGCGGGTGGGAGTTCCAAGTTCCCATCTCTGGCCTTCAGGGGGGCCTTGGCTGAGTGGGAGCGTGGGCAGGGTGCTGATGGGACAAGGTCCTTCCTGTTCAGCCTGCCCACACCCCACTCCCCTCTGGCCCCAGGGCCCCACCGGGCCGGCTGCAGCTCAAAGCCAAACTGAAAGCTGCCGGGGTAGCACAGAGGTGGTTTCCGGGGCTGAGCTCCCCACGTCTGCCAACCCCAACAGGGAGGACTGAGAGGGCAGGAGCGGGGTCACCCCCACTCGGGGCAACTCAGTGGTACACATTCCAACGGAGAGAACACAGAAGCTCGTGGAAGAGGAGACAGTGCGGCATCCTGTCCTGCTGCCCTTTCACAGGGGGATCAAGAGGGTCACTCTTCAGGCAGCACAGACTGGGTGGGGCCTGACCAGAGGCCCTCCACTCCGAGGACACTTCCAAGGGGAGGTCTGTGCAGTGCAGAAAGTGTGTGTTTGTTGGGGGCCAAAGAGCCTTAATCTCTTGCTCAGGTGGGAGGGGGGCAGTTGGGAGGGGAAGTTCCAGTCCTGGGGTTTCCCCACATCAGGTGGGGAAAACGAAAGCCAGAGCTGGAAGGTCTAGGCCGTGACAGCTGCCTTGGGGCATGAAGTGCCTTGGGGGGGTAGTTTGGGTAAAGGCCTGTCTGGGCTGGGGAGGGGGCTGCTCAGGCAGAAGGGGGGCAGGCTCAGTGGCGGGGCGGCAGGAGAGGCCCAGGAGAGAGTGACTGAGGGAGGGAGGGAGGAACCGCTCTGGAAATCCCCTCGGCCAGGGCCTGTTCTCTAGGTCACATTCCTGCAGCCACCTCCCTCTCTCCCTGTCTCCCCTCCTCCCACTTCCTCTCCCCACTTCCATAAGTCCTATAAGCCAGACACCTCTGAGGGAAGACAGGGCCCCCTCCCCTCTAAGGACCTCCTGGGGAGTCCTGACACCGCTTCTCCACCGCCCCTAACCCCACAGTCTAGACAGGACACCTGTCTTTAACTAGAGCCGGGTAAAGGCTTCTGCTGAGAGGCTGACAAAGGACGGCAGTGCCAGAAGTCACCACTCCCTAGGTCAAAGGTCAGCCAGAGGTATTCCACATGGAACCCCCAAATTCTTGGTTCTGGGCCTGAGGGTTGGTGATCTGGGCGGGATACAAAAAGGCCTGAGGTCATTCCTCTCCCACTCCCTGGGTCCAAACGCTATCTTTGTCAAAGGCCACCCAGGATTAGGACCCTCCCATCTCCTCCAAAAAGCAGGTCAAGACAGACACCTGCTGCCTCCTCTACCCTCCCCACCCCCATTCATTCCAGCATCCCCAGTCTGGGACCCCAGCCCACTCCACTCTGTTCCTCATCCACAAATCCCAGCCACCCCCTCTCTTGACAGTGTTTCTTCTTCCTAAGGGACAAATCCTCAACTGGCCAGTCCCTCCCACCCAAACTACTTCTTACTTCAACTGCCTGCCCCCCCAGCCCAGTCCCCACCAAGCTCCACCTGGGCCTGGGGCAGGAAGGGTAAAGTAAAGGGGTCAGACAGGACAGTGAGGGGGACTTGGAGGGCTCAGGAGGTAGAGGGTGCCGGTAAAGCTGACTCCAGCCCTCACTTCCCCTTTCACAGCAGAGAAGGAAGTAAGCTGGGCAGCCAGCCGCCTGTCTGTCTGATGGGGCAAGAGTGCTCCAGCCTGGCTCACCCCCTCTTCCTCAGGGCTAGCCTCAGCTCTGCACCCTGCCAGCAACTCCATCCTTAGCTTCCTGACCCCTCCTGGCAACCTGTAACTGGCATCTTTTGTTCCCCGAGACGGGGCATTCTGAGGTCAGGGGCTGGGAATCCCAGATATTGAGCAAACAAGGATACCTACCCTCTTCCCCAGCAAGGAAAAAAAAAAACCCTAAAAATCTGGACTGGTCAGGGGAATTTTCTCTTCCAAGGGGTGGGTTATTGGTAGCTTTCCGAGCTGCTAGCTGGGTTCCAGGTGTCTGGTAAGGGCCCTACCAGCTCTGCCCACCTCCCAAAGGGAGTGCAGAGAAATGATGCTGGGGCCTCTGGTCTGGGTCCCTCCAGAGCTAAAAAGTGGGCTAAGAGTGAAGTCTGGAGTTTGGAAGAGTGGGGACGGCCCCTTCCAGCGCGGGTGTCTTGAGGGATCCTCACAGAGTGGGTTCCCGGCCTGTTGAGGCTCCTGGCAGGCCCAGAGTTGGCATCGATTGGAAGGGGTCCCTGTCTCAGCTTAGACCCCAGACTCACGTGTCTCCATCCTCCGAGATGTAAGTGAGTGCTTCCAGCTGCTGAGGGCTCAGCGCTCCCGCTGCGGGGAGCGGAGAGCGTGGGGCTGGGTCCTCCTCGGTCTCCGTGCCTCCCAACAAGGGCAGGGGCTCAGTGAGCGACGAGGAGCCATAGGTGGAGTCAGCTCGCTCCCCATCTGTATCTTCCTTCTCCTGTGGCTCCTTGGCTGTTCCCGGAGGATGGGTCCAAGGCTGGGGGCCGCCACTGTCCGAAGGTCCGGAGGCCGGGGCCGGGGTGGGCTCGGGCAGGGAGCGCAGAGAACGCAGAGACTCGATGCCCGAGTCGTACTGGCTCTCATCCGTCTCGTCCGGCCCCTTGCGCGCCTCCGACATGCCCGCGGTGCCGGCCCACGGGGGCCAGGTCCGAGCAGGATCCGGCTCCGGGCTCCGCCGCGCCGCCTTTCCGGGTTGCAGGTCCGCCTTGCGGAGCTGGCGCCCGGCCCGGAGTGGCGTTCTTCCCGGGCTGCGGGGGCCCGAGGGGTCGGCGAGAAGCGCGGGCGAGGCTCGGAGCGCTGGCGGGTTCCAAGGCAGCGGCTACTCCGAGCAGCTGGACTGCCCAGTCGGACGCGCTCTCTCGCCCCGCCCCTCCTGCCCCGCCCCCGACAGACGCTTCCGGACCGAGGCCCCGCCCTCCGGAATCCCCCTTACCCCGCCTTCTGCGTTGGCTCCGAGTCAGGGGTTACCCGGTCCTGAGTCACTCGTGCGTAAATTCACCCATTCATTCATTCATTCATTCACCCATCCATCCTGCCATCCATTCACATTTTCCCCCGTCCTTCTTTTTTTCATTCATTAATTCCATGCATTTTCTTTCCTTCCTTCCCTTCTTCCATTTCTTCATTCATTTTTCCATTCATTCATTCGTTTGTTTTTTAAAGGAATATTTATTAACCGTCTGCACAGGCTGAGCTGAGCGTCTTGCAGGGAAAGCACGCAGGTGATGGCACGGGGAGCCATTGCTTCCTATCTCCTGCCCATTTCTCTCAATTGCTCTGTTTTTCTCATCTATCAGTGCCCAGGAGTTTGGGTAGGGAAAGATAAGATCCCTATTGTCTGTAAAGAAGCAGTTTTCCCTTTGGGTCCTGGATAGAGGGTCTCCTGTGTCAAACTTCCAGATCACATAGAATTGGGCATGAGGACGGATTTTTAATTTTTGTTCTTTTTTGAAAGTAGGTTTTCCCAGGCAGGCCCTTGTCAAAAAAAAAAAAAAAAAAAAAAAAAAGGCAGAGTGGTCATGTTTTTTGTTTGTTGTCTAAAAAAGCAGAGTGGTCATTCTTCTCAGGGATGAAACACTGGCTCCGGGTACTTACAACATCTGGTTACCCCCAGCAGGCAGGGAAGTTTAGTTCCTCCTGGTGGGGCCAGGATGGGGAGGCCCCAGACATGCTGGGCCATGCTCTGCTGAGGTCCCCACCACAGCCACAGCCCTCATGCCAGCACATCTTTCCTCCTTCCCTGTCCCTGCTTTCCCTGGGTCTAAAGGGCCTAGGGAGGTTGTAGGCATACTCCACCCACACAGTGAGCCCCAAACTAGTGCCCCATGATTCATCCCCTACCCCAAGTGCCAAAACCTAGGGCAGCAGTGACTTTAGATCATCCCCAAGGGAACATCTCCCTATTCCATCTCTAGCATTGGTGGAAGGAAGCTGGAGTGAGTGTAGACAGCTACTAACCAGCTGTCCTACTGCCCTCCTCCGTGCAACAGCATTTTAACCGTCTATCTGACAGACATGTATGGGGCTTCTCCTATATGCCTGACACTGGTATTTCTTTTTTTTTTTTTTTAATTTAATTTTAAAGCTTATTTATTTATTTATTTAGAGAATGATCATGCCCTGAGCTGAAATCAAGAGTCAGATGCTTAACTGACTGAGCCATCCAGGCGCCCCTGACATTGGTTTTTCTGCTGGAAGCAAAAGCAAGTATCAATAGTAACAGTAATAACCAACAACCACTAACCCCACCTCACCCCAAAATGTCCCATGGCCCTAGCCTTCACAAATCTCCCTGACAATTACAATACAGACTGATTGTGCTAAGACAGGAGTGAGCACAGGGTGCTGTGGGGCCATGGAGTGGGGTCAACTACACAGTGGGGTGAGGGGAAGGGACGGTTTCATCTGACCTGGAAATGGGAAGGGAAGAGGGCTGGGGAGAAGAGAAGTGCCTAGTGTGTGTGCTTGGAGGGGGGGCAGTGAGTAAAGAGAAGAGAGTGGATGGACAGACAGGAGGAGATGACCCACTGCTCTTCCTCCCCGTGGAGGACCAGAGTGGAGAGGATGTGTTGAACATGAGGCAGTGAGACGCCATGAGGGGAAAGCCCAAGGAAATCGAGGCATCTCCTTCCCTTGAGGTCAGCGTGATTTCAGATGTTCTCAACTTCCTCCCCTGACATGTTCCTCTCTCCTCCTCAAAGGCTGGAGCAAAAAATACAGTCATAAACTCCAGACCCAGACGACTTGGGCTCAAAATCTGGCACGATCACATCCCCATCTTAAAGTTGGGAAGCTGAAACCCAGAGGGGTGAGTTGACCTGCCAAAAATCAGTCCGAAAAGGCAGAGCACGGTTCTCCTGCCCCTAATCCAAAACTTTGAAAACATTTTTCAGTGAAACTTTCTTTCTTTTATTATGAAGGTCTAAGGAATTGGGGCATCTGAACCTTCGGCAAGGACACAGAAACTCAGGAAGATGCAGTGACTGCTCCTTTCATTCATACGGAGGCTGAATTTAAGGAAAAACCTATCCCAATTCAGTCCCGGGTCTCGCTCTGAACCAGAACAGGTGTGTAGCTGCCCCTTTTCTAGCCACGTGGGGGCAGCATTGAGTCACGCACTGCTTCCAGCACCGAGCCTGCACTTTGACAGGAAGCCCTTAGGGGGACACTTCAGGAAAGGGGACAGGGACCATACAGTTTCATTTGGAAAGATGACATGAGGACTCTGACTCAGGCCTCAACGTGGTCAGGGCCCTGACTTTGCTTCCTCAGCCCCTCCAGTCCTCTTCCCTCTGCCGTTTTTTTCTGGTTCCCTTTGTAGTGCCCCACTCCCAGCCTCCACCCACCCCAGTCAAGCTCATCTTCAGAAAACAGGCCCAGTTGCCATGGTGACCAGCTGGTCAGCTGGCTCCTTCCACACCCCCTCCCTTCACCCCTCTTTCCCCCGAGCTTCCAAGGAAGGGTTATGTGTGTGAATGGAGAAGGGGAGTTGTTGGGGGGCTTTTATCTTGGGAGCTCTGGGGTTGGCCAAAAGGAGTTGGGCTAGCTCTCCTCCAAAGCCCCCTGAGGGGGAGAAGGGAAGGCAGTAGGGGTGGGGAACAGGAGGAAGATTATAACAACTAAGTGGAGAGTGTGAGGATCCCATCTGGGTTGGGAAAGGGCAGGGTTAGGAACTCTGCACTCTGTCTGCAGTGAGGACTGAACTAAATGGAATGGGCTGAGGTAAGATGAGGGGTTGGAGTTAGATGTGAGGCAGGAATTCCCACAAAACATGAGTGAGAGACCCTGGAGTAAGCCACCAAGTGAAAGGGCTCTTCAGGACCACACCCTTCCTCTGTTTGGGTAGGGAGGAAGGACTCACTGACTACTGGAGGATCGTGCAGGCTGGATAGTTCTGAAGCAAGAGGCAGACAGCTGACCATCCATCTTCACCTTGCCTGGAAAGAGAAGAGTAGGAAAATGGAGGCAGGACCAGGAGTGGGGGTGTATGTGGGGGTGGAGGCAGTGACTAACCTGCCTCAGATGAGGGGCAGGACCATCCCAGCAGATCAGTACGCTTGTCCCATATCCCCAAAGACCAGATTATCCCAAGCTTTGCCTTAAACTAACTTCCTACTCACAAACATCTGCATGGCCTTTGGAATGAGAAAGATCTGGATTCTAGGATTAGTTCTGTGAGTACCAGCAGGTGACCTTGAATAAGTCAGTTACCCTCCCTCTACCTTGGTTTCTTGTGGGTAAACGGGGGAACAGTTAATATATATATGTCAAAGACTCTAATGTAACACATAGCAAGCAGTAGGATTCCACAGTGACTGTGCACACACAGATTGAATATGCGTAGCCTTTATACTACTTTTTTGATGTTTATTCTTTTTGAGAGACAGTGAGTGGAGGGCGGGGAGGCAGAGAGAGAGAGAGAGAGAGAGAGAGAGAGAGAGAGAGGTAATCCCAAGCAGGCTCTGAGCTGTCAGCACAGAACCTGATGGGGTGCTTGAACCCACAAACAGGGAGATCATGACCTGAGCCCAAATCCAGAGTCAGACACTTAATCAACTGTGCCACTCAGGCACCCCTATTCTATTTTTTTTAAAGATTAAAAAAAAATTATTTTAGAGAGTGTGGGGAAGTAGGGGGGGGGGGAAGGAGCAGAGGGAGGAAGAGAGAGGATCTTTTTAAAAAAATGTTTGTTTATTTATTTATTTTGAGACAGCAGGGAAGGGGCAGAGAGAATTCCAAGCAGGCTCCACGCTGTCAGCACAGAACCTGATGTGGGGGGAAAACTCACCAACCATGAGATCATGACCTGAGCCGAAATCAAGAGTTGGATGCTCAACCAACTGAGCCACCCAGGGCCCCAGAGAGACAAAATCTTAACAGGCTCCATGCTCCGCATACAGCCTGATTTGGGGCTTAATCCCACAACACTAGGATCATGACCTGAGCTGAAATCAAGAGTCAGATGCTCAACTGACTGAGCCACCCAGGTGCCCCCCCCATCATACTATTTTATCATAATGATTGGTCCCCATCCCCAATTAGATTTTGTATTCTTTGAGGGTAGAATATTGTATGTTTCATTTCTGAACAGGGTACTCAGTAGAGACCTAATATCTGTTTATTGCATGGATGCATCCAGGAATGAATGAATGTCAGTTTTCTTTCTGCCTGTCCTAAGCAGTACAGAAGAGCAGTGTGGGTAGATGGCGGGAAAGGGTAGGTTACTCACAGCCCAGCTTGGGGTATGATTATGCCTCCTACACCCACAGAAGAAGGTCAAAGCCGTAGAGATCGTCCAGTTAACTTTTTCGATGCACAGATGAGGAAACTGTGGCTTGAAGAGCGGAAGGCACTTGCACAAGGTCACACAACCCCTCAATGGCAGAGCCAGGATTAAAAATTAGAACTCAGGTTTCCTGGTCTCCAGCCTAGGGTAATGTACACACTTCATTCTTCTTTGGGGCTGTTCTTCTAAGGAAGGAAAATAGCTTTGGGAAGGCTGGTTCCAATGTCCTCCCCTCTGCCCTCTGTTAGTCCTTTCTCATATCCAGCTTCAATTCTTACCCTATTCCATCTCTGTTCAGTTGGGTCAGGCGTCTGAAGGCTGGCTCCTGCCTTAACCCGTTACCACCCAACTGGGAGTAAGGATCTTCCCTAGGGTTCCAAGGCTCAATTTCCTCTCCCCACCCTCTGCCCCAGGAACTTGCGGGAACCAAGGATGGGGAGGGATGTTGGCTGAACCGCTGGCGCCCCCTCCACGATGAAGGGACAGAGAAGTGTTGCTGCACAGATCTTCCCAGGATGGGGCGGGAGGAGGGGGTGCGGTGAGCAGGGCTGGGAGTGGGGAAGGGGTGTAGGGAGCCCCTGTTGCTTCTCCTCTTTGGGGGGTGGTTATTAGGTAGGCTTGCGGAAGGCGGAGTTTGGGGGGCCGGGGGCGGGGCTCCTGCGCTGGGAGGAAGAGGGGGGGCGCGCTGGCTCCAGCTCGGCTCAGACAAAAGGCGGCGGCGGGAGCGGGCGGGAGGCGGAGCGGCGCCGCGAGGGCCTCAAGGTGACACCCGCCCCCGGCCCCGGCCCCCCCCGGCCCGGCCCCCCAGCCCGCCTCCCCACCCCCAGCCCCTAGACCCCTACCCTCCGGTGCCCTTTCCAGGCCCCCTCCCCCCGGCGGGGGGTGGGGAGCAGCGAGGGCCCCGCCCCCTCCCGCCCCCTCCCCAGGGCCCGCGCAGGATGCCCTCGGCCCCCGACAGCCCCCCGGGAAGCCCTGAGCTCGACGCACCCCCTCTACGCCATGTCCCCCCCTGGCTCGGCCGCGGGAGAGAGCGCCGGCGGCGGCGGCGGCGGTGGCGGCCCCGGGGTCCCGGAGGAGCCCACGGCGGCGGCGGCGGCGGACGAGGGCCCCGCCCGAGAGGAGGTGAGAACAGGCGGCGCCCCTTCCCCGGGCGCGGCCGTAGCCTGGTCCCCCATCCCCCGCCGCGCGCGGCCCCCGCCGGTTCCGCCGCAGCGCGGCCGGCGCCCCGCACCCCGAGCCGGCCGCCGCAGCCGCAGTCCCGCGCCGATGCCCCCACCGGTGGCCGGAGCTGTCCGCGGTGGCGGGGAAGGGGCTGCGCCGGGGGCGGGGCTCGGGGGTCCCGGGCAGGGGGAGGGGCCTAGGGGCGGAGCCTCGCGGACCCCGGGCGGAATGGGGTGGGGACGGTGGCAGGATTCCTGTTTCGCGAAGGGGATGCAATCTTGAATGCAAGGAAGGGCGACTTGTAGGGGCTACAGAGGCAGAAGAGGAAATGGTGGTGGTACCTGAGCTGTGGTCCTAAGAAGGTCAAATGTGTACAGAGGCGATTACCCCCGGGGTCACTGGGAGTGAGTGCACCTCTCTCCCAACGTCCCTGCAGCTCCCTCATTCCTGGGTGGGGGGAGGCCCTGAGTCCAGGAATCCTTCAGAGTGTTGGAAATCAGCATCTCCCTAGTTGGAGCCCTACTCTTCAGTCCTCTGAACCTGGAGACGAAGAGACTGAGGAAGGTACCAGTAGCACTGCTCCCCTCCCCCCCCCCCCCCAGGCACACTCGTGCACACACATATATATACACACTGCACTTGAGCAGAAGCACATGGGACGGGGCAGACCTGCAGGTAGAGACCCTTTCAGATGTGCGCTCAGTGGGATACACTCAGGTGGACACACAAAGGTGCACATATGTACACACCCCAAGGACAAGGCTCCCAGAAAGGTACCCCGTACCCTAATCTTGTTTGTATACGCTGTGTGCTATTTCCTAGCCCACCCTACCTATCTGCACTTCCAGATCTTTCCTCTCATTTCACACCAGGCCCAGGGACTGCTGCCTGTTACTGTGCCCTTCCTTTCCACCCTCTTCTCCCTTCCCGTGGCTAGCCTCCAGGTTAGGCCTGGGGAATTGGAGGAAGTCAGGATCTAGTATGAGGGTGTGGGGGGGGGAGGGGTTCCTAAAGCTAGACAGCAGGGAGGAGGAGTTGAAAGCACAGCCCACCACCAGAATTCCAACTCCATTCTCATCTATTAAGTGGCTGCTGCGTGCTGGGTGCCACGGTCGGCGTGCTGGGTGCCACGGTCGGCACCCAGGATGCAGAGACGGAGACCCTGCCCTCAGGAGCACTCAGTCTAGACACGTAAACAACTCATTGGGGCAACCATGGGACAGAGTGAGCCAAGTGCTTCAAGAGGCCCCCAGAGAGCCAGCCCCAAGAATCATTTTCTTTTGACAAATGGCTGGGCTGCAAACCTCTTCCTCCCTACTCCCCACCCAGTCCCACATCCCCTTTCCCCAGCCACTTGCCTCGGCCCTTCTGGATATCTCCTCCTGGACTGCCTTCTACTCAGAGATGCCAGTCCTCTCCCTCCCCTCTGAGAACAGGAAAAGGATGTGAGGGTCCAGGAAGGGGACTCACAGGGGGCCTAGGGTTCAGAACGTGGGGAAGGAGTCAGAACTGAGGGTTTCCTGCCCCCTCCCAAAGGAGGTATGAGACTAATTGTCTGTGAGGGACAGGGAAGTGGATGGGTCAAAGAGGACTGGCTCTTCCAGAACCTAGGACTCAAAGAACCTGGAAGAAGCGAGGGCCTCACCTGTTAAGCGGGAAAGTGATGTCAGTGGGTCCCTCCCCACTTTCCTGGAACACCTGGAAGGAGTCCTGGCTGGGGACCTGCCTTCCCTGATGCCTATCTGTCCTCCCTTGTCTTCCCCATCCACGCCTTCTCCTGTTTCACTGCCATCTTTATGTCTGTCTTTGGACTGTGTTTTTCTGGGCACCATCCTATCCATCTGTGTCTTCTCTGCCACCTGGGCCTCCTCCCTCCATCTCTGGCTGTGATCCCTCGCTGCCTTTTGGGGTGTCTCTCTCTACACTTCCCTGCATTGGCATTTTGTTCTCATTTCCTGTCCCCATGGCTCACTCTGGGTCATTTCTGCTTTTATCTTTGGTCCTTGGCTCCCATCTTGGTCTTACCTTTTCTTGCCACGTCCCTGTCATCTCTGATGCTGGCTTCCACCCCTCCATCCATCTCTGTGCTGGGTCCTGCCACTCTCACTCCCTGTTCACCTTGGACCTTCCCCTGCCCATCTGAGCAGCAGCGTCCCATCCAGCCCTCTTTCACCAAGTCCCTCTGCCGTGAGTCCCACTGGAAGTGCCTGCTGCTCTCGCTGCTCATGTACGGCTGTCTGGGGGCCGTGGCCTGGTGCCACGTAACCACGGTGACCCGCCTCACCTTCAGCAGCGCCTACCAGGGCAACAGCCTCATGTACCACGACAGCCCCTGCTCCAACGGCTATGTCTACATCCCCCTGGCCTTCCTGCTCATGCTGTACGCCGTCTACCTGGTGGAGTGTTGGCATTGCCAAGCCCGCCATGAGCTGCAGCACCGTGTTGATGTGAGCAGCGTGCGGGAGCGTGTGGGCCGCATGCAGCAGGCCACGCCCTGTATCTGGTGGAAGGCCATCAGCTACCACTATGTCCGCCGCACCCGCCAGGTCACCCGATACCGCAATGGAGACGCCTACACCACCACCCAGGTGAGGGGCTGGAGGGGAGCGCAGGCCAGTCCAGAGGGGAGGGGGGTGCTGGGACCCTGACTGACTGTTCCCAGGGGGAGGAGCACAGGCAGCAGTGAGCTGCAATAGCAACCATAATAATAACGGCAAACACTAGCAGCAAGGCTCTGCCCTACATATATTACAAATACCAGATTGATTTATTTAACCCTCCTAACAACCCTATGAGGTAGGTAACTACTATCCGCATTTTACAGATGAGGAGAGTGAGGCTTGGAGAGGTTAGTACCTTGCCAAAGTCAAACAGTATGTGGTGGAGCTGGGATCTGAACCCAGGCAGTCTGGCTCCAAGGTCTATACCGCTTAGTGCTTAATGGTTGGAGATGGCCTCACAGGCACTGTCCCGCGGCATTCTCTCACCCATTTAGTGAGGTGGCTGCTACCAGGGCCTCTTTCACAGGGAAGGAATCCTAAACTCAATGACTTGCCCAAGGTCTGCAGCTTCTTAGTGGTAGTGCTAGATTTAAGCCAGGGGCCCTTTGCCAAGTCCAAGGCTCCCAGAGGTGGGAGTCTGCTGGCAAAAAGGTGGAGGTCGAGGCATGGGAGGCCTCGTGGAGAGGTGGAGTGGGGGCCAATTAGCACTTACTGGACCCTCCAGGATTAGGCATTATTCCAGCCCTGGAGGAAGAGGTTTTCTCAGATAACGGTGACCCCCGTCTCAGTTTTGGGATGGGTAAACAGAAACCCGGGGCCTGTGAGAATCAGGAAGGGGGCTGGGTGACAGCTAAGGTGTGAACAGGGAGCCCCGAGACAAAGCCGGTTCCGGCCATTAGGGACCACATCTGTAAACAGGAAGGGCAGGCCATTTGGGGTCATGAGGGGGCAGCGGGGGACATGGGAGACGGCAAAAAGGTTAGGCAAGCCCGAGGGGCAGTTCGTGGCCAGCGCCTGACCCCGTGACGAAGCAGAGCTTAATTCAAACTAGAATACACCCGCAGGTCTGAGCTCCGGCCCGTCTTCCTCTCTAGTTGAGTACGTTGAGGGCTTGCGCTGCTCCATAAAGCAGATGATAAGCAGATCCTACCCGGCTCCAAGCGGGCTCGAAGGCAGGGCAGGCTTAGGGTTTGAGCAGGCAGCAAGAGCGGCGATGGGGCGGACGAGGGTGAGCCGACAGAGGCGACTCCCGCCGCCCTCCCCGGCGCCGCAGGTCTACCATGAGCGCGTCAACACGCACGTGGCGGAGGCCGAGTTCGACTACGCGCGCTGCGGCGTCCGCGACGTGTCCAAGGCGCTGGTGGGGCTGGAGGGCGCGCCGGCCACGCGCCTGCGCTTCACCAAGTGCTTCAGATTCGCCAGCGTGGAGGCCGAGAACGCGTACCTGTGCCAGCGCGCGCGCTTCTTCGCCGAGAACGAGGGCCTGGACGACTACATGGAGGCGCGCGAGGGCATGCACCTCAAGAACGTGGACTTCCGCGAGTTCATGGTGGCCTTCCCGGACCCGGCCCGGCCGCCGTGGTACGCCTGCTCGTCCGCCTTCTGGGCCGCGGCGCTGCTCACGTTGTCGTGGCCGCTGCGCGTGCTGGCCGAGTACCGCACGGCCTACGCACACTACCACGTGGAGAAGCTCTTCGGCCTGGAAGGTCCCGGCTCGGCGAGCAGCGCGGGCGGCGGCCTGAGCCCCAGCGACGAGCTGCTGCCGCCGCTCACGCACCGCCTGCCGCGGGTCAACACGGTGGACAGCACGGAGCTCGAGTGGCACATCCGCTCCAACCAGCAGCTGGTGCCCAGCTACTCGGAGGCGGTGCTCATGGACCTGGCGGCGCTGGGGGCGCGCTGCGCGGGGGCGGCGGGCGGCGGCTACGCGCCCACGTGCCGCTACGGCGGGGTGGGCGGCCCGGGCGCGGCGGGCGTGGCCCCGTACCGGCGCAGCTGCGAGCACTGCCAGCGCGCCGTCAGCAGCTCGTCCATCTTCTCGCGAAGCGCGCTCAGCATCTGCGCCAGCCCGCGGGCCGGGCCCGGGCCCGGAGGCGGGGCGGGCTGCGGGGGCAGCCGCTTCTCGCTCGGCCGCCTCTACGGCTCCCGGCGCAGCTGCCTGTGGCGCAGCCGGAGCGGGAGCGTCAACGAGGCGAGCTGCCCCACCGAGCAGACGCGGCTGTCGAGCCAGGCCAGCATGGGGGACGACGAGGACGACGACGAGGAGGAGGCCGGGCCGCCGCCGCCCTACCACGACGCCCTCTACTTCCCGGTCCTCATCGTGCACCGGCAGGAGGGGTGTCTGGGCCACAGCCACCGGCCGCTGCACCGCCACGGCTCCTGCGTAGAGACCTCACTGTGACCTCCGGCCCCGGGCAGCCCGTCGCCCTCCCTCCTGCCCCTCGCGGGACTGAGCTTCTTGCGTGTAGCAGGGGGGTCATGATGGTGACCGAGGCTGTGCTGGGCACGGCGCGGGGAGCGGGGAGGCGACGGTGCGCGGGACAGACCCCATGGGGTCCGGATCCCCCGCCTTCCCTGTACATAAAGAGACCGATGGGTGGGAGGGGATGGGCGGGGGGGGGCTCCGGAGAATCCCGGCACGGTGGGCTCTTCCAGCCCCGTCCCTGTCCTAGGGGGACACCTCCCCGCCCTACACGCACACTCGAGATTTCCCGTCCAGCCTTTCAACGGATCTTCTGACTGTTAGTGGAGGCCGTGCTGTGGCACCGCGTGGGGCCTGTCTCCAGTGTGAGGCCCCTCGCTGTGCAGCTGGGGAGGTTTAGAGGCGTGGGGAAGGGAAATTGGGGCTTTCCTTCCATCGCTGCCTGGCCCCACCAGGGCCTCTCTCTACTGAGGTCGCCGTGGTTTGGCGAACAGCGGGGCTGGCTTCCAACCAGCTAATGAATTCAGTGGGTCTGAAGCCGGGGCCAGATGTCAGCCCCGATGCTCCATCTCAAAACCGTGCAAATGTTGCTATCCTCTTCTTGGCGCTGGCCCCAACCATCGGGGTTTCCTTTCTGCCACTCCCTTCACTGCTGTTTATCTCGCTGGGCCCCTGGAGTGTGGGTCCTGGAGGGACTGTGCTCACACTGCACACGTCACTCCCCCTGCCCCCCTCCGGCTCTCTGGCCCTAAAGAGTACTTGCCCAGAGAGGAGGGAGGCATAATGTGGAGGGCATGTACCTCAGTCCTTTCTCTAAACTCTGCAGCCCCCTGGCAGCAGCAGCCTCCTCACCTGGGTTCTGAGAGGGCTCTCCCTTCAGTTGAGGGGGTTGGGGGGTGGGATACCCTCCCCCTAGGCGCGTTCATTAAAGCTGGCCAACGTGAGTGGGTGGGAAGAGTGGGAGACAGACCTGGGTGACAAACTCTAGAAGCAGGTGGGATTCAAAGAGGAGAGGGCAGTGGAGGGAGACTGAAAGGGGTGTCTGGGGCAACTTTTGCTTCCCCAGACTTGGGGGGGGGGGTGCAAAGGGTGGTTGTCCCCACACATTACCTCTGTAGGACTGAGGATGTCCTCACAAGCCCCAGCTGGAGAAATGAACTCAAATCCAGTGGCAGGGTCAGAGGCAGGAATTCTCTAAATCTTGCCCAACCCCTCTGTCCTCCCCTATCCCATGAGCTGAAGCCCTGCAGTGGGGCCCAGAGGGGCATCCTGCCACCACCCAAGGGCGCTGGCCCCACGTCCTGTTCCCCTAAAGCTGTGACACCTCCTCTCCGCCACCACTCCCTCCCTGATGTGCTTCTGTGTGCATGTCTGCGTACAACCCCCTGCCCTCCCAACTCTCCTGCCAAAGTTTTCCCAGCAGACTTAGTGCCCAGGGATTGAGGTCACATTTCAGGCTGGAGAGGATAACCCTTGGGCGGCCGCCATCGCTCACCCCTGATGCTCCTCGCTTTGCCCGAGCCATCAGAGCTCCTCCGTACCCTCCTTCAGCCTCTGCCATCTTCCTCCAGCCTAGCCAGGCCTACACCTGCCAAGGACATGGCCTCCACCTATGCAACATCTCCTCTGGCTCCCCCTGTCCCCTTCCCTGGGGGACTCGGGAGGTACAGATTGTGGGGACACCACGGCCCGTGGCCCACTGGGGTTGAGCTTTACTTTGCTGTAGCGATGGCTGAGTGGGAAGGCAGAGGAGGCAGGAGATGGGGAGGCTTGGGCAGGAGGGAACAGCTGTCCACTAGGTTTCCCTGGGCAGCAGGGGCCACCTGCCTGCCAGCACTGAATCTGCCTGGGCCCTGAGTCTGTGCTCCTCGGGGGCCTGGAGGTTGGAGCACCCCTCTTTGCTCTGAACAGACATCTGTGAGGTACAGGTGGTGGGAGCTGTGGCCGCAGGCCCCAGTTCTTGGCACCTGGATGTCATACCCTTGGGCGGCCTGGCCACTTCTCGGCTCCAAGGAGGAAGGAACTCAGCTCCTTCTCCCTCAGGCCTGTTCCTGAGACAGAGCCTGAGCTGGGGGGGGGGGGGGGTGCGGGGGGCACTATTATTATTTTTGCCTGTATTGACCATTTCTGCCTAGGTCTTCTTACGCAGACAGCCTCACCTCCCACACACGCACAGACTTAGAGAGAAGCCAATTCTTTGGTCTATTTTCTTGGTAGCTTTATTGATTGCCAGGGAAAACGAAAACCAGAAAATTAATTAATCTCTAAAATTACACTGAATGTTCTTGTTTCTCTAATTAGAACCTCTGCTAGCAGCTGTGGCTATGTACACACACACACACACACACACACACACACGCTCACACTCACACACACCCTCACATCTACACGTGTGCACTCCAGAACTGTCAGAGGGTGTCAGGCACGAACAGACTCTAGGTTGCCCAGACAGGCACACAAGTGCAGTCACTCCCAAGCCCCCTGTGGTGCTCGGCTTGGCGCCTGCTTGGTGGAAGGAGTCCCTGGAGCGCGCAGGCACCCCTAGGCTGTGGCTGCAGCCCATGGCCCACCCTTTGGAAAAGACCATGAGGCTGGAGGCTCTGGGCCCCTCGGCGGGAGGAGGATGGGAGATGGGGGCTCAGCCTGACTCTCTCAGGTTCTCTGGTGGCCCTGTGGGTCGACATGACTCCTGTGGGCAGCCATGGAGTGTCGCAGACTCATGGAGGTCACCCGGAAGGCTCCATACGTGCGCGGGGACAAGGGCTTGAGGGGTGGGCTGGGCCTGGCTAGGGAGAAGACGGGTCTCTGTCAATTGGGTGCATCACACTGTGGCCTTTCTGTCGTGGATTTCCAAGCGCAAAGATTGTACAAATCAAACTGGTGGATAATAAAGTTGCAGATGACTCACCGACATCCCTCCCCAGTGTGGCACCTCCAGCAGAAGCTCGCAGGGGAGGCAGGGAGTCTGAGCCCCTCCTGTCACCTCTGTTTCCCCCTTCCGAGGTGTGTGTGTGTGGGGGGGTAGTATTAGTGGATGGCATGGCCTGTAGAATGGGATCACTTTGGCAGGTCGAGTAATACGGAGGTGGCATCTGCAGGGGTGAGGGTGGAAGAGCCAGGCAAAGCTCTGTGGTAGCCAGGGGAGAGAGACCATATAATGTGTGTGTGTGTGTGTGTGTGTGTGTGTGTGTGAGAGAGAGAGAGAGAGAGAGAGAGACTGTGCACGTGCACACTTGGACATGTTTGAAGGTCAAGAAGTCAAGGATCTGTTCAATAGAGAAGAAAATGGTCGGGAGAAGGGTCGGGGAGATGGGCGACCTCCATGGGACAGGCTGGGCTGGCACAGGCCTTCAGAGTCCTCTCTGCCTTCCCTAATCCTGGAAGAAGTCGGTCATTTCGGGGTGTCTGGTAATATCCTGTCCCTGGGTATAGGAGATGGGTCCCACTTCATACCCCTTCGCTCCCCCTGTCCCAGACCCCTCCTCTTCCTCACATCTTTATCCAAATGACCCTCGATCACTCACCCTAAGGATATCCGTGCTCTCCCCCTTTCTCCTCCCTCTAGACCAGTGTGGCACTCTACAGCAGGCACGACAGAGGCATGAAATGAAGGATGGGACTGGGGCAGTGACCCAGCTCCAGCCACTGCCCCAGCCCTGTCCCCCATCTTATCCTGCAGGGTTCTCAGGGCCCTTGGCCGTGATTGGTGACAGGAAGCAGCTGGGATTCGGGGCCCGCTGGCGGGCTGCTTCCCGGTTGGCACAGAGAGCCTGGCCAATGAGGTACTCGCTCTCCTGGGCTACATCTGACAGGCGCAAGTCAAACTCCAGGAGGGTCCTGTTGTCTGACATGCCTTCCAGGAGCTGCTTCCCGCCATCCTGAGAGAGGAGTACAGGGAAAGGGTCATTTCATGTTACTACCCAGGATCACACACACGCACACACACCTACAAGCTCTATAAAAAGATGTGACGAGTGGTGCCTGGGTGGTGCAGTCGGGTAAGCGTCCGACTCTTGATCTCGGCCCAGGTCACGATCTCACAGTGCATGAGTTCGAGCCCCACATCAGGCTCTGTGCTGATGGTGCCGAGCCTGCTTGGGATTCTGTCTCTCCCTCTTGCTGCCCCTCCCCTGCTTGTGCTCTCTTTCTCTCAAAATAAATAAATAAACTAAAAAAAAAAATTAAAAAAACAAAAAAAGATGTGACTAGGATAAGAGTTTCACAAAACAATGGTTAACCTATTTGTGCACCACATTACTGTGTTCGGTCCTAGGTTATCCTACCCTATCCCATTCTCTGCCGTAAGAAAAAATGGTGCTCAAGACATAGTAAATTGATTTTTCAACCCTAATGGTTTGAAAAACATCGCTCTGTGGCAATGATGGTAATTCCACTCCTCTGGTCCAGCCATGGGTATGTGAGACAGATCTGGCTGATGACATGTGAGGAGGAAGTTTGGAGGGAGTGGCTTCTGGAAGGTTCTTCTCGCTCTGAAAAAGGAACAAGAGGGGTGCTCTCCCTTTTCCTGTCTCTGAGCATAACGCTTTGTGAGGTGCAGCAGCCATCCTGGGACCATGAGAGAAGCACCTGACAGGACATGGCCATGTGGCCAGGATGGGCAGAGCAGACAATGGCACTAAGCCATTGAATTTACCAACTCCAGAACCCCCTACCCTGGGGCTTCTGATTATGGGACATAAAGTTCCTCTTGTTTGTTTGTTTGTTTTTCAGTTTATTTATTTATTTTGAGAGAGAGGGCAAGCAGGGGAGGGGCAGAGAGAGAGGGAGGGAGGGAGAGAGAGAGAGAGAGAGAGAGAGAGAGAGAGAGGGAGAGAGAGTATCCCAAGCAGGCTCCACACTGTCAGCCCAGAGTCTGATGCAGGGCTTGAACTCACAAACCATGATATCATGACCTGAGCTGAAACCAAGAGCCAGAGGCTTAACCGACTGAGCCACCCAGGCGCCCCCAACAGTCCTCTTGTTTAAGCCATTTCCTGGTTCAGCTTTCTATTACTTGTAGCCAAAAGCACCCCATCTGGAAACAGTGCGTGTGTGAACAAGGCTTTTCTGGAGAGGTTTGGTAGAGGTCTTTTATGTGAAAGACTTCTATGGTTGTGACCCAGTAGTGTGTTGCAAAGTCAATTTAATGGGTTACGGACGCATTTTTAGAAAATGAGGCAGAATAGGGGCGCCTGGGTGGCTCAGTCGGTTAAGTGTCCGACTTCAACCCAGGTCATGATCTCACGGTTTTTGGGTTCGAGCCCCGGGTCAGGCTCAGTGCTGACAGCTCAGAGCCTGGAGCCTGCTTCGGATTCTGTGTCTCCCCCTCTCTCGGCCCCTCCCTCACTCATACTCCGTCTCTCAAAAATAAATAAACGTTAAAGAAAATTAAAAAAAAAAAAAAAAGGACACCGAAGGACATCAGTGCCTAGCATAGGATAAAACCCTGAGTAATAGTAACAGCTAGCGATGCTGATGTCCTAGCCAGGGCTTTGCAATGTTACCTGCTTTACAAGGATAACTCATTTACTCCTCCCAGCAACAACACTTCGTAGATACAATTATTATCCCGATTTTACAGATGAGGACACGGAGGCCCCAAAAGGTGAAGTAATTTAGCCCAGTGAATGGCAGAGCTGGGATTAGAACCAAGGAAAGTCTGTGGTCTTAGCAACTATCCCGGAAGCATCCCGAGGCAGTCGGAGGCCACACCCAGCCCCCCCCCCCCCCCCGCCAGGTCCCAGGGCCTCTCCTGGGCCTCGCCTGCCCCAGAAGGTGCAGCTTACCAGCCCGATGTGGTTGCAGGACAGGTTGATGCCGGTGAGCGTGGTGTTGACGGCGAGCACCTGGGAGAGGAGGGTGGCGGTGGGCTCAGACAGCTCATTGCCCCCAAGGTGCAGTGTTGTGAGGCACCTGTTGGTCTGCAAGGCGTGTGCGAGCGCCTGGCCGCCCTCATCCTCAATGCAGTTGAGGCGCAGGTTGAGGGAGATGAGGTTGGTGTTGTGTGCTAGGGCGTGAGCCAGCGACTGGGCACCAAGCGCGCGCACCTGGTTGTTGGCCAGGTTGAGCACTCGCAAACGGCTGTGGCTCAGCAGCTTGGCCGCGGCACGCGCGCCCCGGTCCCCAACGAGGTTGTGTGACAGGTCCAGCTCCTCGAGGGCCGGGTGATCCAGGAGGCTGCGAATGAGGACGCGTGCCTTGTCATCATCCACCTTGCTCCGGGTCAGCCTGAAGATCTGTGGGCAGGTAGAGGGCACGCAGCCGCTGGCAGTTAGGGATAATCTGCCTGCCTGCCTGCTTACCTACCTTCTGTGGGTAGAGGAGGGGGCTACAGGGAGGGCTGAAGTTCCGCCCACCTGATGTTGGCCCCCTGACTGGCTCTTGGGCAGGGCAGGCCTCCCCCGCATGGCAGACCAATGCAGAATGGGTGGCAGTCAGTAGCAAAAAAGCCGACCATTTATGGAGAAATCACCATGTGCTGTGCACGCTGGTAGAGCGTATCATGACCATCACCTCTAACCCTCAGCATCCCAGTCTGGTAGCATGAGTTCTTTCCACGTTACAGATAGAAAACGAAAGGGGCGCCTGGGTGGCTCCACTGATCAAGCGTCCGACTTCAGCTCAGGTCACGAGCTCACGGTTCGTGAGTTCGAGCCCCGCGTCGGGCTCTGTGCTGACAGCTCGGAGCCTTGAGCCTGCTTCGGATTCTGTGTCTCCCTCTCTCTCGGCCCCTCCCCCAGTCACACTGTGTCTCACTCTCTCTCTCTCTCAAAAATAAACATTTAAAAAAATAGTTAAAAAAAAAAAAAAGAAAAGAAAATGATAGCTTAGGGTGGATGCGTCATTTGCCCAGAACCACGCAGTGATCAAGCCCCAGAGGCAGGTTTGAATCCAGGTCTGTTTGATGTCCCAGCCCCTCGCCGTGCCCGCTTCAGCTGGCTAAGATCTACCATGGCAAGGAGAGGAACTCTTGGAAGGAGATGCCAGGGTAAGAACCGGGGTGAGAGACGGGAAATGGGGGAATGGAAGGAAAAGATGAAAGAAAGAGGTTGGACTAGCATGAGGAATACTGGAGATGGGGGCCCTAACCCCTCCCTTCTCACCAGTCCCTCCCGCCCCTCCCTCTTCCTTGAGGCCTCTTCACGCTCTCCCCATCCTTCAGTCCTCAGCGTTCCCTACATCCCTCTCAGCCAGCTTAGAGCCTCTCGCTCGTCTCGTCACTTCCTTGCACCTATCTGGCAAAGCTCCAACCGTGGAGCAACCCCACTCTCTAGTTTCTGCGTACCTGTGCCCGCAGCTGCCAAGATGGAAATGTCACATGACAGGACTGATTCGTAGCGCTGGAGCCACCAGTCGACCCTCCGTGCCGTGTGCCAATTCAGCCCTGTTTCTCCAGACAACACACTCTCTCGTACTCTGTAAAAACGCTGTCAACCTTCTCCAGCCTCCTCACCCTTCAGGGGGCCGCTCTACAGGTAAGTCTCCCCCTGCCTCCCCAGCCATTGAATGGGAACCCATTGCTTTCCTAATACCAAACACAAATCCACTGCTACCCACCATATCCACCCATATCCACTCTCTCCTCTGCCCAGAGCCAACCGTCCCACTCGGTCCTCGACTCCACTCGTCTTGCCTTCTCAGGAACCTTCCTTGGTCAATGAACCTGTGGCTTTCTCAACTGCTTTCTTGCTATTGGATGGAGCTTTACGTTGGAGTTACTTACTTACTTATTTATTTATTTATTTATTTATTTATTTATTTATTTTGAGACAACGAGTTGGGGAGGGGCAGAAAGAGAGAGAGAGAGAGAGAGAGAGAGAGAGAGAGAGAGAGAGAGAGTCTCCACTAGGCTCCACGCTAAGCACAGAAGCCGATGCGGGGCTCGATCTCACAAATGGTGAGATCATGACCTAAGCTGAAATCAACAGTCAGACACTTAACGGACTGGGCCACCCAGGTGCCCCCACATTGGTTTCATTTTATTTTATTTTATTTTATTTTATTTTATTTTAGAAATTTTTTGTTTTTTAATTTTTTAAAAATGTTTATTCATTATTTTTGAGAGAGAGAGAGAGAGAGAGAGAGAGCGCAGGGGAGGGGCAGAGAGAGAGGAAGATGCAGAATCCGAACGAAGCAGGCTCCAGGCTCTGAGCTGTCAGCACAGAGCCCGATGTGGGTGGGACTTGAACTCACGGAGTGTGAGATCATGACCTGAGCTGAAGTCAGACGCCCAACCGACTGAGCCACCCAGGCGCCCCCCCCCCCCCCCCCGCCACACACATTGGTTTTAAATGCAAACAAGTTTCTTTTTAGGAAAACTCAAACCTTTCATCTATTACCAATTTCCCCTTCACCCCCTTCACAGCCAAGTTCTTGAAAAAGCTGATCACAGCCATCCGGTTTCCTCACTTCCCACTCTCTCTGTAAGTCACTCCGATCTGGCCCCTGTTCCTAGCACTCCACTGACAGTTCCAGCTCTGTGACCTCCGAGTTTGCTAAATCTGGTCCTCATCGTCATCCCCGCCCCCCATTGCTGCCTGCCCCTTTTCTTGACACACACCCCTCCCTTGTCTCTGCGACTCAAGGCCACGTCCCCCTTTCCCTCTTTCTCTGACTTTTTGGCAGGCTTTCCCTCTTGCAACCAGAATATTTGGGACCTACTTTACTAAAAAATTATTCGCTGTGTATTTGAATTTCAAATTTAACTAGGTGTCCTGTATTTTTATTTGCTAAACCTAGCGATCCTCTCCTGGTTGTAATTGTATGTTTACGTGATTGCTGATTAGAGCCCTTTATCCCACCAGACTGTTAGCTCCAGAGGGCACAAATGCATAATTTTGCTCACTGTCGAATCTTTAGCACCTAGGACAGGGCCTGGGGTGCAGCTGTTCCCCGGATGAATAAATGGCCAGTGAGCTGGGAGGACTGTACCTTGCTCATCTCTGCATCCGCAGAACGCAGCTTGGTGCCGGTGCATAAAAGGACACTTGGTCGGCGAATGAGAAGGAAATGGGAGGGGGAAGATGGCGATGGGGGAGGAGGAGGAACACGGGGAGAGGAGAGGGAATCCAAGAGGCGCAGAGAATGGGAGGTGGGGGAAGGCCCGGAGGTACCTTGAGGGTGTGGCATGCCTTGATGGTGGCCGCCAGGGAGTGGCAGTCGCGATAGGTGAAGAGGAAGAGGTTCCACTCGAAGTTCATGCCGCAGTCCTTGACCCCGTACACCAGGTCCAGCTCCTCCAGATGGCTCAGGCCGGCCACCAGGTCTCCCAGTTGGTAGTGGTCAGGGGTGGGCTCCTCCACCTCTCCCTCGCTGCCGGAGTCGGACAGTTCCCCGCTCCGGGGTCGGGGCGGGAGCTTCATGGGCGGAAGGAACTGATCCACACGGAGCCTGCGCACCTCGTTCCTGCAGAGCGGCAGCAGGTCGAGGATCAGCGCGGGGTCCGTGGTGCTGGGGATGAAGTGCTTTAGCAGGTTCTCCAGGTGCCGCTCGAAGAACATGCGCTTCCAGCTGCCGCCGTGCTTGGCCACGTGGCACACGGGCCAGCGCTGCGTGCAGCAGCGGCGCCAGTAGCTCTCGTCGTCGATCAGGTTGGCGGTCACAGCCAGCGGCAGGTCGGGTGACAAGTGGTCCAGGACCTTCTGCTTGTGCTCCGGAAGCAGCTGCTGCAGGATAGGGTTGTCTTTGGGGACAGGAAGGAAAGCAGGAGTCACCGTGTGGGGGACGCCACCGCACGGTGCCCTGGGGCTGGGCCTACCTGGGGGCCCTGAAGAAACGGAAGACCCTCCCCGGCCCTCGGGGAGCCCCAGTCTGAGAAGGGAGACAGCCTTTACTGTCAGGGATGCCCAGTCTGAGGGAGGAGACACAGCCCTTGACTTTGGGGTGTTCCCTGCCTGAGCCTGGATGTCTTAGTATCTGGTTTCTGGGAGCCCCTAGTCTGAGCCAGAATCTCAGGACTGGCCCTCAGTGATCACCTAGTCTGACGGAGGAGATAATCCTGAGTTCAGAGACTCCAAAATGATTTGATTCGTTCATTTCAAAACAAAAAACTTTTTGAGCATGTCTTGTGCACCAGACGCTGTTCTAAGTGCTGAGGATACCAGAGTGAACAGAACAGGGGAAGCCACTCCCTCTTAGGAGAGGAGGCAGACAGTAAAAGAGTCCAGCGAAAATATTGTAGGTCGGGTGGCGATAGGTGCTGTAGATAGAATGACGGCCCTGTCCTCGGAGGGCTCCCCATCCAGTAGGGGAGGCTGGCAACTCATCTTTAAAAGGATGAACGTTTACAGAGCATCGAGTACAGAACAAACTAAGAACCTATACACGCTGTGGAAGGAGAGTGTGGAGGATAGTCAACCAGGGAGGGCTTTCTGGAGGAGGAGTTCAGTAGATATGGTTCGGGCTGGGTTTTGCTGGAGAGAGTGGGAAAGGTGAGGGGACGGCATAGACACGGAGGGCACGGTGCGGGTGGGAATCTGGCCGCTCTGGCCCTGGGAAGGAAGGGCAGTGTTGAGTGGGGGATGAGGACATGGTGTGGGAGGGCAGGGGCTGTCCCAGGCCCCAGCCGCTCAGGCCTCGCCTCCAGGAGGTCCCCACCCACCCCTCCCCGCTCGGAGCCTTTTCCTCCCCGCCCAACTGCAGGGACAGACTCACTCTGGAAGTTCTCGACAATGTGCTGAATGCAGAGCTCTGTGAGGAGGGGCACGATGGCCAGCGACCACTCAGGATCCTCAGCGATGATCCTGCGCATGCGACCTCCACTGGCCCCAGTACTCCAGCCCTTGGACTTGCTAGGGGGTGGGATGATGGAGGGCCTTGAGGGCTGTGGGCCTGTGCTGGAGGTCTGACCTGCAGTGGAGGACTTGTCCTGGGTGGAGGTAGAGAACCGGCTGAGGGCCGACGAGGTCGGTGTGCCTAGAGTCGCCTGCATGCTCTGCATTGGCAGCGTGGGCGCAGGTGGCCCCTTGGTGATGGCCTTGTGACGGGGAGGCTCTCAGACCGGCAGGCCCTCGATGCCCATGGGAACCTGGAGGGAGGGGAGGGGTAGAGGTGTTAACTCTGGAGGACCTCGGTGGGCATTTCGCAAAAGGGCAGCACAGAGTGGTTCTTAAGGGTCCATCTCTGGAGTAGAGCAGAACCAGGCACAAATCCCGCCGACTAGCTATGTGGCTCTGGGCGAGTGACTGAATCTCTTCTAGTCTCATGTGGCTCCTCTATGAAGTGAGGATAACGGTCACCGGGAAGAGGAGGGGGAGAAGTGAATAAATTAATGCATCCAAAGAGGCATAGTATCCTGTCTGCAGCAAGGAGCAGGCCCTCATTGTGGATAATAATACCTACACAACAATTGTAAGCAATTGATATATGTTGGACACTTTTTAAAAAAAGTTCTTTAGGCATCTTAACTCATTTGATCCTCACAAAAGCCTTTTGGGGATAGGCATTCATATTTTTCCTGTGTTTTCTGCTGTGAACCTGAAACAGAGAGGTTCATTGACTTGCCCCATGTCACACAGCTTATAAATAACAAGGGTGGATTTCAACTCAGTCTATCAAGTTCATACTTAAAAAAATTTTGTTTTAATTTATTTTTGAGAGAGTGCAAGCCGGGGGGGGGGGGTTGTGCAGAGAGAGGGAGACAGAGGATTGGAAGAGGGCTCTGCACTGAGAGCAGCAAGCCTGATGTGGGGCTTGAACTCACAAACCATGAAATCATGACCTGAACCAAAGTCAGAAGCTCAACTGACTGAGCCACCCAGGGGCCCCCATACCCTTTTTTTCCCCCTAAGATTTTATTTTAAGTAATCTCTACACCCAACGTGGGGCTCAAACTCATAACCCCGAGATCAAGAGTTGCATGTTCTACCAATGGAGCCAACCGAGCACCCCTCAAGTTCATACTCTTAACCCTACATTGTACTGTCCGTCTGAGGGTGAGGGGTGGGGGTGTGTATTGCCAAAAGACCAAGGTATAATAAAGAGCCATTTAGTTCAAAACAGCTCCGGGGCACCTGGGTGGCTCAGTCAGTTAAGCAACTGACTTCGGCTCAGGTCATGATCTCACGGTGCGTGGGTTCGAGCCCCGTGTCAGGCTTTGTGCTGACAGCTCAGAGCCTGGAGCCTGCTTCAGATTCTGTGTCTCCCTTTCTCTCTGTTCCTCCCCTGCTCGTTCTCTGTCTCTGTCTCTCAAAAATAAATAAACGTTAAGAAAAAAATTGAAAAAAAAACCCCACAGCTCCTGGGGTTAAGTATTTCACAGAAAAGCAACTGCCTGATCAGGGGGATGGGGTTGGGAACAGTACCGGCAGATAGAAATATAACGCAGGTCAAAATTCAAGTCATGTACACTATTTGCAATTTTCTAGCATCCTCGTTAAAAAAGTAAAGAGCGGCACCTGGGTGGCTCAGTCGGTTAAGCATCTGACTCTCGATTTCCACTCAGGTCATGATCTCATGGTCATGAGTTCGAGCCTGGAGTCAGGCTTCATTCTGGCAGTGCAGAGCCTGCTTGGGGTTCTCACTCTCCCTGTCTCTCTGCCCCTCTCTGTTCTCTCTCTCTCTCAAAAACAAATAAATAAACTTGTAAAAAAAAAAGAGAAATGGGTGAAATTAATTTTATGTTTAACCCAATATGTCCGAAATATTATCACTGAATATGAAATCAATATGACAATTATTAATGAGATATTTTATATACGTGTTTTTCATACTAAGCCTTCCAAATCTGATGGCTCAAGAGCCACACGTGGCTACTGGCTACTGTCTTGGATAGCGTAGGCTGAGAGGAAGGAAGGGGGAACCAGACCCGTGCTCCGTCCAGGGTGCCAGTACCTTCCCTGCTTCTTCTGCGAGGACTCTGGCTCCACACCCCACCCCCAACCTCCTGATCCAGTCTTCCTAGTTCTCCCAGCCTCCCGGCTTTCCAGACGGCAGCGGGGAAGGCGTGGGAGGCGAAAAGGCAGCTAAATCTGGGGCTGAAGACAGAAGACAGAGGATGGATCTGGGGCTGGGGACCCTCCTCCGCGTTTGTCCATTCCTGCCTCCTTGCTGCAGGTGGCCTCGCCCTGAGACTGCAGGCGGAAATGGGGCTGCTCACACCTAGCTCCTCCTCCGGGCTGTTTCCCTTCAGGTTTGCTCCCTGACTCGGGTGTACTGTGTCGTGGCCAGTGGGAAGGAACACTCTGAACCAGCAAAGGTGTCCTTGACAGATGGAGGGGACCAGATGGTACTCCCCAGTCCACCAGGCATCTCAAGGAGGAGGAAGAGCCTGGCTGTGTGTGTGTGTGTGTGTGTGTGTGTGTGTGAGAGAGAGAGAGAGAGAGAAAGAGAAAGACAGAGAGAGACAGAGAGAAACAGAGACAGAGAAGGAGGCAAGGGGCAGCATAGGAAAGGTATCTTTGTATTTGTGAAATCCTTATGCAAATCAAATGCAAGTTCACAAACAGATTGTGTCCAGATCTGTGGAATAACCAGCTGGTGCATTTGACTAATAGCCCCTCAGAGGGTGTGGCTGGGAGGGGATGCTGCTTAGAGGTGCCAGAGGACTTTGCATTTCTGGCTTTGCCAGTGACTTGCTGTGTGACCTTGGCCAACATACTTAACCTGAGTTTCCGTTTCCTTATCTGTAAAACAGGATAATGATATTTTCCTTATGCAGGCGGTTGTGGAGATTCCTCTGAGATAATATTTGAAAAGAGTACTTGGGGGGGTTGGCGTGTGGAGGATGAAGACACTACGGAGGGGGAGGGTCTTAGGCAGGGGACTCCGACCTGAGACGGTATCCTTGGATAAGGTCCTTCCCTATCTCCAGGGGAGAGGCGGAGGGCAAGGTGGCAGTGGTGGTGTTTGGGGCTGGAAAGGATGGAGGGAGGGGCCTGGCAGACAAGGAGAAAAGAGACAACAGGCCAGCCCTGCTCCTGTCAGCTCCACGTCTGGGCTCCTGGGGCTCCCTCCAAAAGTTCCCTCCGGAGTTCTGGCCTAAAACATTCCGTATTCCCTTTGGTCCCAGATGCAATCCCAAGACACCCTGCGGGTCAGGCCCAAGAAAGCAGGATCCAGCTGGGCAGGGGGAGCCCGGGTTTCTGGCCGGTGTTGCCCCGGAGCCAACTCTCTAGGCATTTCTCACGACACTGCCGGCCTCACCACCCAGGTAGGCTGTTCCCTCTCCTTCCTCCTGGGAGGCCACATGTGGGGAAACCCCACCTGGGGCCGGGCTGGCGCTGGTTTCACTGCCTGGTGCCTCACTGTCTGAGGCCCTGACATTTCTTCCTGAGTCTGGTCCTCATCTTTCTTGCTGCAGTTTGGAGCCTGCAGCCACCTCTGGGCGTGACACTGTAGGACCCACCCCAGGGTGGGTTCCAGCGCCCTGAGCCACCTCTTCAGAAGTGTGGGGGGCCGGGCCCCGGCGCCAGGCTGAGACCGGGTCGAGCAACGTTCCCTGTTGACTCAAGCCAACCCGGTGGTTCCCCCTCCCATTCCCCCACTTTCAAGGGCATACGAAAGAGCCTTGTCAAGGCTGAGAAAGTTAATTCCTGAAGACTGTGGTCTGCAGGTGTTGGCAGTAATGCTACCTCCCTTTTTCTACCCCGAGTCAGATAGAAACAAACATGGGAATTGTGTTTTGCTAGCAATCTTATCAACAAGGTCTTGTGACCCATCTAGAAAATGCACAAGAAACACAGAACTAAATGTTTTGGTGGGCAGCAATTATGTGAAACCTGTTTATTCTTAGAATGACCTAACCCATAAGAGTCTGGTTATAAAAGATTGTGTACAGCAACAATAAAGTCGTCACTTGGGCCATCAGCCCAGGGGACCCTCCTGTTCCCAAACTTTCTCTTCTCTCTTTTTTTCTTGCATTCCCCTACCCTCAGGACCCTGACCTCGGTGTTTGTCGCGCCGGCCGCGACACAGAAGGAAGAGGCAAAGCATCCTTCCATGTGCCCCAGCTACAGGGCTGGTATCAAAAAGACCCCCTTTTGTCCTGTGATGTTTCATAGAAACCTCCAAACCACCAGGGCTGGTGTCATTTGTAAGGCAAATGTTGAAGCCATTAACCTCATACAATAAGGTAGGAGTTGATCGTATTCACTTAATTGATTTTTGAAAAAGTAGATATTACAAAAATATTTGGGGGAAGCAAATGATGACTAGACACAGAGGATTCTTTCTTCTTCTTCTTTTTTTTTTTTTAGAGAGAGGAAGTGCACAAGCGGGGGAGAGGGGGAGGGGGAGAGAGAGAGAGAGAGAGAGAGAGAGAGAGAGAGAGAGAGAGAGAGAGAATCTTGAGCTCCATGCTTAGCATGAGGCTCAATCCTACGACCCTGGGATCATGACCTGAGCCAAAGTAAGAGTCAGATGCTCTACTCACTGAGCCACCCAGGCGCCCCTTTTCTTGTTGAAGAAGTTTTCGTTTCAATTCCGGTTAATTAACACACAGTGTAATATTAGCTTCAGGTACCCGCTGTGGCGATGGGACACTTCCATACCACACCCTGTGCTCATCACAGCCAGTGCACGCCTGGCTCCCCATCGCCTGTGTAAACCATCCACCTCCCCTCTGGTAACCATCCTATATTAGCGAATTGGAATTTAGATACAAACTTAAAAAAAAAAAAAAAAAGATGATAGAAAGCAGGGATCCTCCCTGGCAGGCGGTACACCTGACCCCTGCCTGCCCTTCTGCCCCCCTGTGAGGCCGCCACTCTCTCGGCTCCCCTCCCGCCTCTCCCATCATTCTCGAGGTCTCCATTGCAGATTCCCCTCACTCTTACCCACCTCCCTGCGACCCTGCATGGCTCCTATAGATGGTTGCAACTCTTACCTTTCCTCTGAGTTCCAGACTCAGGCCTACCAGCTGCCTCTCACCTCCCTCCAACTGAGTCTGCACCCAGAGAACTCAGAGCCTCCCCCAAGCCTCTCCTTCCCCTGGCTCCCTGCCTGGCCAGGGGCACCGCCCCTCCGTGTCTGGTTACTGTTGGCGCCCTCCAGTTCTACCTCCCACCCCGGCGGCCCTCCCCTCCCTGAATGCTGTTGCTTTAGCTCGGGGCCTCCCTGCCGGCCTGGATCCCGGTGGTAACTGCCCAGCACCTGGGGATGGCAGCCAGCGCGGTCCTCACCACTAGCCTTCCCACAGCTGCCACCGCCACTCGCTGGCCACTGCCCACTGGCCGCAGCCCGGCTTCCTCAGCTCAGTGGAGAAGGCCCTCCGTGACCAGATATGTTGTTGGAAATAAGCTCGCTTTGCATCTGGAGCTCTGCGGGCTAGTTCACGCTGCCCAGCCTTTGCTCCAGCGCTTCTCTGCCTGGAACGCCTTTCCCACTGTCTCAGCCTGGGGAACGGAGCGTCCTTGATCTTCCAAGCCTGAGTTTCCCTACCACTTCCTTTCTGAAGCCTTCCATCCTTTCTGGTCCCCACCCCCCAAGTACCCTCTCCCTCTATCAGACCTTGTGCTGGTGTCACTTCAGTGGCCTGATTGATCACCCTCTCCCCACACCCACGCTAGACTGTGAGCTCCTTGAGGTGCAGGGACTGTTCTGGACTCCTTTTTCTCCCTAATCCCTGGCCCGTGGTGGGTCTGCTCTACAGGAGGTAGCTGGTGTTCTGAGCTGCCCCACCCCCTTCTGAGAACAGATCCTGGCCAATAGGAGTGCCCCATATTGGCCAGGGTGATTGGCTCAGGGGTGGCCACCTGATGCAAGCCAATCAGAGTCCTTCTTGGGATTTGTTGGAGCAGCGGAGGGAGACCAAGGACGCATGTCCTTGAAGGCTACTGATCCCCCGCTGCTGGAGGCTATTCGCCTTCGCGTGGAAACCTGCCTGCTGCAGGAGGGGATGAAGCCTGGGAGAGACCAGCAGGAATGAGAGGTGGACAGAGCACCCGGTACCTTCAGTCCCCAGTCTGAGACCCCGAGGCCCCCAGAACTGCACTTCCTCTGGTTCTGAGACCTCTTTGGCAGCCTTTCTAACAGGTCCCTTTTGCTAAAGCTGAGTTCGGTTTCTGCCCCTTTGTGACCAAAGGGTCCCAACCATTTGGGTCGGCTCACAATTTGGTGAATGAAATGGAAAGAAATCCTAAGTCAGGAGATGAAATGGTTCGATGGGGTGTCTGAGAATCAGGGTCAGAGGCCCCGGGTTTATTATACACAGGGCTCGGCATCTAACTCCTGGGGCCTCTCCCTATCCTGACCACCCCTGGCCTCCAGCCTCACCTCTCATCTCTCCAGGCATCAGCAACTTGACCTACTTATCAATCCCCCACATCTTAGTGTGAACGAGTTTCAGATCCAAAATGCCAAGTTAGGAAGGTGGGCAAGGAGGGCACACCACTGAGTGGGGGGAAGGTGGGGAGGGGCCCACAGGAGAGTAAGTCAGGGGACCTGAGGCAAGTCTACCTACCTCCCTCGGTGACCTTAGTCTGGCCTAGGCATCACCAGTCTGCAGCTGCGGGTATCTTTCCTGGAAGCCCGGGGGGTGGATAGACACCCATTAGCTAGGGGCCCAGGGGTATCCTGACAGCTCCCAAGAGCCCAAGAAGGGCAGCCCCAGAAGTGGCAGTCACTTTCCTTTCTGGAGCTTTGTCCCCCTCGGGAACCTTCGGGGCAAACAGAGAATCCCAGAGTTTGAAGACTGGAAGCAGGTTTAAGAGTCTGATCCTTCTCCGGGGCAAGAATCTTTTCTGACATTCCAGAGAGAAGGTTGGGGCGAGGGGGTGATCACCTCTTGTGCCACCACCTGGTGTCCCTATCTAAGGCACACCTTATGCTCGACTGGGGAAAGTGGGAACATGTCCAGTGAGCTTTCATCTCCTGGCACCTGTCTTACAGGCCTGTTGGGCTGTTTTGCCAGCATCACCCTAACCCAACACAGAACCACAGTCCCTGCAGAAAGGCCAATCCTCTTCCAACCACGTCCCCACCCTGCGTCCTTACTATCAGGGTCCAGGGTCCTGAAATCCCATTCAGGCCAGAATCAGAGGGTTAGGTGTTAGGGTCCACCCTCTATGCGCCCAAGCACAAGCAACATAAAGGGACAACATGCTCCAGCTTGGCCAGCTTATCCTCATTTTCGATGGCTTGCGCCTGGTGGTCAATGTTCTGGGAACTATATCCTTGCCTACACACAGCTATGATTTATTGAGTTTGGGCCTCTCAAAGCTCTCCCAGCAGGAAGCAGCTGGCTAAGGACTCGGGCATTACGTTACCTTAGGGCCAATCTCCACTCTGCCCTCCAGCATCTGTGAGACCTTGGGCAAGTCATTTCACCCCACTAAGCCCCCTATTTCTTTATCTGTGAAATGGGGATGGTAATTAATGGGATCCACTTCCCAGGATTATCCAGAAGATTAAAGGAGCTGATGTGGGTGAGACATTTCATGTCATGCTGGGCCCAGAGCCAGCATTCAAAATATGTGTTAGATATTGTGATGAAGATGTTACATGCCTTGCCTACATATGTTTATTAGGTCTTTAAATTTAAAGGTCTTTAAACCACCTGGGTGGTTCAGTTGGTTAAACGTTCGACTTTTGGTTTAGGCTCAGGTCATGATCTCACGGTTCGTGAGACAGAGCCCCACATCGGGCTCTGTGCCGACAGTGCAGCCCCGATTATCTCTCTCTCCCTCTCTCTCTGCCCCTCCCTTGCTCATGCTCTCTCTCTCTCAAAATAAATGAAAATAAAAAGCAAATCTTCAAATTTACTATTGAGGATTATTATTGTTATTACGACACTATTATCTCCTTGCACAAATGAGGACACAGGCTTGGAAAGTGTAAGTAACCTGCAAAGCGTCACGCAGCTAGTAAGTGGAGACGCTAAGGTTTGAGCTGCTCTCCATCCAAAGCTGTCTGTCACTTCCAGGCACAAAAGCACAGACCAACAATGGTCCTTCCTAAGGACTTAGGTTCCTTCCTAAGTCGCCCAGACTCGGTTGTTCACAGCGCTTTTCCAGCGGGCCTCCCGCTTTCTCCAGCTCATGATCTCTTGTCATGTCACCAGTGTGAAGCCCGGGGTCACCCTTTGGATGCTGGCCTAAACAGCCCAGGCTCCCTCACCTCCTAAATCACTGCCAGACACGGGGCCCTTCCACAGACCTGGGCCATCGCCTGTGGCCTTCAGCACGAGGCCTTCTGGGGACCCCAGAAGATCCCGCGGAGCTCTGCTCTCCTGCCCCATGGCTCGTGCAGGGCCCTTGTCACAGACCTAAGTAGGATTCAGAGTCTGAGCCTCCGGCATGTTTCCTCCTCAGAGGTCCCAGACCTTCTCCATTCTTCTCAAGTCCCCAGTTAAATATAATCACCGTGGGCAGAGGCTTCTTCCCGTTGCCCAAATGGGAAAGTTGAAGAGGTTGGGGGGGAGCTCTCACCCCTTCCTGCTCATCACATCCCCGGTCCTTGTTCTCACCTACTTTCCTCTTGACTGAGGCGCCAAGCACCTCTATGCCCAGGGACACAACCCTCTGGGCTGGCTTGGCCTGATGGGCTACACCCCGCCCCCTCCAGCCGCCTCCCCCACCTTGCTTCTACCTTCTTGGCTAGCTTCTCCTTCACCTTAGGATCCCCAGGGAGAACCCTCCCCTGGCACCTATCCTCAGGCCCTGAATGGGCCCTTTGTCTTACTCCCCCTGATGTCTTTGTCCCCCTGTTTGATCACTCCCAAATTCCTACTTGGGAATTCCCAGTCTGTGAAACCACGAAAGAGGGACAACAGTCTCTCTGACAGAGCCCAGCCCAGCATGCTTGATGTTGGCCCCAGTGAGACAGCACACTGTTCACATCCCTGGGCCTGGCCCTCCTCCCAACTCCTGACCACTTGGTCTGTGGTCTTAAAAAGGACTCCAGAGTATTCGCTCCCCACCCCTCACTCCTGCCTGGGGCTCAGACACCCCAGCAGGGAAGCTTAGCTCCAAAGGCCAGCGAGTCCCTCCCCCAACCTGCCTGGGGTGCAGAGGCCCTGGTAGCTCCTTGGTAACCAAGGGAAACCAACCATTGCTGTGGGAGGGAGGGAGGGAGGTGCCGAAGTTTCTGGACCTGCAGGAGGGACTGCAATCAGCAGGAGCTGGGATGGGGGTCAACCTTCCTGATACGACTGCGGCCTGGAGCTCAGGACTGCTCTCCTCCACCGCCTGCCCGATGCCCCACTTTCACCTTCCTCCTTCTCGCGGTGCCTCACCCCCACCCCTGCACCCCCTTACTCGCAGGCCGTGACTGTAGCGGAGAGGGCAAGGGTCAGGCTTCAAATGGGTGGGGAGCTTCCTGCGGGTACAGACCCGCCCGGCGTCAAGCCAACCTCAGCTGGGTGGGAGTGGGGGTTGGCTTGACAGTTCAGCCCCATAAGGGAGACCCGGGGTTGACCGTCCTCTCTTCTGGGGCTCACCTCACCCACTCTCGGTGCCCGGGTGCTCGCTTCCCTGCAGGCCCCCCGCGCGGCCGGCGCCGGTCGTTAGGGACGCCCCGCGTCGCCAGGGGGCGGTCCCGAGGGCTGGTGCGCATGTGCCCGAGAACACCCGCCCGCGCGCCGAGTCTCGGCGGTGCACAGTGGGTAGTGGGCGCTCTGACAGTGGGGCGTGCTCTGTGCGTCTGGGGGACATGTTTAGGAATAGGTGGGCTTTTCTTGGGGGTAAGATGAGGCGTGGGGGCCGGGGCAGGGCTCCTGAACCGTAGTGCTGTTCCTTCTTGGTACCTTTTATGTGAAAATAGGGGCGCGGGGTGGCGAGTGGAAAGACAGTTCGGGAAACGCATCAGCAGTCTCTTCTGGAAGATGTGGAGGTGGAAGGGCGCCAGCAGGGGTTACTGGAGGGCACCAGACAGTAAGGTTCCAGGTCTCCACAGCGCTCCTTCACGCAGTCCTAAACTTTATATCGCCACCCCGCCCCCTCAGCCCTGGGTGACAGGATGTGGTGCTTCTGATGGGCAGGAATGACCAACTTCAGGGTACTGGCTAGTAAGAAAAACTCCTTCAGGAGGGGAAAGGCAACCAGGATGGTGGGAAGTTTCACACGGAGGTGGCTTAGCTTTGACTTTCAGGTGTCACGATTCCTAGTGTGTTACCATGGGGAAGTTAACATCTTAGAAGCTCAGTTAATCCACCATAAAACCGTGCCATGACTCCCTCACCCTGATGTGCACGCGTAGACAGCCGGGCCTTCAGTGAGCACCGCAGAAGGGTGGCTACGAGAGGCGGAGGTAAAGCTTTGCCACTCCGCAGTGCTGAAAGCGGTCAGAGCTCAGCGGAATCCCGGAATCCTGGGCAGGAACCGGTCCTTTGCAAGCCCTCTCACCAGGGCCGCAATTAGAATGAGAGATTATGCAGGAAGCAGCGCTCTGCGCTAATAATTTTAACTAAATGGCCCTAGAACTCAGTCACCAGGGAGCCTTTGACTTGAAGATGGGCCCCCTGAGGTCCTTTCCTTCATCCAGCAGCAGAGATTTGGGAACAGAGGTAGAACTCTGGCTTGGCCCTGAGTGGATTCATTGTTAGGGAAGCAGGGCTTCCTCCTGCTCTGAGTGGCCAGCCGGTTCTCAGCTTCAGCTGAGGCTCAGGGGCAGGTGCTCTGGCCCCTGCTCTCTACAGACCCCATCGCCTGCCACTCTCCCAGCTCATGGTGCCTGCTCAGCTCCCCCTCAGGGCCCCTGAACTGGCTGAAGTCCTCAGCCTGGAGCGCTCTTCCCTCAGAGACCCTCGTGGCTCATACCCTCCCCTCAGATGCCACCTCCGGGGGAAACAGCAGTCACCCCCACCCTCCTGATCCCTGTCCCTCTTTCTCTGCAGACCTCATCACTGCCTTACATCCTCTTCCTTCTCTTTATCGCGTATCTCGCTACTAGACAGAAGCTCCGCAAGTGCAGGAAGTTGTCCCTTTGGCTCTCACCACATTCTCAGCAACCGACCAGGGCCTGCTGCGCATTTTCTCAACAAATCACCAGGGCCTTCGCTAAAATGTGAAGTCACTGTTAATGACACAAGTGACACCAGAGAGGGTGTGCCCTGCTGTAATGACTTTCATAAGACAGTTCTGGATCTTGGTGGCCAGCGAGGCCTTTGTGGGTGCCCAGGCTGGCACGGAAAACCTGTTAAACACCCGTGGCGAGGAGGATGGTTCTGATTTGGATGATGGGTGACTGTTCGATCCAGTGTGAGGGATCAGCCGGGTGACAGAGCACCCTTACCAGGTTGCTGGGAGGGGAAAGCTGTTCTTTTTTAAGCAGAAGAACTTCTGGAACTTCCTGGCTGCAGTGAAATACTTGTTGATGAGCACTCACAGCCAAGACAGTCCATGGCTTCACATTCATCCAGTGGGGGTGTGTCTCTGGGCCCACTTCTGCCTTCCAGAACCCCAACTCCTCGTGTCCTCACGGGGCCTGGCCCAAGGCAGCCCCCTAGGGCTCAGCTGCTTGGCCTCCAGTCTTTAGTCCTTTGCTTCAGCCTCCGGGGAGGTTCTGCTGGCTCCTTCAAGGGTTCCTGGCACTGGCCTGTCGGCAGTCTGTCCAGTCTATGTGAGTCCCTGGCGAGCCCGGCTCAGAGCTGGTTGAGGGCGTAGGCTCGGGCTGTCCTGAGGGCAGCTTCCAGGTCAGCCGTCGTTCCGGTGCCCTGAGCCACCACTTGAGAGCCCCAGGCCTTGCCCCCCATGTGGCTGCATACCGCCAGTGCCCAGGCCTCTGCTGTGAAGGCTGGTGTGGTACCCTGGGAACCAAGAGAGAACGGGCAGTGATGCAGAGCAGCCCTCCCCACCAGTGCTCACTCCATCTACCCTTTGAGAGTGGCATCACAGTGATTTGTCAGGAGACAGGAGAGCATGGGGCTGGGAAAGTGTGTGGAGGTTACTGAATGTCTGCTACTTGTTTGCAAGGGATGTGTGGCCTGGATGGTCATAATTAGGGACCACCACGGTGCCTTCTCTGGTGGGGGGCTGTGGTTAGGGAGGAGACGGCCCTGTCCCTGTCCTGGGGTGTCCTCCTAGATCACCTCTACCCAGCCTTGGAGGAATCAAAGGTGTGCAACTGGAGAGCTGGACCAGGATGGGTGGGTGGGGCTGCTCTCCTCCTTCCCTCACCTGGGCCACCTGACAGGCACACAACACGTGCCCCAGCGGCTGGGGGCTGAGCAGTAGCACAGACGTGCGAGGCGCCCGCTCACACAGCTGCCGTACCACCTTCACCAGCACCTGGGCAGGGAAGGGGAGACAGTGAGCCCACAGCTCTCTGGACTCCCAGCTACCTCCCAGCCAGGACCTTCCCCTCCCCAGACCGTGGGGCCACACTCACGGAGAGGGACTCAGTGGAGACTGTGTCCACAATCAGGGGCCCCTCTGAATGCCGGCGCAGCAGCTCCTGGGTTTTCTGTGCAGCCTGCGGGGCAGGAAGGACGGCACAGGGATAAGGGTGGAAGGCAGCCGGGCCCCACTTCTGAATCGAGCCCCCGTCCAGAAATCCCCTCCGCCAGCAAAGGTCTTTGGCTTGGAGGAGAGGTGCCAGGGGCTCTGCCTCAAATGGCCTGTGTCCTTCCTCTCGTCCCTCACCTCGTCCCTTTCACCACAGCTCCAGGCCCCTACAAATAGGCCACTGAAGGTGAAGGACTAAGGCTGGAGCACAGATGGATGAAAGGGGGTGGGAGGAAGGCAGATCCACGGTCAAGTGGCACTGGGGGCTGAAAGGCGTAATCAAGTCAGTCAGCTTCCTAGAGGGCGAGTCTGAGCCAGACTTGGGAGTTGAAGGACAGACACGGTTTGGCAGAGAAAGAAGTGGGGGAAATGGCCTGGTGATGGCACCCAGCTGGCAGGAGAGACAGGAGCTGCACCCCACCCCCTGCGTCAGGCCCCGTGCCAGGTCGCGAAGCTTCTCCGTGTGCATGCTGGAGTGCCTCTGCCCCTCGCCAAGTGTGCTGGGTACCTGCCCCCGTGGGTACAGCCGAACCTCCTCTCACCTGCCCCGTTTCTAGCTTCCGGATGGCAGTGTTGGCACGTCGCTGCAGCACCTTCAGCGTGGCCTGCAGCTCCCGCCGCTGCCACTGGGGCATCACCGCAGTGTCCACAGCCTAAGGCCACAAACAGTACATCAGCCGCGCCCCTCCCAGTCTCGGAGCCAGGAGCCAGCAGAGCAAGGGAAGAGATCACACCCACCACATCCCACCCTGCAGACAAACAACAAATATCTAGGCCAGCAGGAGTCCCAGAGGAATTGGGGGAGAGACCGAGGCATGGGGAAGAGGGCCAGGAGAGAGTGGGGAACAGCTCCGCGGCAGCAGTGACCCTCACATCAGTGAGTCGTCCCATGTCCTTGGATAGTCGCTGAGCCTCCACCACATCCTGGCTGCCCCGACTCAGCCGTTCTGCCGCGGCTCCTACCTCCTGGGCCAGAGCCTGGCCCACCTCTCGGGCCTGCCAGGAGGGAACGGGATGCTCAGGGCTGCTCGGCTTGCTGTCACCTCCCCAGGACAGGGGGGCTCTCAACCCACTGCTAGTCAGGGCCAAGACAGAAATACTGAACAATGAGGCCCAGTCAAGGCACCAAATAATCACAACAGATGCCAGCTGTTGGCAGCGCACATGTACCAACACTGGTTCTGTTGCTGGGCATTCCCCGGCCTGAGAGTTTCGGCCATGTGTGCTCCCTCCACCCCCCCCTCCCCCAAATCCGGTGGCCTCCTGGACCCTGCCGGTGTGCCAACCTGCTGGGCCTGCTCCCCGGTGACGGCCAGCAGGCGGGTGGTGCCCCTGGAGAGCTGGCGCTCCCCAACGATGACCAGGTCCCCTACAGCCCCTGTGCGCAGCAGGTGCCTATAGGCAGAGGGAGGGAGAAGGAAGTCAAGGGGCATGGTGGGACGGAAAGGAGCAACCTAAGCTCCAACCCGGGGGCTGGTGGCTCCAAAGACCAAAGAAGGGTGAGGATCTCAGGCCCCGGGCTGGGGCAGGCCGAAAGGAGTGACTCACGTCCCACAGCACAGCTCCACAGAGGTCTGCAGCGCAGCCTGGGAGGCGAGGTCCAGCGCCTCGGCCACGGGCACCCCCACTGACACCACCCGCACAGGGTCTGGGTATACCTGAGGAGGAGAGGGGACCAGTCTGTTCACCAGCCCGTGAGGGGCAGGCAGTCTCACCAAGGGGCCTCCCCAACTCACCTCATCCAGAAAGCGCAGGCCAGGGACGTGGGCAGTGCGTGCCAGGGCCACCTCCTCCATGTACACGGCCTCATCCTGCCCCACGGCCTCCTGCACCGTGCCCTCCACTGCCCGGAGCTGCTCTGGGGTCAGTGGAGCCTGGTGGGGTAGGGGGAAATGGATAGACCGACAGGCAGTTAGCTGCGTGCCTGTAACCAAAGCAGTAAGAAGCAGTCCGTGTTCACTGACTCTCCTCAGGTTCTCAAACAGTGGCTAGCACCGAGCAGGTGCTCAATCAACCTTTGTGGAGTAGACAGTTCTTTTCCTTAGAAAGCTGTTGGGAATTGCAGGCCTCTCATCAGGCACTAAAAATTGATGTAACAGAAAATGCTGTTCTGTACCGAGGGAGCTCACCACAAGGGCCAGCCTAATGGAAGAGAAACACAGGATGGGGTAGATGCAGGTGCAAGGACAGAGCTAGATGTGCGAGGAAGGAAGGGTGACAGAGAAGGGAGGGCAGCTCTGCTTGAGCAAGAATGTCTTGGGTGACAGCGGCAACAAGGAAGCTGGGTGGCCGGAGGCTTCAGAGGCTATCTAACCTGACCCCTCGCTGGTGCAGGATGCCGAGATGAAGACGTCCCTCACGGCCTCACAGTGACTGAGCGACAGGGAGCCTAGGTCCTTGGACTGGCCAAACTCCCCCTCCCACCGCCCCCCCCCCCCCCCCCCAAGCCACCAAACTACCTCTTTTTAAGCCTTTCTGTCTTCCTCACCTGGGTGGCCACATCGAAGCGCAGCCGCTCGGGGTTGAGATGGGAACCTCGCTGCTCCGTGCCGGGGCCCAGGGTCTGCCGGAGTGCCCAGTTCAACAGGTGGGTGGCCGTGTGCTTCTCCATGCAGCCTAGACGCCAGGCCTGAAACACTTTTGTCACCCAGAATCCTGGGGCGTAGGGAGAGTCAAGAGGCTGCAGGATATTCTAAATATCAGGGCTTGGGGCCTTACCTCATCTACATGTAGCTGCACCTGGTCCCCAACCTTCAGGCCCTCAGGGGCCACAGCCTCGTGCAGGATGAAGCCTCCACAGACCTGGGCCCGGGGCACTGGGAACAGTACATCCTGGGGAAGGGCAGGGGCCAAGGCACTGGAGCAACTGCTTGTAGCTTTTCCCTCCCCTTGGCTCCCTTCCCAGGTCGGGTCTGCCTTCTGCAGAAATTAACTTGTCTGTGTGTGTGTGTGTGTGTGTGTGTGTGTGTGTGTGCGCGCGCGCGCGCGCATGGGGGCTCACCTCCTGCCCCACCCGCACCAGGTAGCCTCGGTCTGAAGCCTGACCCCCCTGTTCAGCGTAGAAGTTGGTTTTGTCCAAGAGAAGGCCACAACGCTGGCCTTTCCCCACAGAGGCCACAGCTGTCCCGTCCTCTGTATATAGCTGGAGCACCTGCGCCTCGCAGGTGCCAAACTCTGCCAGAAAGAAGAATGGTTATCAGTGCTGGGCAGGGGTGTGGGCCCTGGGCCGTTGGTGTGTACCTTACTTGAAGCCAATGGGCATGTAGCTGGTAGAGGGGCACTTTCAGGGGCCACAGCGACCCCTGGTGGCTATAACCCCCTCGCCGCCCTCCCCACCCCCCCACCCCCGCCCCCCATGAAATGTATAGGGCTGGTAGCAACCCTCACAGATGTCCCTCTGTCCCTCCCAGAAACCGCCAGGGACGCTTGTGGCCACCAGCCTCAGTCCAGCCTCTCACCATAACCCCCGCTGGGTCGAAGAGAGTAGTTGTACTTGGGACTGTCGTCAGTTGGGGGCACCCCTCGGCGCTGCAGCTCCCCCAGTGCGTGGACATTGAGCTGCAGTCCCCGCTCCTGAGCTGGCTCGGCCTGCCGTAACCGGTGCTGCAGGATGGGCGCATGCATAGGGAAGGGGTACACGGACAGTGCAGTGGGACCTGAGCCTCCACAGAGCCCTGCCCCTGTCACACAGCTGTGTGGACTCTGCAGCCCCTCTGGAATAAGCCCTCGGGGCTTGGCTGGCTGCTAGAGACCCTGGGCTGGCTGGTGAACCACCCATCATGCAGGGTCTCAGGATGAGGCCCCCTTCACCCACCGCTCCCCTCTCTAGGATGCTGTGCTGGCCTCTCCCCATTCCTGGTTCTGTTCAGTCCACTGTATTAGAGTTCTCCTCTACAGGCTGTGGGTGGGGCCTGAGGTGAGGGGACAGACCCTGTCTCCTGTTTCCCTCAATAGCTGCAGCTCCTCCCCCAGGAACTCAGGGCTGGGGAAGGGACTGTCCCAACAGAAGCCTGGGCAGGGGTGCCCCAGCGTGTACCTGGGCCTCCTCCTGGGCCAGCCGCGCCAGCCCAGCAGAGTCCAGCCGCACCCCCTTCTCCTCCAGCATCAGCTCTACCAGGTCCAGGGGGAGCCCCAGGTTCCCAGACAGCGATAAGGACCAAGCCACTTCAGCTTTGAAGAAGGAAGACAAAGGGTGTTCAGAGGGGAGGGCAGGATAGACTGAGGGGGAAGAAGTGAGGGAGAAATAAGGGCCAGGGCTTTTCCAACCACACAGCAGCCACCAGGTACCAAGCACAAGTGTCCTCTTCCTACACCCGGTAGGTCCAGGAGAGGGGTCAGTCTTTAGGCTCAAAGGCCAGAGCGGAGGGTAGCCCAGGAGACTCCCTTGTCATCTGTCATCTCAGAGGAGAAGGGAGGCTCATTCTCGGGATGAAGCCGGCCTTGGGAAGCAGAGACTGGTGGCAGGGCCAGCTGGACAGAGGGGAAGTGGGGAGAAGGAGGGTGGTGTCCCGCCACAGAGAGATGTAGGTGTTGGAGACAGTGCAGGGAGAGGGACATGGGGAGGAGGGTCTGCATGCTAGGCACACGCCTGCCTCAGAGCTCTGTCCTCTTCCTGCCTTGGTTCACCTGAGTGAGCCCCTCACACCCTGGCCAGGCTGCTCACTCACCAGGGAACAAATCAGAAGGCCCCAGGCGCCTCAGGGTCTGATCGATGATGTGCCGACCCCGCTGCAGGGAGGCCAGGAAGGCTGCCTCGTCCTCTGACACCAGGTTGACTATCTGAACAGGGGGGCAGGGTGGGACTGGAGCTGGGCCTCCTGGAAGGGAGAGCCGCTCTCTACCCCTCTCTTTTTGGCCCCTCCCTCCCCATCCAAAGCCAGTACCTGGGCTGAGTGCTTCCGCAGTTCTGGATAAGCATCTCCCTGGGGGAGGCAGAGGGCTGAGAAGGTGTGAAAGGCAACCTCCCCACCCTGGACCTCCCTGAGGACGCCTGCCTTGGAAGCTCAGCTCCGGCTGATGGATGGCAGACTCAAACAGGGAATACGGACAGAAGGGGGTCCCAAACTCAAGAGGCTCAGAAGCCAGGACAGGGAGGCCTCCTGAGGGCTCCCTGCTTTTTGGATTCAGTCTTGGCTTTCTCAGCCTGACAAGACCTGGGGCTGGCCATTTAGGGTGGGGAGCCTAGGCTGAGGGCACCGTCTAGGCTCAGTGGCAAGCTTCCTGAGCACCTGGGGAAGCCCAGAAGAATAAGTTCTGCTCTCACCAGGGTCTCCACCACTACAGGCACCAGGCTGCCTAGGAAGCCAGGTGGTGCCCGCAACACCTCTGTAGAGAACCGCACAGCTCGACGAAGGATCCGACGAAGCACCAACCTAGAGGGGTTCAGAAGCCAGATAAGAACCGCCTGCAACCCTCGGTCAGCAGTATGGAGAGTGGGGAGGACGAGGTTCAGAGTGGGTGCTCTCATCTCAGAGCCCTCTCCCTTCCCCCACTCCTCCTGACCCACCTCTCCCCTGCAACACCCCCCACCCCCCGCCCTCGCAGCCCCTGCCAGACTCACGGGGCACCCGACATTCCGGGGCAGACACCGTCGGCGATGCAGACGCTGAGTGTGCGGATGTGATCAGCCACCACGCGGTATGCCATGTCTGTGCGCCCCTCGTCTGCTGCTCCTACCCGACCCAAGTAAGGGGGCACCCCGCAACCCTGGAGAGCGAGAGACAAGGAGACATGGCTGCTGGTCCTGCCTGATGTGGTCTGGGTGGGGTGCCCTTCATCATCTCTAGAGCCCTCACCCCTAAAGCTGATCACATCTGGAATGACCTGGTTGGAGAAGCTTCAAACATAAAAGGGAGTCAGTCCCTGCCCTCCCAGGGCCACAGTCAGCACTCACAACAATCACAGCTGTGATAATTTACTGAATTTCTACCATCAGAACGGGGAGGGTGCTTGAAGGAAGCGTTGCCTAGTATCCAAAACATCCTGCTCTGGGAGGTATTACTAGTCTCGCTTTAAAGAGGAAACCGAGGCTCTGAGGAGCTAAGTGGCACGAGGCCACACAACGCATCAGGAGCAGATCTGAGATGTGCACCGGCCTGACTCCACTGCCCACGCCCACTTCTCCAGCCTTTGTGGGGGGCAGGGAGGGAGGTGTAAGCTGTGCCTATGTGTAAGTGCTCCAAAGCAGATGGCTGATGCATCCAGCTCTAAACCTGTCTCTTTCCTGAGCTTCCTCCTCTCAATTAACAGTCCTGCCATTCACCACACTGCTCAAGTCAAAAACTAGAGAGCGAGCCTTGATTTTTATTTCCCTTCCTCATCCAGTCTGTCACTGGGGACTTTTGCTCCTGTCCTGCCTTTGTGAGATCTTTCAAATCAATTACTTTTCTCCACTTCCACAGCTACCAGCCTCAACCATGCCCTCCTGTCTCCTCCCTTTACTACAAAACAGCCTCCCAATTGGCTTCTTAGCTTCTTCTAGGTCTCCCTCCAGCTCATCCTTCACGCGGCAACAAGAGGGGCCTTTAAAAGTGTCAATCAGATCATGCCCCCCCCCCCCCCCACGCAGAACCCTTTTCACTACACTTAGCATAATAGGAGCCCCACTTTGGACTTCAAGGGCCCAGAAGGTTGGACTTCTGCCTTCCTTTCTATGGTAGATTGTTTGCAAAAATGGCCACAATCCTTCCCTCTTCAGTGTGCTTGCCGCTTTACAACGAGACCACAGCTGCTTCCCATCCAAGGATAGAATCTATTTCTCTATCCCTTGAACCTAGGCTAGCCTTGCGACTTGCTTTGGCCAACAGAATGAGGTGGAAAGGACACTGTCCTGAGCCTAAGCCTCAAGAGACCTGGTGTGCTTCTGTTCTCCTTCTTGGAACTTGCTGCCTTGGGATGGGAACAACCCCAAGCTAGCCTGCTGCTTGACAGACACACAGCCAGGTCACCCCCGTTGCCCCAAACAGCCAGCCAGTCCTCGAACTACAGCTGCCTAGCAGCTATCTATAGGTGTTATGAATGAACTCACAGAAGACCAAAAGGTTGACCCAACAGAGCCCAGCCAGCATTGCTAGCTCACAGACTCATATGCTAAATGAATGGTTGTTATTTTAAACTACAAAGTATTAGGTGCTTTGTTACACAACAAAAGCGCAGTCACACAGTCTCCAGCTACATCCCAGGTGATTCTACTCTGGCTAGCTCTAGGCCACCTTTGTGTTCCTTTCCTGCCTCAGGGCCTTGGTACCTGCCATCCCCTCCGCCTGGAATGAGCTTCTTGTGGCTGGCTCTCCTCTTTCAGGTTCCAGCTCAGAGATCACCTCCTTGGTGAGCCTTCCCCAAACACTTCATCGAAGATTCCTCTCCACCGACCCCCCTACCCCCACCACAGTTACTATCATCCATTTTACTACCTGGTCACAATCTGCAATCTGGTTCAAATCTGCCGTCTTGTTCTTTAATACACTTACTTATTTATCTCTTAGGCTACAATGTAATCTCTTCTACTAAGCACAAGGGACTACACACAAAGTAGGCACTAAACACCTATTTTTTGAAGATGCGAAGGAAGGAAGGATTTGGGAGCAGTATCAGGTAATAAATACAAATCCCAGCCTCATGTTTGACCCTGCTATCCTTGGCTGGGCAAGGTTTCCACATGCAGGAGTATTCAGAGTTCTCAACAAAGCGCCAGCTTCTGGAAGGGAAGAGGCCGGCTCACCTGCTGAATGGCGTCAAGCAGCGGGGAGAAGAGATCAGTGTCGTAAGTGGAGCGCGTGCCTTGCAGCACGGCCACCAGCCTTTCCAGGCCCATTCCCGTGTCCACGTGCCGCTGGGGCAGGGGCTGCAGGTTTCCATCTGCCTCTCTGGCCAGGGAAGGTGTGCAAGGTGAGGCCCCACATGGGATTACTGGGGTGAGGCAGATGCCCAAGTGCAGCGGAGGAACGAGGAGGGGCTGACAGTGGGAGGAAACAGAAGGCGGTATCCACCCCTCTCCCACAAAGGCAGACAGTGATGGCCTTGGGTCCTGTACTTTCTCATAAAGGGTGATCTCCACCCTCACCCCTGCTTGGGCCCTTGCCTGGACCCACACATCCCCTTTCTGGGACAGAATTCTTTGCCCTGAGAAAGAGACATGTCAAGGCTGGGAGAAAATCTTAGAGACCACCAGGCTCTGTGCCATCCAGTGATGAGAGAACAGAAGCCGGCGGACAGCAGTGACTAGTTGAAAGTGTCACGAGCAAAGACTAGGGTTAAATCAGTTATTACCTGAAAAGTGTTTAGAAATGTACCTGGCACACAGTAAACACCATTTAGGTGTTTTTGTTTTTTTTTTTTTATAAGAAATGGATCAAAGTCTCCTGAATGCCACCTTGCCCACTTCTGGCCAGGGATTTTCCTTCTACTTCAGCACCCCATTACCTGTTGTGTTGAATGAAGACCAGATTCCACAGCTCCACCAGCTGGGGGGCTCCCCCTCTCCCAGCCAGGTCATAGTGGATCTCTGTGCAGGGCCCACAGGGGCCAGTGTTCCCCATTTCCCAGAAGTTCTCTTGTGGTCCAAAGGAAAGCACATGACTGGCACACACCCTGACAAGAAAGCCAGGCGGGTGGTAGGGAGACAGACAAACCTGGAAGCCAAAACCCTCTCTGCCATGAGAGCCAGCAAGAGGAGAAACAGGGCTGACCCCAATCTGTTCTGGGAGCAGATGCTAAGACTCTGATGACTGATGCTGGTACTCTCCATTTGCCAGTCCTCTTGCCCTCTGGAAGTGGACACAAGGGGCAGAGGCAGACTTACCCTAAGCTGAGCCAGATGTCCCTGCTCTCCAGGTCTGGGTCCAGCCCTGCCTTGGGGTCACCACCAAAGTAGGAGACCCAGAGCCTGTCTTCAGGGATCCCGTAGACCTGAGTCAGCAGTTCCCAGGCCATGCGGCAAGCCTCCTCCTGCAGGGGAAACCCACATGGGATGGGAGGAGGAAAATGGTGAGAAGAGGGCCCCGCTGAAGCACCAATCAAGCCACATGAGTTCAGCCCTCAGCTTAACACAAAATTCCACTGCCCTCCTTGTTTCCAGAACAAACCATGACCATTTCTGCTTGAGTTTTTTTCCTGTCCAGAAAACTTCACCCCTCCTTTAGATCCTTTCCTTCAAGTCCCACTCTCTCCATGAAGTTGTCTTTCCACCCTAACCTGGGATGATTTCTAACTCCTGCATTTTAGTATTTGTCTGACCATTTATTCATTCAACAATTACCAACCAGCCATTAGGCAGGAGGCACAGTCCTGGCCCTCACACTTACAATCCAATTAGGGAAGTGAGACACAGTCTCATCATACTTGTTCATCTAGCACTTTGCCTTCCTGTGTAGTATGAGCCCTGTCCAAGCAGGGCTTAGGAGTGGAGACAGGACTCCTCTTGAGCCCCTTCTTGGTTGACCAATGACCTTTTTTCTAACTCTAGGGCTTCCTGGAGACTCACCTTAAAATATTCACCCCCAAAAGCCCAATTGCCAAGCATCTCAAAGAAGGTGTGATGGGAAAGGTCTCGGCCCACATCCTCCAGGTCGTTGTGGCGTCCTCCAGCCCTCACACATTTCTGGCTGTTGGCCACACGTCGGAAGCCTGCCATTTCGCTTCGTGGATCCACGGTGCCCAGGAAGATTGGCTTGAACTGGAAACACACGAAGGTCCCAGTTCTCACTCCCTCCGTAGACGGGAGAAGTGGGGAGTGGGGTGTTCAGAGTGAAGGCTGACTGTGCCCCCGAGAGTGCGGTGTGGTCTTGGCTAAGGGGCAATCTGGAAGCCTGGAGGCACCCATCTCTGATGTGTGTGGAGCAGACAAGAGGTAAATAAATCAGGAAACAGAGATACTCTGCTAGTAAATTAGGCAACATAAAAGAAGGAGGACTATGTTGGTGGCGGGAAACAGGGCACTGAATGGCTTCATCCTTCATGTCAGCTTCTTTAAACCACACCCAATAACTTCAGTATAAAACCAAGACCACAGGGCACTGGGCATGCCTCACAAACTCAGCATTTAATAGCCTCTACGTTTGGGGTGCTTGGGTGGCTCAGTCGGCTGAGCTTCTAACTCTTGATTTTAGCTCAGGTCATGATCTCACGGTTTGTGAGTTCAAGCCCTGCATCAGCCTCTGCGCTGACAGCATGGAGCCTGCTTGGGATTCTTTTTTTTTTTTTTTTTTAATTTTTTTTTTAATGTTTATTTATTTTTGAGACAGAGAGACACAGCATGAGCAGGGAAGGGGCAGAGAGAGAAGGAGACACAGAATGTGAAGCAGGCTCCGGGCTCTGAGCTGTCAGCACAGAGCCCGACGCGGGGCTGCGAGATCATGACCTGAGCCGAAGTCGGCCACTTAACCCACTGAGCCACCCAGGCGCCCCAAGCCTGCTTGGGATTCTGTCTCCCTCTCTCTCTGCCCCTCCCCACTTGCTCTCTCTCTCTCAAAATAAAAATAAACTTAAAAAAAAAGTCTCTACGGTTAACCGATTCCCCCCTCCCTGCTCATTTTACAGGTGAAGACAAATCTAGAGAGGGTAAGTGGTGCTCAAAGTCAAAAGCTTAGAGAATACAGTCTAGCACATAAAATGTGCTCAACAAACGTTTATTTAACGAATTAGTTACCTTTATTTACAGCATGAATAAATTAAGCCAGACTGCCCCCACCAGTCTGCCCCCAGAGAACTCCACACACTCCATTCTCGGACCTAAAACTAAATCCCAACCCAAGCTCCGAGGTCGGGCCCTCCCCAAGCCCTAACTTGTGCCCCCAACGACTCAGCCTAACAACAAACGGCCCTTTCCTCCAAAGCCAAGAGCTCCGCCCCTCCCTTCTTTTGCCCAATCCCGCAGCGCCTTTCTCCCCGGAAAAAAATCACAAACTCCGCCCCCGCTCAGGGTGGCTCAGCCCCCACCTGGTTCATGCCCGCATTGACGAAAAGCAAACTGGGGTCGCCGCGGGGCCGCACGGAGGCGGACGGCACCAGTCGGTGGCCGTGGCGGTCCCGAAAGAAGCTCAGGAAGGCGTCCCGAACGGCCGTGGCCGAGGCTGGAGGGGGCTCGGATGAGAACGGCCGACGGCTGAGGCCCCCCCACAGAGGCGACCTTCGAAAGGCCCGCCGCAGTCGCCGAGCTGCAGCTGCCATCGACGCCGCCATCTTAACTCGGGGCAGTAACTTCACGGGGTCAAGGGGCACCGCGGGGATAGAAGGTGGCGTGGAAAGGAAGCCGCCCTCTTTGTACAGCGGCCCCTGGCGGTAGGAGGACTCAAGGCAGCCTCTGCCGCTCGGGTAGAAGTGATTGGGAAGGGGACGTCAGCAGTAGGCCTAGCTAGCACAGCTGCCGGGCACATAGTAGGCCCTTAATTCATTCGTCATTACACAAATATTCATTTAGAAGCTACTAGTGCCAGGCATTGTTTTAGGCTCTTAAGGTATATTAGTCACAGCAAAATCCTTTAATAAAAATCCGTGCTCTCCAGAAATCTATATCATAGTAGTAATTGTCATGTTTATTAATTAATTTTGCAAGGTTACAACTGGAGTTGCAGTGAACAGGCTTGGATTCAACGTCGTGTGTGTGCGCGCGCACACGTGTGTGTGTGTGTGTGTGTGTGTGTGTGTTTCCAGGCTGAGGGAAGAAGGCAGAGTGCCAAGGGAGGTAATATTAGCATCCATTCAAGAAGCATTCAATAAACATATTGAATATTAACTATGTGCCAGGCACTGTTCTAGGCACTTGCCAATGCCCTTTGCCCTTGGCATTGGAAATGACTGTTTTGTTCTTAGGGATTGAAGCAGGCCCCTTGGAACAGGAGCAAATAGCATCTGTTTCCTTATTAATTGCTAAATAACATTTGGTCTTTTAATTTGCCTGGGGATTAGAGGGAATCCAGGTTGTCAGGGCAGGATGAAGCTGTTGACCAATAGCTGCAGAGATTTCTCTCTCTCTAGGTTTCCCAAAGCCCTAGGGTTTTGTGTGCTTTGCATTAGGGTAAGAGAGGTACCTGTTCCACCCCCCGCTTCTGTCTTTTTCTCCGTGGTGACAGCTGTGACCATGATGCCAACACAGGCCCTTGTGGGTACAGCCAGGGCCCTCATTGGGCTTCTCATGATAACCTCTGCTCTTGGCCTGGGAAATTAAACAGGTGAAGAAGAGAACTCATGAAGGTTAAAGCGGAGCAGCAGAGCTGAAATCAGTGTGGCCACCTACTAGGCCTCAGCCATCCACATGGGCTCTTTTGGTCATTCTTTATGAGTTATGTTATTTAGGGACTTTTGAAAAATGGTTTCCTTGGGAAACGTGTAGTCTTTTTGGACTCGAGTTTCCATAGCAATGGTGAATTCTCAACTTTGTATTCTGACAGAGCATAGCATCTATCCCATGATCCTCTGTTTCTCCTCTTGCCCACGTAAATTAAAAGTGTTGTTTTGAAAGTGTGTTTTGCCTGTTTTGGTTTTTCCAGCGTTTTTGGAACAGGAACCCAAAGCCAGATGGGGATTTCTGTGAGATTGATGATCTTGAGACAAGACTGTGAAATTCTTCCCCAAACTGAGATGGGAGTGTTTTGCTAGAGAAATCTAGCTGGGGCCTCTAACCACTACTGACGTCAACAACTTTCTTTCATTTTCAGATTTTTCTCAGAAAGTTTTTGTATTATAGTAGGAACTCCATGTTTTTAGACTCATGTGGATCTAGTGTGGAGCCATGGATTATGTTTTTCAAACAGCTTTATTGAAATATAATTCATATACCCTACAGTTCACCCATTTAAAGTGTACAAGTCAGTGGCTTTCAGTACATTCACAGAATCATCGTCTGTGAATCATAATTACTTTCAGAACATTTTCATCACCTCCAAAAGAAACCTCATGCCCTTTAGTTATTAACCACCCCCATCAGCGGTAGGCAACTACTAATCTGTTTTGTCTGTAGATTTGCCGATTCTGAACATTTCATGTAAATGGAATCACACAATACATGATCTTTTGTAACTTCACTTAGCATAATGTTGACAAGGTTCATCTATGTTATAGCATGTATCATGGAGTTTTAGAAATGCATTTTTTTGAGTTGTTTTCTGTTGGAGGAAGGGTTTTTCCTCTATCTTGCTGTTTTGTCCCTGCCATTAAAAAATGGTCATTTTCTTTTGTTTAAGTGTGGTATTCTCTGGTAAATCTGTCCCCCCCCCTCCGTGAAGCAAAGTGGTTCTTTTAGGATTGTGATGTGTCTGTTCTGATTTGCCACTGTCCTCTGATGAGGAAGTGAAACTTAAGGTCTGCAGTTTCCCAAGACAGATATATCTGGGGAGAACTCACCAGACTGAGAAGTTACTGACCTGGGAACTTCTCTCAGGAGTACTCATCATCCATCTTAGTATTTGTAAGAATTTCATTTTGGGGTTTAAAATGCAAACTGAGGGGCGCCTGGGTGGCTCAGTCGATTAAGTGTATGACTTTGGTTCAAGTCATGATCTCACAGCTCGTGGGTTCGAACCCGCATCAGGCTCTGTGCTGACAGTTCAGAGCCTGGAGCCTGCTTTGGATTCTGTGTCTCCCTCCCTCTCTGCCCTTACCCGGCTCACGCTCTGTCTCTAAACATTAACAAGTTTAACAATAAATAAGTCAATAAATAAAAAATAAAATGTAAACTGAGTCTGTTTACTAGGAGCTGTTCAGCTGGGTTTGGGTGCTGCCTTCCCTGGGTTTGGGATTGCCCTTGTGTTGTTTGACTTACTTATCTTGGCAGGCCCAAGGCACCCATTCTTTGAGCGTTCTCTTTTCACCTTGTTTATGAGAAGCAACGCCTGCCCTTACTCTGGGAATGGAAATTGTTCCTCCTGATTTCCCCCTTGGCTTTGAGAGCAGGAACCTGAGGTCAGTGATGCATTCTGTCCTGGACTGATGGTCAGAGGAGACACAAGGGAATTTTTACCCTTACTGAGCATAGGGAAGTCAGCTTTGGGAACTTCCTCATCATAAAAGCCATCTTTTAGTGTCGAGGTTAAAAGTTCAACCTGTAAGAGGTATTCCCAGTTTGATGTATTTGTTTACGGCTTTGCCCTGTCTGGATTGTGAAAGCAACGCTTGTCAAATGTCTATATGCATAGGGATTTACCGGGATCTTGTTAAAACTGCAGACACGGACTTAGTAGGTCTGGGTAAGCTCGCAATTCTGTCTTTCTAGCAGGCTCCTAGGTGATGCTGTTGCTGCCCCTTGCCTACCAGACCATACTTTGAGCGACAAGAGTGTGGGAGAGGACTTGTGGGAAGAGTTGGGACACAGACTTTTGCTTGGGGCGGGGTCCTAGGGCTTGGGTGCTTCTAGGCTCTCCCCTTTCTCCCGGAGCAGCTTGGTGGAGCCCGGAGCTCCCCCTGCGCATGCGTGCTCGCTCCCATGCTCTTCAGCCTGCGTCCATCTGAGTGACTGCTGCGTCTGCCTGTTGCTAAGAGACGCGGAGGTTGAGGGGACCAGCGGTGGGGGGATGGGAGGGGGGCGGCGCCCACGGGAGCCGGGAAAGGGCATGGGGACGCAGGTCCTGGGACTCCAGGGATGGGAGCCTCCTGGGATCCAGAATTCTGCGATTTAGTGGACCCTCAGTGTTGTAATGCCTGGGTTTGTCTTTAGGCTTTTTTTTTTTTTTTAATTGTCCCATTTTAAATGGTTATAAGTACGAACGTAATATTCTCGAGTTGCCTCTTGGCCAGGAAAATCTGAAATACTTTCTATCTGGCCCTTTGGGAAAAAAAAAATGGCCAACTCCTGTGTAAGAGGTTTGTTTTGTTTTTAATCTTTTTTTTTTTCTTTCTAAATCACATAATAAAACACAGACTTAGAAAAGTCAACCAAACCAAATGAATAGCTTAATTATTATTAGAAGGCAGACATCTTTGTATCCACCACCCTGATTGCAAAATAGAACTTTGCCTCGATCCCAGGCACTCTACCTGGACCTACCCAGCCATCTTCCTCCTTCCAAAGCTGGCCACTACCCTGACTTTAATAGTTATCACAATTTTGGGTGTCTTTATAGTTTTATCACCCAAATATACGTCCTTAGATGTATTTTATCGAGACAGAGAGAGAGAGAGACAGAGAGCGAGGGAGCTGGGGAGAGGGGGAGAGAGACAGAATCCCTTGTCAGTGCACTGTCAGTGCAGAGCCCTTGAGCTCAGGAACCATGGGATCATGACTGAGATCATGAACTGAAGCGAAAACAAGAGTCGTAGGCTTAGCCAACTGAGCCATCCAGGTGTCCTTTTAGATGTATTCTAAAAACCTTACTGAAAATGCATTTTAAGTCTTTTTATCTGTGGATTCCCTCTTAATTTCCTTCTTTTCCTTACAGTGTGTGGACTTTTTCACAGTCTGTTTTTGCTGACTTCATATTCAATGTTCAACTCACATTCAACACGTTCTTCTGCCCTCTCTTATTTCAATCAAATTAGCACCTGGATCTAGAAACTTAATCAGATACAGGTTCGAATCCCTTTGGCGAGAGTCTACATGGTAGAGGGTGCTCTTTCACCAGAGGGCATGCTGATGTCTGGTTATCTTTCTATGATCTTAGCAGCCACATATACATACTGTCTCTACCTGTTAATTCATTGGAGAGTGCAACATGGTGACATTCACATTCTATCATCTCTTTTTCATTTCTTCTCTATAAAAGGCTATCTTTTTTCCTCAATTTATTTAAAAAACATCTGTCTAAAGCAAAATAATTTTGTAATTGTATCATTCTGTTTATTGCTCCTTTCCTTTTTTTTTTTTTAATGTTTTCTAATGTTTATTTATTCTTGAGACAGAGACAGAGCGTGAACAGGGGAGGGGCAGAGAGAGAGGGAGACACAGAATCTGAAACAGGCTCCAGGCTCTGAGCTGTCAGCACAGAGCCCGACGTGGGGCTCAAACCCACGAACTGTGAGATTGTGACCTGAGCCGAAGTCGGACGCTCAACCGACTGAGCCACCCAGGCGCCCCTCCTTTTTTTTTTTTTTTAATGTGTATTTCTTTTTGAGAGGGAGACAGAACGCAAGTGGGGGAGGGGCAGAGAGAGAGAGAGAGAGAGAGAGAGAGAGGGAGACACAGAATCTGAAGCAGGCTTCAGGCCCCGAGCTGTCAGCACAGAGCCCGACACGGGACTCGAACCCACAAACCCGTGAGATCATGACCTGAGCCAAAGTCAGATGTTTAACCAATAGAACTACCCAAGTGCCCCTTGCTCCTGTCCTTTTTGTTGTGTATGTATGTCACACATATGGTTATAACGTAAAGGAGGGGGCGTGGTAGTGGACCTATATGGTTGTAAAGTTTTTATGAAGTAGAATAATATTCACTCTAGGTGGACTCTGAAAGTTAAGGATATATATTGAAATCCTTAGAGCAGCAGTCCTTAAAGTGGGTGATGGAAAGACTTTGGGGGGATCCCCAAAACCATTCAGGAGGCCTGCGAGGTCCTCGTTTTTCCAACAACGTATGTCAGTAAGGTTGCATTTTCTTCATATATGCCAACCCAAACAGCCTATCACAACAGATTGAATGTCAAAGTCAGTATGAGTATCCATCTGTCTTTTATTAAGACAGGCATTAAAGAGATTTGCAAAAACAGAAAACAATGCCTCTCTTCTCACTGATTTTTTAAAATATATTTTTCATAAAAACATGTTGTTTATGTTAACATAAAAATACTTAAATCTTTAAAAATTTTTCAGTTTAATTTCATAAATCTGCATACTTCGATATCTCCTCCATAAAAACTCTTTGGGGATCTCCAATACTTTTTAGGGATGTAAAGGGACCCTGAAACCAAAATGCTTGTTAATTGCTGTTGTAGAGCAAACACTCAAGAATAATGGGACAGGCAACACTATTCACAAGAGCCAAAAGGTGAAAACAATGCAAATTGCTCATCAGTGGAAAGATGGAAAGTGTGGGATATACATACAATGGAATATGACTGCCTTAAAAGGAAGTACAGATACATTCTACCATGTGGATTATCCTGGAAAACATTATGCTAATTGAAAGAAGCCAAGCACAAAAGGCCACGTATTGTATGATTCTGTTTATATGCAATGTTCGCAGCAGGCAAATCCATACAGCCAGCTAGATTGAAGGCAACCAGGCAAAGAGAAAGGGGAGAATACGGACTTACTACTTTATGCATATGGAGTTTTATTTTGGGACAATAGAAATGTTTTATTTTTTACTTTTTTTTAAACATTTATTTTTTATTTTTATTTAAAAACATTTTTTTAGCACTTATTTATTTTTTGAGAGACAGAGTGGAAGCAGGAGAGGGGCAGAGAGAGAGAGAGAGAGGGAGGCACAGAATCCAAAGCAGGCTCCAGGCTCTGAGCTGTCAGCACAGAGCCCGACGTGGGGCTTGGATTCGTGAACTGTGAGATCATGACCTGAGCCGAAGTTGGACACTTAACTGACTGAGCCACCCAGGTGCCCCAGTATGTAATAATAATAATAAAAAAAAAAACCTAGGGAACACTTCTCAAATTTGCATGTGATCCTTGTGCAGAGGCCATGCTATTCTCTGTATTGTTTTAGTTTTAGTACATATGCTATTGAAGTGAGCACACAGTGTATGATTAAAAAACACAACACTGAGCATGCAAGAAAAGTTGAACTATTTTTGATAACAAGAGTAAAGAGGGTGGAAAGTGCTTTTTAAAACAGCTAAACAAATAGAGTGTAGTTGATCATAAGCACGCAAGTGTTGAGGAATGGAGTGTCCTGCTATTTGCAACTTACTCTGAATTGCACCCAAAATAGAATGGATTCATTGATGGAGGGGATAGATGTGTGATAAGGGGATAGGGCAAATACAGACAAATGTTAACAATTGTAGAATCTAAGTGGTGAGTATATGAGTGCTTATTGTATAATTCATTCAATTGTTCTTTGTATTTGAAATTTTCACCATCTTTTTTGGGGGGAAGTTTTTATTTGTATTGTGCAAGGTATGCTGGGAAGGAGTGAGAGTCCTTTAGCGTATGGGGACCTGAAAGGCTGAGGGGACCCCTCCAGCAATTTAGAGGCCTCAGGGGGAAACTGCGGAGGACTAACCGGCCTGGAATTAGGACGCTGGAGGCACATTTGTGCTGGGGTGGGACAGGAAAGAGTAAAAGGGTCAGAGGGACCAGGTATGACTTTCCCTGATGAACATGGATGCAAAAATTCTCAACAAGATACTCGCAAATCAAATCCAACAATACATTAAAATAATTATTCACCATGATCAAGTGGGACTTATTCCTGGGCTGCAGGGGTGGTCCAATATCTGCAAATCGATCAACATGATACATCACATTAATAAAAGAAAGGATAAGAACCACATGACCCTCTTAATAGATGCAGAAAAGCATTTGACAAAATACAGCATCCTTTCTTGATAAAAACCCTTAAGAAAATAGCGATAGAAAGAACATACCTCAAGATCATAAAAGCCATATATGAAAGACCCACAGCTATTATCATTCTCAATGAGGAAAAACTGAGAGCTTCCCCTTATGGTCAGGAACACGACAAGGATGTCCACTCTTGCCACCATTAGCCTCAGCAATCAGATAACAAAAAGAAATAAAAGGCATCTAAATCGTCAAGGAAGAAGTCAAACTTTCACTCTTCGCAGATGGCATCATACTTGACGTGGAAAACCTGAAAGGCTCCACCAAAAACTGCTAGGACTGATACATGAATTCAGCAAAGTCGCAGGATATAAAATCAACGTACAGAAATCAGTTGCATTTCTATGTACCAATAAAGAAGCAACAGAAAGAGAAATCAAGGAATTGATACCACTTACAATTGCACCAAAAAACCATAGAATACCTAGGAATAAACCTAACCAAAGAGGTAAAATATCTGTACGCTGAAAACTATAGAACGCTTGTGAAAGAAATTGAAGAAGATACAAAGAAATGGAAAAACATCCCATGCTCATAGATTGGAAGAACAAATCTTTTTAAAAGGTCTATACTACCCAAAGCAATTTATACGTTCAATTCAATCCCTATCAAAACAACACTAGCATTCTTCACAGAGCTAGAACAAACAATTCTAAAATGTGTATGGAACCAGAAAAGGCCCTGAATAGCCAAAGTAATGTAGAAGGAGAAAACCAAAGGTGGAGGCATCACAATGCCAGACTTCAAGCTGTGTTGCAAAGTTGTAAATAATAAGACAGTATGGTACTGTCATGAAAACAGACACATAGATCAGTGGAACAGAACAGAGAACCCAGAAATGACCCACAAACGTATGGCCAACTAATCTTCGACAAAGCAGGAAAGGATATCCAATGGAATAAAGAGAGTCTCTTCAGCAAATGGTGTTGGGAAAACTGGACAGCGACAAGCAGAAAAATGAACCTGGACCACTTTCTTACACTGTACGCAAATATAAACCCAAATGGATGAAAGACCTAAATGTCAGACAGAAAACCATCAAAATCCTAGAGGAGAAAACAGGCAATGACTTCTTTTATCTTGGCCACAGTAATGTCTTACTAGACATGTCTCTGGAGGCAAGGGAAACAAAAGCAAAAATGAACTATTGGGACCTCATCAAGATAAGAAGCTTCTGCACTGCAAAGGAAACAATCAGCAAAATTAAAAGGCAACCGACAGAATGGGAGAAGACATTTACAAATGACATATTGGATAAAGGGTTAGCATCCAAAATCTATAAAGAACTTACCAAACTCAACACTCATAAAACAAATAATCCAGTGAAGAAATGGGCAAAAGACATGAACATTTTTCCAAAGAAGACATCCAGATGGCTAACAGATACATGAAAAGATCTCAACATCACTCATCATCAGGGAAATACAAATCAAAACCACAGGGAGACACCACCTCATACCTGTCAGAATGATTAAAATTAACAACTCAGGAAACAAGATATGTTGGCGAGGATGCGGAGAAAGAGGAGCCCTGTTTCATTGTTGGTGGGAATGCAAACTGGTGCAGCCACTCTGGAGAAAAGTATGGAGGTTCTTCAAAAAATTAAAAATAAAACTAGCTTATGACCCAGCAATTGCACTACTAGGTTTTTATCCAAAGGATACAAAAATGTTGATTTGAAGGGGCACATGCACCTTATGTTTATAGCAGCACTATCAACAATAGCCAAATTATGGAAAGAGTCAAATGTTCATTGACTGATGAATGGATAAAGAAGATATGGTGTATATATACAATGGAATAGTACTTGGCAATCAAAAAGAATGAAATCTTACCATTTGCAACAATGTGGATGGAACTAGAATGTATTATGCTAAGCATAGAAGTCCATCAGAGAAAGACATATATATGATTTCACTCCTGTGTGGAATTTAAGAAACAAAACAGATGGACATAGGGGAAGGGAAGGAAAAATAAGGTAAAAACAGGAAGGCAAACCGTAAGAAAACCTTAAATACAGAAAACAAACTGAAGGTTGCTGGATCAGTGTTGGGTGGGGGGATGGGCTAAATGGGTGATGGGCCTGCAGGAGGGCACTTGTTGGGATGAGCCCTGGGTGTCATATGTAAGCCATGAATCACTAAATTCTACTCCTGAGACCATTATTACTACTGTATGTTAACTAACTTGGATTTCAACAAAAATTAAAAATTAAAGAAAAGGGGGACCAGGTATGGAGAGTGGGAAAGAAGGAGGGTGATTACAATCCACCTTTGAATTTCCTTAGGTAAAGAGATTACATATATCGCTTACTGGTTTTCCTGTTGTCTTTGGCACTTAAAGGGAGAGAGAGCCAAGATAGCAATGTGAGCCCGTGAAACGCAGCCGGCCACTTGTGCAAGATTTCCAAATGGCATGATAGTACCAGGGCTCAGAGTTTGGCTCTCAGAATTGCAAATCCAGAGATTAAAACATCTGAGGGTCTCATGTGTGCCCAGATCCTGCTAGCCCACTGCTAGATTACTAACAAACCAGGAGCGCGAGACCTGGAACTGCCAAGCGGATCAGACGCTTGGGGCAGATGGTCACTGCATTTTCTCTCCCGTGGGCTTGAGCAACAAATATCTTCAGAAGCCTCCTTAAAGGGCAGAGCAACATGGCAAGGGGAATTAGTGGGACGGCGGCTTAGTGGCTGACGTTACTCAGCGTGGTTAGATGCAGGCCTGCAAATCCAACTGAAATGTTTGCCTTGGTTGGAGTTAGCACACTCTCCCCTGGACAGGGCTGGAGACCCACATGTACGTTTTCTTGACCCTTGGTCTTCTCCCTTCCAGACACTACATTTCTTCTGTTAACAGATTTTTTCCTCACGTGACCCGATGGATTAGGTGTGGCATCTTAAGCCAATTATCCCATGGGTATTTTCCATGACTTCTCCTCCTCCTCCTCCTCCTCCTCCTCCTGTTTTAAGAGTTTATTTATTTTTTGAGAAAGAGAGACAGAGTGTGAATGGGGAAGGAGTGGAGACACAGAGGGAGACACAGAATCTGGAGCAGCCTCCAGGCCTGAACTGTCAGCACAGAGCCTGACACGGGGCTGGAACTTGGGAACGTTGAGATCATGACCTAGGTCGAAGTCAGATACTTAGCTAACTGAGTCACCCAGGCGCCCCATCCATGACTTCCTATCCACACCTTTGCATGCCACCTGTAGGAAGAGTCAGAGGTACAGGAAGTAACCCATGGTTGAGTGACTGGAGGTGCTAAGAAAGAAGAAAAGGTGATCATAGAGATAGATAGCCAGTAGAGTACCCAGACTATTTAATTCAGACCCTTTTCAGAGTTTATGGTCTCTACGAATTCTGTTTGGATTTTAATCCTGTGAGTTTTTCATGCCTCTCACCTGCCCTGGTCCCAGCTGGTACACGGAACCATTTTTGATGCTTTGGAAAGTGGCATTTTCCTGTGTATTCTATTCCTTCAACGCATCTTTGGTTTGAGCAAAATCAAGTATCCACTTGTCACTAATGTTGAGTCTGATGGGATTTTCTCTTGCCATCTCAGCTGCAGCCCCTGACAAAGCAGACTTTACCTGACTGGCAGATAGAAAATTGTACATCACGATCTTGGCTAACCGAGGAGGTATCATAGGTGTTTGTCAAGACTCGTGTCAAAACATTTCACTGTGTATAATTAAAACACACACACACACACACACACACACACACACACACAAAACCACACTACACCAATGTTGAGTCTAGTTGATGCAGGCTGAACTGTTTAGGGGTAAAGTCTTCTGATGTTTGTAACATACTGTGAAATGCATCAGAAATAGGATGAATTTAGAGATCTTTGTTTTAGACAGCATAGAAACAGACGCAAAGCGTGTAAGCCACGTGTTAATAGGGCATCATCACTTACTGATTAGTAAAAAGTAGTATTTATTAAATTTTTTCTAACTTCAGAAGAGGAGCATGTGTATTGTAAAACAGCTGAAGATTGAGTAGCTTCATTTAAGTGTGGTTGTGAATGATGAGGTTGTGTTGTGTGGGAAGCTACCTTTCAGTCGTGGGCCTGAGATACTCGGGTACTGTGAGGGGCTTGTGGGACCCAAGGAATTTAATGAAAATCCCCTACCCCCTGGACAAGCAGAGCAAGACTGACTCCATTTTGTGCTACACCCACCATCTCATGTATAACCCCCACCCTAGTCAAGCCGCTGAGCACACCCTTCTTGGAAACTGGCTCATATAGGAATATGGAATCCCTAACCGCCATGGAATGTATACCCTGCCTTTTGCCCGCCAAACTTGCACGCCAATTCTTAAACCCTGCCTTTTGCCCGCCAAACTTGCGCGCCAATTCTGACCGGAGTGATAGGCTAGTTCAAACAGTTACTATAGGGTAAATTGTAATTCAATTGGCTACCTGCGGGTGGACTGACATGACTATGCAACTTTCTGTGTGTGTTACAATCTCATTGGCCACTGGCCCCTATAAAACTGCTATGCCTCTTAACCTAGGGGTCCAAGTCCCTGCTCTGCTGTTACGGGTACACTTGGGCCCAAGCTAGAGCTTGCAAATAAACCCTCGTGCGTTTATCGGCTCCTTGGTGGTCTCTTGGATTTGAAATTGGGGGCATTACAGGCTGGAAGAAGGGGTAAGATTTTTTTTTTAATGTTTATTCTTTTTTTTTTTTTGGTTGTTTATTTATTTTTGAGAGAGAGAAAGAGAGAGAGAGAGAGATAGTGTGAGTGGGGGAAGGGGCAGAGAGAGAGAGAGAGAGAGAGAGAGACAGAATCTGAAACAGGCCCCAGGCTCCAAGATGTCAGCAAAGGGCCCAACGTGGGGTTTGAACTCACGAACCATGAGATCATGACCTGAGCCGAAGTTGGACGCTTAACCGACTGAGCCACTCAGGCACCCCATGTTTAGTCATTTTTGAAAGACAGAATGAGTAGGGAGGGGCAGAGAGAGAGAGAGAGAGGGAGACAGAGAATCCTAAGCAGGCTCCCAGCTATCAGTGTAAAGCCTGGGGCTCGAACTCATGAACTGTGAGATCATGACCTGAGCCAAGTTGGATGATCAACTGACTGGGCCACCCAGGTGCCCCAAGATGTTGTTGAATAACAAAAATTCAACTGAGTAAATTCTAAAGATCTAATCGGCTTGATTAATTGATTCATGAATTGATTCATCTAGCAAGTAGAGGGGAGCTCCAAAGGACTACAGAAAAGGAAATGTTTTTAAAGGTAGACCGGGAGCAGAATAAAGGAAGAATCCATTGTTTTAGGCAAGGTTGCCCTTCTAAAGGGAAGAGAAGGGGTGTCTCAGTGAATTTCCTACTGCTGCCCCAGAAATTCCTGTGTTGACTGGTTAAAGGTCACATCTCTGGGGGGGTTGAAATTGCAGTTAAGGTAGTTAAGTCTTGGTTTACTGACTTGGGGCCTTAACCTAAGCGACACCATTTTGGGTTTGTGGTTTTCATGTTAACAATACACAGAGAGCATGTTGATGAGCCCCGCTTTGTTGCTCAGCTGTGGGTTTGACTTGCCCATATGTCTCTGATCAAGTCCGCATATACCTTCTCCAAAGATTTTATGTTGAGGGTGGTTAGAATAATTTTAATTCGGTGAATCACCACCCTTGGTCCCATGGCTATCTTCCCGGTGTCCTTAAAACCCATGACTGCAGGTGCGGCTTCCTGACCAACTTGTTCCTCGGTGAGAGCAAACAGCGGTGAGTCAGGAGCAGAAGCAGGGCCTCCAAAGCTCCGTTGTAGCTGTGACCGTGTCTTCCCCAAAAAGGAATGTCCCGCTCTTGATTTCAGCTCAGGTTATGATCCCACGGCCCTGGGGTCGAGCCCTGTGTCGGGGTCTGTGCTGAGCACAGAGCCTGCTTAAGATTCTCTCCCTCTCTCCCTCTGCCCCTCTTCTCTGCTAGTGCTCTCTCTCATAAATAAATAAATAAATAAATAAATAAATAAATATGAGTTAATTAAAAAAAAAAAGAATCTATTCTCTTATCAGTGTTGACCAAGGCCGGGGTGCTGTGTAGTGTGTTTTATTTCCTTGAGAGAACCTGGAAGACAGAAATTCTGGAGGCTCCTGGCTAGCTCAGTTGGTAGAGCATGGGGCTCTTGATCCTGGGGTTGTGAGCTCAAGCCTTATGTTGGGGTTAAAATTTACTTTAAAAAAAATGGTATAGGGGCGCCTGGGTGGCTCAGTCGGTTAAGCGTCCGACTTCAGCCCAGGTCACGATCTCGCGGTCCCTGAGTTCGAGCCCCGCGTCGGGCTCTGGGCTGATGGCTCAGAGCCTGGAGCCTGCTGATTCTGTGTCTCCCTCTCTCTCTGCCCCTCCCCCGTTCATGCTCTGTCTCTCTGTCTCAAAAATAAATAAACGTTAAAAAAAATTATTAAAAAAAAATGGTATAGAAGTGCTTTCTGTAATGCTGTGAAAATATCTCCGAGAGTGAAAAGAACCGAGTGAGTGTATGCTGTTACCGTGCACAAAGGGATGGAGAGAAAACACACACATATTTGCTTGTACAGTTCTGGAAGGGGATACACAGGACGTAAGAGTGGCTTCTGTTGGGATGGAGTGGAGGTAGGACCTGACTGGATGGGGAAGCAGTGGGAGCGAGTCTTTCCTTGTACGCCTTTTTATAGTTTTGTTTTGTTTTGTTTGTTTATTTTTGAGACAGAGCGCGCGCGCGCGTGCGCGCGCGCGCGCGCGCGCACACACACACACACACACACACACACACACACACACATGCTAGTGGGGGAGGGGCAGAGAGAGAGGGAGACCGAGGATCTGAAGTGGTCTCTGCTCTGACAGCAGAGAGCTGATGCGGGGCTCGAACTCCCAAGGCCATGAGATCATGGCCGGGGCTGAAGTCGGTCGCTTAAGTGACTGAGCCACCCAGGCACCCCACCTTTTATAGTTTTCGATTTTGCAACCTATGTACGTGAATAAATTAAATAAATAAAGTGTAAAAAGAGAGAATGTAGAATGACATGAGACAGTGCTCTCCAGTTCCCTGGAACGCATGAAAATGGAAGACTTTTAAGACTTTGGTATTTCCCGACTAATCATAATTTCAGTCACAGAGGCTGGCACTGCACCGTAACAGACCGACCCTGTGTCTTAACAAATGGCATGCATGTGGCTCTGCTGTTATTTTGACACTGATTTTATTTCGCTTTTTTTTTAAATTTTGTTTGTTTATTCTACAGGTATGTTTGTCATCACATCCTTCTCCTTTCACAAAGATATTTGGGCAGGCCCCGGCCTTCATGGAGTTTGGGGGATGCAAAATAGTGTCTTTCAGAGCACACGCTACAGAAGCAGACATTATGTGATGTTTATGGTTCCTGGGAATCAAATCTGCCCACTTGTCAAGGGTATCTTATTTCCCTGTGGCTCCCTTCTTGTCGTTTGAGCTTTTAGGAATGGAGAGAGAGTCACTCTGGCTTTGGTCTAGAGACTTCTGATGAGAGGCCCTTCCGCAAAAAGTATTGAATAGATTAGAACACAGACTTCCATTATCCCTTCTGGAAATGGGGCCTCTGTCTGTAAGGATGTCTGGAGAATGGAAAGCTAAACACAGAATTAGGAATCCTAACATTAATGCAATTTTCATTTGCTATCAGCTTACTCCGTTGTCTTTGAGATGCTATTAAAAATGCATCAGGATGCGAGTGAGATAAAACATATCAAAATTCAAATTGATTCCTGTCTCCATTGACACGCCACTTCTCTGGCTTCTAGCAGCTTTAACTGTCTGGGACACAGCCCAGAGTGTGGGAGTGAGGAAAATGGTCCCCTGAGCAGTGACAAGTCCTGCCATAAAGCTCAAAAACTCAGTTCAAGGGAGGGTCTTTCCCACCCTCACTCAGAGCCTGTGGAATCTAACTTATTTATGTTAATAATAATTGCTTTCCTGGGGCGCCTGGGTGGCTCAGTCGGTTGAGCATCCGACCTTCAGCTCAGGTTGTGATATTGCAGCTTGTGGGTTTGAGCCCCACATCGGGCTCTGTGCTGACAGCTCAGAGCCTGGAGCCTGCTTCAGATTCTGTGTCTCCCTCTCTCTCTGTCCTTCTCCCACTCACACTGTCTCTCTGTGTCTCGAAAAAGGAATAAATGTTAAAAAAATTTTTTTAATTAAAAAAATAAATAAACATGAAAAATTGGGCGCTTACAATGTACCAGGGAACATGCTTTATATGTAATAACTTAGTTAATCCTTCCAACCCAATGAGATAAATTGCTATTATTATTCCCATTTTACGGATGAAGAAACTGAGAGAGGTTAAGTAACTTGCTCACGGATATACAGGACAGTGCGTGACGGAGAGGGAATTTGAACCTAGGCCGCCTGGTTGCCGAACCTATCTTGTTAACCACTTCTCCTGACTTCCTGTCTGAGCGTGTGTTTGCATGCCCGCTTGCGTGCGTTTAAAATGTGTCATCCTAAAAAGCTTCGGAAGTTGGTTTTCCGGCGTTGGGCACCTTAGGAAGAGGGGCCGCTAGAAGCGAGCATATTCCTAACATCAAGAGATGGCCTCGCGGTGATGGAGGAGAAGAACCCACAAACCTGAGCGGTCTGGGCCCTTGCTGGGAGTCAGTCCTGCACATTTCAGCTGTCCTTGCGGGAACCACCAAAGCACAGGATAGTTCCTGGGATATATCCACAGGATAGTCCCAGGGATAGTTCCTGGGTCCTTGCGGGAACCACCAAAGCACAGGATAGTTACAGAGTCTGTGGCAGACGCTGTAAGCTCTCCCCAGCGTTCAAGTTCCCATTTTCTCTCTCTTGGTAATAGGACCCCCCAAATTTTCCACGGACTGCAGCTGCTGAGTCTCTCTTACCGCTAAGCATGGTCGAGTGGTCCCTGGACTCAGAGAAGTGAGATGTGCCTGGTCACACAAGCTCTGCCCTCTGCCTTTTCCTGTCCACCGGCTGGGATGCAGTCTTCGGGGCAAGGGAAACCCCCAGGGATAACAGCAAGGGATGAAAACGGAGTCGACATGGGCGCCCTGTGCTAGTCGTTCCCGTGTTGTTCCAGGCAAGAGAACCAACTTTTCCGTTTAATCCATTTTTTAAGTTTATTTATTTATCTATTTATTTATTCATCTATTTATTTATAGAGAGAGGGAGAGAAAGAGAGAGAGAGAGAGAGAGAGAATGAGCGGGGTAGGAGCAGAGAGGGAGGGAGAGAGACAGAAACCCAAGCAGACTTCCACACTGTCAGCACAGAGCCCGATGTGGGGCTTCAACTCTCGAACCGCGAGATCATGACCTGAGCCGAAATCAGCCACTTAACCGACTGAGCCACCCAGGCGCCCCTGTTTAAGCCATTTTAAATCTCACTCTTAGAGCAGCCAAACTCACAAGCCAGCGCATACACCCAGGACATCAAGGAAAGGTTACAGTACATTTGCTGTATTTTGGTAACAAATCAAGAAAATATCCAAAGCATTTTAGAGAGAGTTCAATGACAAGGTTTAAGGCCCAACAGGGGCAACTTTACTTATTTGGAAGCATCCCCAGGAATTTTCAAAACGCTGACAGAAAAAGGAGTTGTACTCCACTTGGTTGATGTAATATGGAGAGGATATAAATTCAGTTCAGTCCCACAAATATTTATGGCATGGCTACTAGGTGCCCTCAGGGACCCAATAGTGGGGTAGGGGGTGTGTGGGGACATCCCAGCCAAGTCCCAAGGCTGAGCAGAATCATGCTGGCCATGTTCTAGCTCCTGGCAGTGTTAAGTTCCCCTTAAAAAGCGGGGTATTTGTGTCTTATGAAAGCCCGAGCTGAAAAGCCCGTTCAGAGGCTTTCCTGCCTTGAGAAATATAACTGATGAAATGAACATTTCGAATTTCTGTCTTCTCCTTTCTTTCTTATTCCAAGATCTTCCCATGCATGAGACAGAATCCAGCAAACTTTAGGGTGAGCGATGTACCCTCTTGGGATGTGGGTAAGCAGACATTACCTGGGATATATCATCCAGGAATCAGAAGGGTCTTTAGCAAATAGCATCTGTGCTTTCATTGTTAAGCAGTGGGAAAAGCTGAAGGAGTGGCCGGGAGCCTCTGAAATTGAATCTGTGCTCACAAAAGCACGAGTTGGCTCATTGTCTCGTCCTCGACGACAGGCTGATAGATAACGGGTAAATTATTTAATTCTGGTTGTCAGTTCTGTGGATGATGATGTTACCCTTACTGCAGCAAGGGACTACAGGGAATGATCAATCGAGGGTATTAGATGGCACTTGGCAGACTGAGAAGGAACAGTAATTAATTACTTTGGAGCAGACTTGCAGAAATATCGATGCCTGAAAGACACTTGACATTTTCTTTTCCCCAGACAGTTTTAACTCAGGGGAAGCATCCAGACTGTGGGAGTTGGGGTAGAGGGCTGAGCTGCAGAGCACAGAGGAGAAGCTAGGAAAGGTAGAGAAGAGCAGTCAAGAGCTGTCTTTCCCTGAACTGAGGTTCGAGGCTGGCTTCCTTGGGGTCTCACCCCAAATTTTTGCTTACCTCTTTAGTTCCCAAAGTTAAGACCTGGGTCTGATTTTAGCTGGGCCTTAAGTCAAAGCCAAAATTAAAAAAAAAAAAAAAAGTTAAAAAAATTGCTTAGGGGTGCCTGGGTGGCTCAGTTGGTTAAGCCTCTGACTTGGGCTCAGGTCATGATCGCACGGTTCGTGGGTTCGAGCCCCGCATCGAGCTCTGGGCTGACAGCTCAGAGCCTGGAGCTTGCTTTGGATTCTGCGTCTCTGGCTCTTTCTGCCCCTACCCCACTCGCTCTTTCTCTCTCTCTCTCTCTCTCTCAAAAATAAATAAACATTAAAAAAGTTTTTGTAAATAAAAAAATTTGTAAAAATTGCTTAAATTTGATTTTAAGGTAAATTGTCCCCCCTATATGTGTGCACACATATACATGTGTATATACATGTACACACCTACATATATACATATGTATATGTATATATACACATATAAATGTTTTTCTTTGACTTCTAACAAAGACTTACCACGTTTGTTTTTCATGCAAAACTGTGGCTGGATGAAAAAGATCCTAAAAATAAAATAAATAAAATAGGCGGATAAAAGCCCTTGAATTTTGCTGAAATGATAAATTTCAATTATAAATGAGAAGGCTTCTATTTGCTCTGAATGAACATTGTCCTCTTTTATATAATAGATAAATGTATTGAGCAGTAACTCTTTGGCACATTGCACAAAGCACTTGAATTTTAATCTCATCTCTCCCCGCAAAACAAAACAAACCCAAACCAAGAAAGTATAAGATTGCTTCCTGATGTTCTTAGGGGAGAGCGTGACATCTATAAGCTCGTTGGCAAGAGCTGGGTCCCAAGCCCTGCCTCTCTGTCCCCTACCTGGCTTCACTTTCTTCACAGTACTTATCTGTGTCCTTGTCCTCACATTTATTTCTCCACCATTTGAAATCTTGTCATTGGGGGGCACCTGGGTGGCTCAGTCGGTTAAGCGTCCGACGTCAGCTCGGGTCACGATCTCATGGTTTGTGGGTTCGATCCCCACGTTGGGCTCTGTGCTGATAGCTCGGAGCCTGGAGCTTGCTTCGGATTCTGTGTCTCCCTTTCTCTCTGTCCTTTTGTCTCTCTCAAAAATAAATACATTAAAAAAGTTAGAAAAAATTACTTTACAAAAAAGAAACCTTGTCATTGAACTATAGGGGCCAAAAAGTGCATTTAGGTGGATGGCTGGATGGATTTTCCAATAGTCATGGGCTTTAAAAATTCATTAAAAAAATTTTTTTTTAATGTTTATTTAGTTTTGAGAACGAGAGAGACAGAGGGCGAGCACGGGAGGAGCAGAGATAGAGGGAGACGTAGAATCCGAAGCAGGTTCCAGGCTCTGAGCCGTCAGCACGGAGCCCTACGCAGGGCTCGAACCCACAGACTGCGAAATCATGACCCCAGCTGACGTCGGACGCTTAACCGACTGAGCCACCCAGGCGCCCCCCCCCCCCAATTCATTTTTATTGTAGGGGCACCTGGGTGGCTCAGTCGGTTGAGCGTCTGACTTTGGCGCTCACAGTTCGCGAGTTTGAGCCCCTCGTCAGGCTCTGTGCTGACAGATCAGGGCGTGGAGCCTGCTTTGGATTCCGTGTCTCCTTCTCTCTCTCTCTCTGTCTCTGCCCGTCTCCTGCTTGCTCTGTGTCTCTTTCTCTCGAAAATAAACAAAAACATTAAAACATTTTTTTCTTAATTTATTTTTACCGTAAAAAAGATACGATGTACTTACCGTTTCAACTGTTTTTGGCATACGATTCAGCGGCATTCAGTCAGTATAGCTGCGGTGGTGTGCAACCGTCTGTGACATTTCCGTCACTCTCCACTGAAACTCTGTCCCCACTGAACACCAACTCCGCTTTTCTCCTCCCCCCAGTTCCTGGTAACCACCATTCTATTTTCAGTCTCTATGCATTGGATTCCTCTGGGGACCACCTACATGGCCATGGACTGTTTTTTTTAGTTCTTTTTTTAACGTTTATTTTTGAGAGAGAGAGAGAGAGAGAGAGCAGGGGAGGGGCAGAGAGAGAGGGGGACAGAGGATCCCAAACAACCCGATGTGGGACTTGAACGCAAGAGATCACGACCTGAGCCAAAGCCAGATGCTCAACCAACTGAGCCACCCAAGTGCCCAGGCCATGGGTTTTTGATGTAAAGTGGACTGGCCGAGACTCTGAGATCAGACACAATGTGCCTCTCATTTCTTTCTACTTGGTGTGAATTTATTAATGTCCAGCTGTGTGATGACAGTCCCCAACCAGACAGGATGCCCTGAAGACGGTTCTTGTAGACTTTTCTCCCATTGCTGTCATCACCAGGCGAAACTGCTCTGTGGCTATTGTTTCAGGGGCAGACCACGGTCTCCAGTGTGAGTTACAGGAGCCGCCAGCTTCCCAGTTAACTTCTCTTGCCCAGCACAGTAATAAGTGGATTCCTTCCTCCTTAAGTGGATTCGGTTAAGTGCTCGGTGGTGGTTTGAATGCCATCTCTTAGAATAAATCGAAGCCATTTCTGAATTTTGATTTCTGAATTTCTGATTTCTGAATTTCTCTTCTTCCTCTGCTCTGAAACGCTTCCTAACTACGAAGGGTTTGTATTCAAGAGTCTCTGCTTAGAAGAAAAATGTGTCGAGTATGCAGTTCTGCTTCTTTCCTGCCCTGATTCCTTTCCTAAATCTGAATCCCGTGTAGCTGAGCAAGGAACATCTGGAACTTTTAGAGGCCTGTTTCATCTGAGAGGAAGGCACATCCGGTTTGGAGTGTTTCTGGAAAATGAAAAAGGAGAATAGAAATTTGAAAAAGATCGATGTGTGTTGGGAGGACGTGTCCATACCTTATTCCAAAGCATGAGAATCGTGAGGACGGTTGGTTTGGAGGAAATGGGTAGTCCTGCAGGTGAGGCCTTACTCTGTTCAAAGGCCCATAGAGCAAACCCAGTGAGCAGTCCAGGCGTCAGAAAAGTAGATCATGATTTTGTCATAGGAGTTGGAGAAGACAGAAGAGAAGGTGTTTCCCTCCACTGTATTTTTTTTCAAAAAAATTTTTTAATGTTTTTATTTGTTTTTGAGAGAAAGAGACACAGAACAAGCGGGGGAGGGGAAGAGACAGAGAGGGAGACACAGAATCCAAAGCAGGCTCCAGGCCCTGAGCTGTCAGCACAGAGCCTGACACGGGGCTCGAACTCACGAACTATGAGACCATGACCTGAGCTGAAGCCGGACGCTTAAATGACTGAGCCTCCTTCCACTTTATTTATTTATTTATTAAAAAAATTTTTTTTAACATTTATTTATTTTTGAGACAGAGAGAGACAGAGTATGAATGGGGGAGGGTCAGAGAGAGAGGGGGAGACACAGAATCTGAAACAGGCTCGAGGCTCTGAGCTGTTAGCACAGAGCCGTATGTGGGGCTTGAACTCACAGACTGCGAGATCATGACCTGAGCCCGACTGAGCCACCCAGGTGCCCCATCCTTCCACTTTAAAATAACAAGGACTAGGACACCTGGGAGGCTCAGTTGGTGAAGTGTCCAACTCTTGATTTTGGCTCAGGTCATGATCTTACGGTTTGTGAGACAGAACCCCGAGTCGGGCTTTGTGCTTGGGATCTTGTCTCCCTCTCTCTCTGCCTCTTCCCCTGCTCACGCTTGCTCCCCCTCTCTCAAAATATATAAATAAACTTAAAAAAAGAGTACACAGCCATGCCCTGTGCCATGTGACTTTGTGTTATTCCCCCACCGGTGTGGATGGAGTTTATGTCCTCCCTTCAGAGTTCTTAGGCTTTCCTGTGTAACTTGCTTTGGCCCACAGAATATGGGAGGAAGTGACAATGTGCCATTTCATTCAACCCTCTTGTGCTCATGCCATTTGACACGAGATGAACATGCATGACGGAGCTTCTGAACCCAGGAGAATGAGACAAATCTCGGGGAGCAAACCTGACCTACACCCTGGAGCCAGGCTGATCTGCAGCTTAAAGTATATTGACCTGGTTGGCTTCTAAACTCATGAGTTATTAAATATATGATGGTCGTAGGCCGCAACATTTTGGGGAAGTTTGTTACAGAGCATTATTATGGCAATAGATGACTAATACAAAGACCACAATGCAGAAGCAGGGAGTAAAAGAGTAAGTGAAGTAGACGGCTGACAGACGCATAAGGGAGGAAGGAAGGAAGTGATGGTGGCTCTGAACAAAGAGCAAGTGGAAAAGGGGCCCCCAAGAAGAATAAGGAGAAGATGAGAGGCAAGGAGTACTATGGTGGCAGCTCCTTTAGGTGTTGGGATGGGCAGGAGCCGCATGTGCACACAAGCACACACGCACACGCACACAGTCCCTCTGTGCCTTTGGTGAGCCCTGGACCTTTCTGGTGTCATTGTTCAATGTTGTCTGAGAGGTTTCCAGGGAGTAGAAGTTTGATTCCTAGGAAGGTTTAGACTTCCAATTTTAGGGTCTATCTGGGCTCATGGTTGCAATAATGGGAAGGCGGGGCATGTGAGATCTGAGGACTCCCCTGAAGGGAGTATTAGCACCACTAGCTGGGATGCGCCCTAACTTTAAGCAGGGAACCGGCCCTCCAAAGCGCAAGTGCCTGGTGTGAGCTGGGGTCTGTAAGGTCTTGTGACCTTGGGGAGGTGATTTGATCTCTCCAGACTGACTATTTAGAGATGATGGAAATAGTAATGACCTACCTGAAGGCTTGTCTTGAGCTGTGAGAGAGAGTGACACGGTACCTGGGGCAGAGTGAGGCCCTCCACAGACGAATATCAATGCTATCTTGTAAAAAGAACTGATATCCAGTGTTCAGTAAGGCATTGACGTGTCTTGTTTTTCTGAGCCTAGATGTTGGATAAAGACAGGAGTCCCACCCAGTGGTCCATGACACCTGACCAAGTCCGGAACTCTCGCTGGCGATACTCTGAGCAGAAAGCTGTTCTCCCACCATTTATTATTCTTCAGCCCACATCAGTCGATCCGCTGGCTTTTGTTCTCCCGTTTCTCTTTTTCTCAGGGAAATCTATTTTTCTTAAGCTTGTAGGGGGAAAAAAGGTGGAGATAGACCTGAAGAAGCAGATGGCAGAGGTCAGTAGGATGCCCCATCTTACCTCCGGCGTGGGCTGTGGGCAGCATCATTTTCTAGTTGGCTCTTCCACCGAGAGCTGGGTGACCCCTCTGTCGCACCTCTGGTTTATAAAAAGGTTCCGATGACCTTTATCACAACTTCAGCGGGGGGATTTTTGGCTAGACTGTTCTCTAAACACGAACTTGCGTTTCTTTTCCTAATCTGCTGCCTATGATTGCTCTAGATCTGTCTTGTATGCTCCTTTTTCAGGGAAGAATTTCCCAGATCAGCGGGCTCCTTGCCCAGCCAGTGTTACATGTTTCTTAGAGTTTGAGCAGAGGAGCCCATCTGCCCCAGAAGGCATTTGCTTCCCACAGTCTATCCTTCTGGAAGCTCTTTGTCCTTGGTCCTGTTCAATACCTGAGCAGGGACACACGGGGATTTAGCAGCCCTCTTCATGGAGCTTAGGGTGAGCAGAGTAAGGGGGATGACCTTTCTCTCTCCCCAAAGGCCTCTAACTTTTCAACAACCTGCAACAATGAAAATCGCTTCTATTGTTTTCTCTCCTCTCTCCTTCCCCAGGAGAACAGGCCAAATGCTGTTCAGTTCCTCTTGCATCGGATTTGAGTTTGTATTTCATTATAGAAATCAGTCATAGAAGGAAAGGCTCTTTACAAAAGTGCCCGCTTATTGGCTTCTTACCAAGTGCATGGCTTTGGTAAGTGCTAAGCTAAGTGCTTTACATGTATTTATTCATGAATCCTCTCAATTACCTTTTGGACTGGGCACTATTGTTATCCCCCTTTACAGATGAGGAAACGGAGTCTCACAAAGGATGAGTAGCTTGCCCAGAGGTGCACAGCTCCCTCCCACCCTCCCTCTGTCCCTCTTTTTCCTTTGGTCCATTGCCTCCTGAGGGAGCTGGGGAATTCTTTCCATACAGATCAGCCTCTGGAAGCAGAGCAGGGTGGAGAGTTGACCTGAAGGGGCCCAGGGAGAATATGAGGATACACTGCGTCTGCCTCCTTCTTCCACAGAGGGATCTGCAGGGATCATTCCATGTTGGGTCAAACCTGGTATTCAAGGAATTCCCCCAACAGCCCCATCAAATCCAGCCTTCTTCCTTCTGAATCTATAGAGAACAGACCTTGCACTCCATTTGCCGGTGTCCTTATTCTGTGCGTCTGTTTCATACATTGTAAATGTTATATATATTTTAAAATCTTACTCATTTAGTTATCTTACTCTGATATCCAGGCCAAGGGGATTTTTGTGCTTCTGGGGACAAGCATCACCCCGGACCTCTCCCAGGCAGTTTGGCAGCCTACGATGGGAATGGCGATAGCCTGGCTGGCTAATTGGACTAGTAGTTCACCCCCTTGAGTCTGTCTTTCCTCAACTGTAAGATGGGGATGGCTTTTATGGCACTTCATTATCGTAGGGATTAAATGAGATAATGAATGCAAAGGGATTGGCATATCATAGGCACTCACCTGGGGAAGGGGCTGGGTTTTACTCACCTTTGAACCCCCTGCCCCTGGCACAGTGCCTGACACATAGAAGGTGCTTGGAGTTGTTTCCTGACCTGAACTGATGGTGAGGCTCTTTGAAGATTTGGGTGCTGGTAGTGTTAGAAGGTTCTGAGGCAGTTAATGCGCGTTCTCTCTCTCTCTCTCTCTCTCTCTCTCTCTCTCTCATCTTTGCCAGGCCCCCTTGCCTACCACTGAAGGTTTTGGAAGGCGACTGTGTGTCACTAATCCACTCAGCCCCCATTCTCTCAGCGCCCTCTTTGTCTGAGGCCCTGGAACGCCTCAGCCTGAAGGCAGCAGTCAAGATTCTCTGGCGCTTTGTATTTTCCATGGCCTGGTTTACACTGCCCTCTGCTGTGTGCTTACGGGATAAGCATGTTCAATGAGGGTTTGTGGTGACGTTTTCTTGACATTGGGAGAGGCTCTCCTCTATGGGCTGCTTGCAATCCTGTTGGGGGGAGAGGTAGTGTTTAAGACCTCCTCCCCAATTTAGCTTGCAACTCCTGAGGCTTACCAAACACAAGAGGCTTTTTACCAATGTCCCTCACCGCTCAGCCATCAGATAATGCCATCTTTCTAGGATTAGATTTCTTAGGCATTTTTCGTTTGGCCTTGGCCAAAAGGGACAGGGTAGAATTTATTTGATACTATTCCCAGTCTGCCGTCTAGTTTTTTCTGAATTGCTGAGCACCTAATTCTTAGAGCTGCCCCAGCTGCTGTCAAGGGTCTGGGGGGGGGGGGGGGGCTGGTCACAGGAGGCACCTGAGCCAAGGGAGAACCAGCAGGGACCCTCTCTGCCTGTAACCTTCTTACACCACCACCCTGCCTTCTGTCGGTTGTCCCTTCTCAGAGCTGATCCCAGTCAGTGAACACAAAATGGGTCCTGCACGTCAGAGTGGGAAATTGGGGGCTAAAGACCAGGCCACTCCCATTGACCTCACTATAGAACCTGCTAGAAATGTACACGAAAGCCCCAGCGGAGGTCCCCGCTGATGGCCAGCACAAGTCACCGGACATATGAATGAGAAAGCTCCAGCTACCTTCTGACTGCAACTGCATGAGACACCCCCACACATGAAGGGTTAGCCTAGCCAACCCCCAGAATCAGGGTTTAACAATCGTGATGATGGTTGTTTAAAGCCACAGAGTTTGGGGATGGTTTGCTATCTAGCAATCGATATGCAGAAGAAGTGACTTAGGATTGTGGGATCCTGGGTATCAACACTACTTTTCTATGTTTTCCAAGATTTCTACAATGACTTCTTTTCTAATCGGAAAAAAAAAATGTTATCAAAAATAAAAACATGGTCTAATTTTTCCCTCCACTTCACCAAGGGAGAAACTAGGTCTGAATTTGAATTGAGGGACGTAAGCCAGACTTGGAGAAAAATTTTCCATGCAAGATTAGTTAGATGCTGGAAAGAATTAGAGATACATTCGAGTTGGTATGATGGAACGAGTGGTCGATTTGGAGTGAGGAAACTTGGAAATGAATCCTTGTTTTTTGGGTGACCTTGAGCAAGTCCTTGCTCAAATTCGGCTTTCTATTTTGAAAAATGCAGCTGCTTAGGGAAGATAACATCCAGCAGGGCGCCTGGCCCAGAAAAGTGGTAGGTGATCCTGCCTAATCAGTGCCAATTATGAACAGGCATCTGCAGGCTTTGTGGATGGCCCATCCTTCACTGCCACCAGAGGCTACGGTTCCAATAATGACATATGCCTGGAGAAAACCCACAACTCTTAAGAAAATGAAAAAAAAAAAAAAAAACAACCCAGAAACACTGAGCAGCTTTTCCGGCGGCCCTTGATGGCGCCGCCCCCACTAGCCGGGGCGAGTAGCCGTGCCCTTCGGGGGACCCCGGCGCCTGAGGAGGGCGGGAGCGCCCGGGACGCGGAGGCAGGAGGACCGGGAGCGCGCCTGGCGGGACGCAGCGCGGACGCGCGCGGCTGCGGCCGGTGTCCAGGCAACCCCCGGACGCGTCTCCGCGGGAGAAGCAGGTGGCCCCGCGGCCCTAGGGCCCTCCGCTCCGGTTCCTCGCCCGCCCGGCGCCCGGCAGTGGCAGTTTGGCTGCCAGTGGGTGCGTTGATCTCGCAGCCTCGCCCCAGGAGGCTTCCGCTGGGGGAAGGGGTGGAAGACCCGGAGGTGGAAAGGGAAGGAGCACCTTGGGCGGGCGGGGCAGTGAGTGTGGGCGGCGGAGAGAACCCACGGGAACCCCGGGGGCATCCCGACCTGAGAAAAGCCCGAGGAGGGGGCGGGAGGGAAGTTCTGATTAAGATGCCACCCCTGCCCTCTTTGACTTTCAATGGCTTGTGGACTTTCTCTTGGCTTTCTTTGATGCCTTTCTTACAAAGGTCTTTTCTTTGTCTCTGGGTTGCTTTTCGTACTTAAAATCAACACATGCATAGATGAGTCCATGTACCCTGGAAAAGGTCCCCGGGACTGTTCTCTCCCCTCCATCTCCAGAGCGACCTGCAGCAGAGAGCTGGAGAAGGTTCAAGAGGAAGGAGACCCTGGCATGACCACGATGGAGAAGAAGAGATACAGTTGAGTTGAAGAAATCAGAAGGGCTGGGTGTGGATTTGGTCGCCAGATCCAAGTATACCAGAGCCGGGAAGTTCAAACCACTTCAAGTGTACGGGGAGGCCAGTTTGCGGGCATATAAAAAGTAGTCTTTGAAAAGTAGCTTATGTCTCTTTTAACCCAAGATCTGACGAAGCGGATAGCAGCTCAAAGCAGAGATTCTCACAAATTAAGTCCTTGGATCTCATAACAGCCCAGAGGAATATTACTAATGACTAAAGAGAGCCAGGGGCGCCTGGGTGGCTCAGTCCATTGAATGTCAGACTCCTGATTTTGGCTCAGTTTATGATCTCACCATTATGGCATCAAGTCCCACATGGGGCTTGGGCCTGCTTCGGATTCTCTCCTCACTCTCTGCCCCTCCTCCGCTTGTGTACTCACTCTTTCTCTCTCAAATCTCAAGATAAATAAATAAAAAAAATAAAGGGTCGGGGGAGCCAGAGTTTTGACCTGCCCAGTGCTACGGTCAATAAATGGTAAATCTGAGGATTAACCACAGTCTCCTGGCCCCCCAAACCTGTGTCCTTTAATTTTTTCTTTGCTCAAATATTACTAGATTTGTGGCACTATTTATTGGATGGGCAGCTCAGGCAAAAAGTATGAACATTTTAAGGAAAGGCTTAAATTAAAATAATGGATAGTGGCTCCTTAATTGGTTCTGAAGGCTGAGGAGGATGTTTGGGGGGCACACTGCCTCTAGAGAACAGAATCATGAAGCAGAACAGCCACAGTCTCTCAGAAAACCTTGGAATGAGTGTATGCCTAGGTTGGCCTTTATAGGTGAGTGGCCTAAATGCTGGAAACAGGGAATGTTGTAGAATGTTCTGTCTGTGCCCCATCAGATCATAGCTTGGTCCTCGGCCCTTTGTATTACAGATCTTCTGTCTCCTCGTTCTCCTTCACAAGTGCACAGAGAGTGGGGAGGTATGACTTACCATATGCATCTGTAAGTGGGGACCAGAAGAGCGGGAGTTGGAACCCAAAGTGCCCAATGTGGCTAGGTCAGCAAGAGAAAAAGGTTTGGGGATTCTAACTTTAAGCTCTAGGCTTTTCTGCAGTTCCCATGTTGAGCTCAGGTAACAGAGGGAGCTGCTGTTTTAAAGGTGGGGGAGAGGGGGTTCATGTTTCTGAGTTAGGGGTACTGGAGGAGCACCAGAGTCTGAGATCCCCAGACCACATTAACCAGAGAGTCATGACTTCCTTTCCTGCTACGTAGGTGTGTCCGTTCAGGAGACCATATCTGACTTCACATGGAGTCCAGGGGTTTCGGGAAGGACGGGGCTCCACAAACCAGTTGAACATGAATACAAAACTGTGGGTGTATATGCATTTTTCCAGCAAGGGGGGGGGGCTGTTGTTTTCATTACTTTCCAGGGGAGTCTGTGATCCGAAGGGTTAAAAACCACAGTCCTAGACCCTTAGGCTGTTTGTGGAGCAGATAAGCAGGGGTGAGAAACTGAGTGGTTAAAAGGTAACCACATTAAGCTAACTTGGCTTGATGTATCATTTTCTCCCTGCCAGACCATGCTATTGTGTAAATCAGCTGTGATGACAAGTATGCGAAAGTTCTTGGTTATGTAAGGTGTTATTCCTGCCTAAAGAAATGGAAATAATTAGCGTGGATTCCACAGATGGTACCAAAGAAACAGACTTTCTTCTAAACTCTCCATTTCCCCCTAAATTTCTTTCTAGTCGCCAGAACCTTCTCTCGGTCCCTTCTGTTGAATCATCTTTTCTTATATCACTGTGTTTTGGCAACTTGTTAGAATTTCCCATCTTATGGCTTCCTGGACATCGAATTTGAATAACAATTATCATGCTAAATGATGACATTTTCAAGAAGCATGTGCCTTAGCTTCTTTGTATCATCTCAGACTAGTGAGCTGGGGGGGGGGGGGGGGCAGGGCAGGTGTTGGGAGCTGGGCTGGAGAGGTAATTGACTTACTTGAAGTAACTGGATGTTACCTTTACACAAGGCCAGCATCAGTGTCAGAACAGAAGGGGTCAGACCTGCAATTCCAGCCTCTTCTACCGGAGGACACGTGGAGAGGCAGCCAGAGGCCACGTTTAAGTGTCTCTAGGCTGTAGAGGCTGAGTTACTTGTGGGAAGATCCTGTAGTAAGCTGGATTTGGAGGATGTGCCCTTTGCCTGTTTAGAAGAGAGACCGCTCTTCCTATGCTTGCCTGTCAGATAAGCTTTCCCTTTCAAAGCAGCCACAGGCCACTTTCTAGAGAGTTGCCAACACAAAGCTTCTTAAGCAAACAAGGAAATATGCTAAATTTGTACATGTGATTTCACTGCTTGCTGCTCAGGGTTATATAATATATTTAAATTTTGCCCCTAAAAAAACCCCCAAAACAACAGTGTTTGTTTTGTAATGCCATCCATAGCAACCAGTTCTTGCTTTGGTGAACTCGTAAGTCCTCTAGTGGCAAACATACAATTAGAATGTTTACATGCTATGAAAAGGCAATCACTGTTAAAATCCAGGGGCAACAATTATTATCAGTACATGCTGTAATAACTCAGAGCTTACATATGATTATCAACCTAGAAGATATATCTGCTCTTGTTTTTGTCTTCTCTACATATGTGGATCCTTTCTGATTCCTTATAGATAAGTTTCATACTTTTTTCATAGCTATGTTTCTGGAAACAGAAGCACCGGATCAAAAGTGCACTTCTCACGGACTTTGGAGGATGCATATGGCCAAAGTGCGTTTTAGTAAGATGGAGACATTTCTACCAGCAATGTACAAGAACGCCATTCCTCTAACCTCTGCCAATCTTAGGTTTTTGCAGACTCCTAGCAAACACTGGTATCGTGTCTTTTTTTTTTTTTTTAGTTTGTTTATTTTTGAGAGAGAGAGATAGAGTGCAAGCAGGGGAGGGGCAGAGGGAGAGAGACAGAGACACAGATCTGAAGCAGGCTCCAGGCTCTGAGCTGTCAGCACAGAGCCCTACGTGGGGCTCGAACTCAGAAATGGTGAGATCATGACCTGAGCCGAAGTTGGATGCTTAACCGACTGAGCCACCCAGGCGCCCCTGGTATTGTGGCTTAAATTCAGCTCTTTGATTATTAGGAAGGATGGATTTTTTCCCCCCAAATGTATACTGGCTATTTGTGTGTGTGTGTGTGTGTGTGTGTGTTTAAAATTTTTTTTAATATTCATTTATTTTTGAGAGGCAAAGGGGGAAGGGGCAGAGAGAGAAGGAGATGGAATCCAAAGCAGGGTCCAGGCTCTGAGCTGTCAGCACAGAGCCCGACGCGGGGCTTGAACCCACAAACCGCAAGATCCTGACCTGAACCGAAGTCGGATGCTCAACCAACTGAGCCACCCAGGTGCCCCTGTGTGTGTTTAATTCATTACCTAATCATGTCTTTTGCCCATTTTTTCCTTGGGTATTTATTTTCATTTTATAAATTTATGAAAACTCACAATTTGGCATGACTACTAACTCTTTTCCTTGTTGTGTATGCTATAAACTTTCCCCCAGTTTATAGTTTTCTGTGGAACTTTTAAATGGATATGTTTTCAAATCACGTATCTTTTCCTTTATTTTGCCTGTATTTGATATCTTTCTTAGAAATAACTTCCCCAGTCTAAGATTATGTAAACATTAAATTATCATTTTTTCAGGTACATCTTTTATTTTAAATCTGATATTCAAATCTATCATTCATCTGGATTTATTTGGGGATTAATTAATTTTATTTTCATTCCAAATGATTAGTTGTTTCAGCAATATTTTTGAATAATCTATTCTTTCCCCATGACATGAAATGCCACGATTATATAAAGTTTTATTCTATCTACATTTTCTATTTTGTTCTCTTGATTAATCTGTTAGAATCAGTGTCAGTATCATCTTGATTATGTTACATTAAACTATATTTTATAAATTATACTCCATAGCTCTGTCACCTTGAATAGGTTACTGGACATTTCTGACCCTCAATTTCTTTATGTGTAAAGTTATTTCTGTTCCATTTGTGATTATGGTATTTCATTGCTAATACTGTTTACTTGTGTTAAAAATTGTTTTTTCTTGAACTTCACTTACCTGTATTATTGGTACTTTCCACGAAGCCATACCAAAGTTCTGATAATCTTCTCTATTTCATTCATTTCTGCTTTTATTTTTATAATATCCTTTTTTTTTAACCATGTTGGGAGGTTTATTCTTTTTTCCTTATTTTTTTGCATTGCAAGTTAGCTCATTAATTTTGGAATCTTTGTTTTTTAACCACCTGTCAGTTCTAAGATGGACATTTTTCAGCGTGTGAACATCTCTGAGGTTGGATTGGTCTTACCAGAGCTGTGGGCCCAGCAGCAGGTGTGAAGTAGTTTTTATAAGCTTTGCTGAATGAGCCCTGAATAATATAGAGGGTGTGTCTGTGTCTTGGAAGAAAATTCCAGAGGCAATCGAGGAGCACTTATTTAAGACGTGCTGCATCACCCATGTTCTTGTTGCACTGAGGTCAGTTTGGGTGGAAAATGTGGACATCGGTGATTGAGTTGAAAAGTGATTCAGTAATCAGGCTTTTGAATGTAAGATTTAAGAAGGCCTTAACCAGGGGCCCCTCGGTTGACTGTCTGACCCTTGGTTTCGGCTCAGGTCGTGATCTCACGGTTTGTGGGATTGAGCCCTGCGTTGGGCTCTGCACTGACAGTGTGGAGCCTGCTTGGGATTCTCTCTCTCCCTCTCTCTCTCTGCCCCTCCCCTGTGTGCGCGTGTGCGCTCTCTCTCTCTCTCTCAAAATAAATAAACTTAAAAAAAAAAAAAGAAGAAGGCTGGGCACCTGGGTGGCTCAGTCGTTTAAGTGTCCAACTCTTTTTCGGCTCAGGTCTTGATCTCGTGGTTTGTGAGTGAGCCCCACGTTGGGCTCTGTGCTGACAGCTCAGAGCCTGAAGCCTGCATCTGATTCTCTGTCTCCCTCTCTCTCGGCCGCTCCCATGCTCATGCTGTCTCTCTCGCAAAAACATATTAACATTAAAAAAAAAAAAGAGGGGCACCTGGGTGGCTCAGTCAGTTAAGCGTCCGACTTCAGCTCAGGTCACGATCTCACGGTCCGTGGGTTCGAGCCCCGCGTTGGGCTCTGGGCTGATGGCTCAGAGCCTGGAGCCTGCTTCTGATTCTGTGTCTCCCTCTCTCTCTGCCCCTCCCCCGTTCATGCTCTGTCTCTCTCTCTGTCTCAAAAATAAATAAACATTAAAAAAAAAAAAGGTCAACCAGTTTATTTTGCTTATATTTTCCTTCTTTAAATATGCACATGAATGATATGTATTTAAAATATACATCTAAGTAAGTCTGAAAGAATGCTTCAATAAATATATAATAAACATTCTAAGTGGTAGAGCATTCTCTCCTACTTTAATTGGCAACCTTTGTTCTTTGTGGTACATAAAATAATAATGTTATTACAGTTGCTGGTGTCTCATATTTGGTGGAATACAGTAGGTGCATTTCGGGCTCTAGTTTCTACTTACCGCTTTATTTGAGTCCCACAAGTTTGATTTATAGTATGTATGTCATTGATCATTAAGCACCTCGTGATTCGCCTCACGATTTCTTCTTTTATGTGAAATACTTAGAAGTGTGGTTTGAGTTTCCAAGCTCATGGATGTTTTTGGCTGTCTTTTTATTATCGATCCCTAAAATTGTATTGCATTGTGGTCAGAGAGCGTGGTCGATGTTACATTGGTTGACGCTACTTTTGTGGTTTGTAGGTGGGTGGTTACGCCTTTGGCTACCGGGACCCTGTGCTCTCCTCTTCACAGCTCCCCTCCCCTGGGCTCCAGTCCATCCCTGCTACTCACACCTCAGGCAACCAGTTGACCCTTTCTGTACCTAGGGCTGTTCTAGGTGCTGTGGCATATTCCAGAATGGCTCCTCCCACACTTGGCCGGCTCTGAGAATCACCTGAGGTGCTTCTTTAACATTCTGACACCCGGGTCTTGCCCTGTAGGTCTGAGTTGGAGCTCCGGGATCTGAGTTTTGGAGAAGTGCCCCAAGATGATTCTCATGACCGAGCAAATTAAAAATGTGGGTTCCCAGGCCTCACTTAGAGAGATTTGTGATGGGATATGAGAATTTGTATTTTTTTAAAATATTTTATTTATTTTGGGAGGGGGAGGGGTAGAGAGAGGGAGACCCAAAATCCGAAGCAGGCTGCAGGCTCTGAGCTGTCAGCACAGAACCCGACTTGGGGCTCGAAACACGAACCGTGAGATCATGACCTGAGCTGAAGTCGGACGCCTAACCGACTGAGCCACCCAGGTGCCCCGAGAATCTGTATTTTTAACAGGCCTCCCAGGTCATTCTGACGCAGGCAGTCTTTATGCCATACCCTGAACAACCTGAGAATGGGGATACTGGGAGGGGAGGGCAATGTACTCAAGAGTCACAGAAGTCTGACTCTTATTTTAATTTTTTAAAAGTTTATTTATTTATTTTGAGAGAGAGGAAGAAAGAGAATCCCAAGCAAGCTCCACACTGACAGCACAGAGCGTGATGCAGGGCTCAACGAACCTTGAGGTCATGACCTGAGCCAAAATCAAGAGTCGGATGCTTAACTGACTAAACCACCCAGGCGCCCCTTTTTGTAATTTTCTAATCACCGGAGGTAACGTTGTGTCTATTGGGCTAAAGTTATGCATAAAGAAATGCAATATCCATTCATCTGACTTTTTTTTTTTTAATGTTTTTATTTATTTTTGAGACAGAGAGAGACAGAGCATGAGCAGGGGAGGGGCAGAGAGAGGAAGACACAGATTCCGAAGCAGGCTCCAGGCTCTGAGCTGTCAGCACAGAGCCCAACCTCACGAACCCGTGAGATCATGACCTGAGCCGAAGTCGGACGCTTAACCGACTGAGCCACCGAGGTGCCCCTCTTGAAAGTTTCTGATGACAGTTCTTTGGATTATTCATCAGTCTTTCTATGAATCAATCCTTTGGAAAATTGTATTGAGATGCTCAATATAACTTGATTCAAAGGTTATCTCTACCACTTAATTCAAAGTAGACAAACTCCGGAGGGACAAGTAGTGTAGCATTGTGGGTAGGATTTTTGACTTTGGTATCACAAGAACCGTGATCAAATCTAGATCTAGATGTTTGCTTTCTGTGTGATCTTAGGCAAGTTGCTTAACCATCTGTGCTTTGGTCTCCTCATCAGTAAAACGGAAAGATAAGCAATGCTTATGTCTGTGGGGTATTATGGGAATTAAGTGGGATAATGTGTGTAAGATGTTAACACCATCCCCAATACACAATAAATGCTCAATAAACATTATTTTTAAAAAATGTTTATTTATTTTTGAGAGAGAGAGAGAAAGAGAGAGTGGGAGAGGGGCAGAGACAGAGGGGGACATAGGATCTGAAGCTGGCTCTGTGCTGACAGCATAGAGCCCAACGTGGGGTTCAAACTCACCAACCGTGATATCATGTCCTGAGCCAAAGTCGGATGCTCAACCAAGCCACCCAGGTGCCCCTAAACGTTAGTTTTTTTGTTTTCTTTTTTTAAATAATTTTTGTAATCCAGGGGACACGATGGAGGGGTAGATATTTCGTTTCATTAACGAACTCCAATGGTGATGTGTTGCAGGTGATTTTCTGGAATCTAAGGGATACTTTGCTGGCACAACATCCTCTGGAAGAAAGGTCAGCCCCTCATCTTCTGCTGAAACATGTCCTAGTGTGAGTGAGCCTACAGTCCCCGGCAAAGTGTCCGTTCACCTAGAGTAAGTAAGAGGCCAGTACAGTCCATACTGTCGGCGTAAATTCTGACTGGGAAGCCAACAGTCTAAGAGGTAGAATGACATGTTTGGCAAGAGCATAGATTCTGGAGCCAGACTGTCTAGGTTTAAACCCCAGGTCTGCCAACTTCATCTGTGTAAACTTGGGAAAATCACTTTACCTCCCTGGGACTCAATTTTTTATCTACAAAACGGAGATAATACTTCATAGGATGGTTTTGAGGATTAAAGGAGGTAATACATGGACAGTGATCGCAAGACTCTCTGGCACACAATAAATGTTATGTGCATGGTTGTCATTATCAAATGTAAAAGCAAGCGAAACTAAGCTGTTTTTGTTTTTAATGTTTTAAAATTTCATTTTAGACAGCGAGTGGGGAGAGGGGCAGAGGGAGAGAGAGAATCCTAAGCAGGCTTTGTGCCTAGTACAAAGCCCGACGCAGGGCTCGATCCCACAACCTGGAATCGTGACCTGAGCCGAAATCAAGAGTCAGCCACTCAGTGGACAGAGCCACTCAGGTGCCCCCTATTTCCTTTCCAAATGGAAATGATTATATGGGTCCTGCCTACATCGCAGGATTATTAGAAGGGAGCAAAGAAGACCAGTGTCATGACGTTGCTTTGAAGCCCTTCAACCGGGAGAGCGATGTAATGTCGTGAAAAAACATCCCATGATTTGATAACTGATAACTATACCTGAAGACCAAAGCCATCTGTCAACTGTAAAGCTACTTAAACAAGAAGTGATTGCTTTTACCGCTGAAAATAGTTTGTTATAGGTTTTGGTTTTGGTTTTTTGTTTTTAATGGCCAGGAGCTTCGCGAAACACGATGCTCTGTTATTACAACCATTTCAGCTTAGGTTTGTTTTTTGGTTACTTCTTCCCCTTCCCTTTATCTTTGTTGATTTTTAATTTCCACTTAATGGTTTTATTGAATGTGGGTATCTTTTGGTAGCAGTTTTTGTGGAAACGTAATTCACATACTGTGTAATTCATCCTTTCAAAGTGTGCAGTTCAGTGGTTTTTAGCGTAGTCAACAGAGCTGTGCAACCATTACCACAATCAATTTTAGAACATTTTCATCACCTCAAAAAGAAGCCCATCCTCTTGAGCAGTCACCCCCACCATGGCCCCTACTCTACCTGCCCCTCCCCCCCTTCCCCCCCCCCCCCCCAGCCCTAGACAGCCACTAATCTACTTTTTATCTCTGGACATTTTATATAAAAGGAATATGTGGTCTTCGGTGTCTGGCTCCTTTCATTTAGAATCATAAAAAAATTTTTTTTAAAATGTTTATTTATTTCTGAGAGACAGAGCACAAGCAGAGGAGGGGCAGAGAGAGAGGGAGACACAGAATCCGAAGCACAGGCTCTGAGCTGTCAGCACAGAGCCCAACACGAGGTTCAAACCCACAAACCGTGAGATCACGACCTGAGCCAAAGTTGGTCACTGAATAGACTGAGCCACCCAGGAGCCCCTAGCATCATATTTTTAAGTTTCATCTAGGTTTCAACATGTATCAGCACATCATTCCTTTTTTTTTTTTTAATTTTTTTTTTTTTAACGTTTATTTTTGAGACAGGGAGAGACAGAGCATGAACGGGGGAGGGTCAGAGAGAGAGGGAGACACAGAATCTGAAACAGGCTCCAGGCTCTGAGCTGTCAGCACAGAGCCCGACGCGGGGCTCGAACTCACAGACCGTGAGATCATGACCTGAGCCGAAGTCGGATGCTCAACCGACTGAGCCACCCAGGCGCCCCACATCATTCCTTTTTTAAAAAAAATTAGGGTGAAATATATATTAACATAACATTTGCCATTTTATCCACTTTTACCCATTGGCATTAATTACCTTTCCGTGTTGTGCAGCCGTCACTGCTATTTTTTAAACATTTTCATCAGCCCAAACAGAAATGCTGTACCCGTTAGGCGATAATTTCTCCCAGACCTCGGTACTCTAATCCACCCTAATCCACTAACCTAATCTACTTTCTGTCTCTCTGAATTTACCTGTTTAGATATTTTGTGGAAGTAGAGTCATATAATACTTGTCCTTTTGTGTTTGGCCTAGTTCATTTAACACAATATTTCAAGTTTCATTCGTGTCGCAGCATGTATCAGAACTTTCTTCCGTTCTATGGCTGAATCATATTCCATTGTATGTCAGCGCTACATTTTGCTCATCCATTCATCTGTCAGTGAACATTTGGGTGGTTTCCACTGCATGGCTAACGTGAGTCACACTGCGAAGAACATCCGTTTACAAGTGTCTAAGTCCCTGTTTTCCATTCTTTGGGGTATGTGCCTAGGAGTGGAGTTGCTGGCTTATATGGTAATTCTATATTTAACTTTTTGAGGAACCACCACACTGTTTTTAAGGACGCACCTTTGGGCTCTGTTTCAGCCCCCTCAAATTGTAAGTAAGTAAATGATATGTTATGGACGTTTATGGAGGGGTAGGCTTGGTTGACGCACGTGAGCGTAATTCTAGCGTAAGATATATAAAATCAGATTCTAACTACCAATTTAAACACATAGAAGATTCTAATCCTTCTGCCTCCTTTCCAGCTCTGCTACAGATTTGGATCTGAAATCCTCCTCCGCACATTCTGATCAGTCCTCTGAAACCTCATTCCCTGAAGTCCCCAAGGATAAATATCCCAAGGAGTTCAGCCTGCTTAAGTTGCAGACAAGTGAGTACGTCCTAGCCTCCCCTCTGCGTGCCTCCATACCCAGGGCTTTCCAGAAGTCTGCTGTACTGTTGGGCACAGTTCACTGAAGACTCACGAAGTGCCAGGGATTTGACACGTTTTCTTTTTCTTTCTTTCTTTCTTTCTTTCTTTCTTTCTTTCTTTCTTTCTTTCTTTCTTTCTTTTTAATTTTATTTTTTAACATTTACATCCAAATTAGTTAGCATCTAGTGCAACAATGATTTCAGGAGTAGATTCCTTAGTGCCCCTTACCCATTTAGCCCATCTCCCCTCCCACAACCCTCAGTTTGTTCTCCATATTTATGAGTCTCTTCTGTTTTGTTCCTCTCCCTGTTTTTATATTATTTTCGTTTCCCTTCCCTTATGTTCCTCTGTTTTGTCTGTTAAAGTCCTCATATGAGTGAAGTCATATGATATTTGTCTTTCTCTGATTAATTTCACTTAGCATCATATCCTCCAGTTCCATCCACGTAGTTGCAAATGGCAAGATTTCATTCTTTTTGATTGCCGAGTAATGCTCCATTGTATATATATGCCACATCTTCTTTGTCCATTCATCCATCGATGGACATTTGGGCTCTTTCCATACTTTGGCTCTTGTCGATAGTGCTGCTATAAACATGGGGTGCACGTGTCCCTTCGAAACAGCACACCTGTATCCCGTGGATAAATGCCTAGTAGTGCAATTGCTGGGTCGTATGGTAGTTCTATTTTTAGTCTTTTGAGGAACCTCCATACTGTTTTCCAGAGTGGGTGCACCAGCTTGCATTCCCAGACAGGTTTTCTAATTCTCGCAGCAGCTCTGCTGGGGAGCTGTCATGATATGTTTTCCCAAACTGACATGGCTTTATATAAAAACCATAAAAGTATCATAGCAAAGTAGTAAAATAATAAAGGAGTATATAAGGTAGAGTATAGAAACCCCTTCCCCAGTGTTCTCCAATGTATCCCCCATGGGCCCTGTAGCCGTGAGGAATTTTGAAGCGTGTATGTGCTGGTATGTATGTACTTATCTATACATGGGTTGGAGTATACAACCATATTTTCACTAGTGGAAAATAGTATACGAACTATTTTCACTCAGAACAAATAGATCTTGGACCTCTTTCTATGTCAATACACATAAATCTAGGTGGCTAATATAGGCCTACCCATTTAACACCCCAGGCAACTGAGGCGCAGAGAGATTTAGTCACTCGTACAAGACCACCTGGCTAGGAAGTACAGTGATGGGATTAGACTCCAGGCTCACCTGCCCCCAGAGCCTGTGTTCTTTCTTGGCCACCACAGAGCCCAAGTGTTTCTCAAACAACCCTAGAGCTGTTAGAGAATCTCTCGTTGTTTAAAATCACTTTAGCCATTTTGTAGGAAAAGTATTGAGCGAGGAAACAAAGCCCTGAGAGGTCCGGTGACTTGCCTGAGGTCTCGCGATGGCCTTTCTCATTTGCCAGAGTTGCATGTCTACATTTCCCAGAGTCACTCTAGTGCACGCGTGCCCCATCATTGCTGCCAACACTGTGGTCCATCCACTAAGTTGCCGTGGTTGGCCCAGCCCTTCCCTGGTTGATGGGCATTCTGTTCTTCCTACCCACTCATCAGAGCGAAGGCTGGATCATAGGTGCTTGTACAACTGTCTCTTAGCTTCCCATTCCAGACATCGCTTCCAACCATAAAGATGGCTTTATTTTTGGAAGGCAGGGTAAAAAGGAAAAAAAAAGAGGCCTCTTAGATACCTATCTCCCCACTTCCCCTCTTTTTTTTTTTTTAAAATGTTTATTTTTGAGAGAGAGAGCAAGCATGAGCAGGGGAGGGGCAGAGGATCCGAAGCGGGTTCTGCACTGCAAGCAGAGCCCAATGTGGGCTTGACCTCATGAACCGTGAGATCATGACCTGACTGAAGCCTGACACTTAGCCGACTGAGCCACCCAGGTGCCCGTTCCCTTCCTCTCGTGCTGAGTCCCCCAGAGGTTAACACTGCCCTTGATGTAGAACCAAGGAATTAAACATGTTGATAAAGGCTGTACAGTCAGAGAATGCCTGGGACAACTTTCTGTCCTTTAATTGCATTATGAGGCCGGGAGCGGAGCTGATGGAAGGATTTCTGATGTCTTGCAGAGGATGGGCACCGTCCTGAATGGACATTTTACCCGAGGTTTAGCAGCAATATCCACACCTACCACGTTGGAAAGCAGTGCTTCTTTAACGGGGTCTTCCTCGGCAACAGGAGGTCTCTATCAGAGAGAATGGTGGACAAGTGCTTTGGGAGGAAGAAATATGGTAACGTTTTCCTCCTGGACCTTGACTGTGCGATGTCTGAAAATACTTGAGTTGTGGTTCTACCAGGCCAACATTCCATGGCTGGTGTCAGCCCTCGGGGGTCACCATGTTACTGTAGGGCGGCCAGGAAGATAGGAAAGTGAAGGGGATGTTTGGCAATTCTTTTTGGCAAAGAACTGACAACATATGCTGACCCACATTTTTGTTTTTCTCTGCATTTCATAAAATGCTAATGTGACATTTAAGTCATCAGACAAGTTCTCTCAGATACTTATTAATAGAAACCTTCATTCAAGTCGGAAGAAAATAATTTGTTTCAATTAGATGCTGCCCATGATATGTATTTAAATTATACATTATATTCTTCAAAAGGAAAGTAGCCCATAAACCTTAGCCTGAAGTGCATTCTGTTATTTCATACCTTATTAAAGGTAATTTGAGATGAGTGTGTGTATATACTCATATAGTTTGTTACTTGGTGAGTTCTCTGTCCCAACCTACCCATAATAGATTTATGGAAAGATCCTAGTGTTGCTGAGTTCCAATGGATCATTATAGCACATTCTTCCATAGAAATACCATACAGGAGGCAGCCCTTGCTTCATGGATGAATAGGATTGCTGTAGCAGGAATACAAAGAGGAAGAAATAGAAAGTTTTCATTTTTGAGATTTAAAATAGACTTTTTTTTTGTTTATTCTGCTTTAGAGAGAGAGAGCATGCCAGCGGGGGAGAGAGGGGCAGAGGGGGGAAGAGAGAGAGTCTCAAACAGGCTCCATGCTCGGCGCAGAGAACACAGGGCTCGATCTCACAACCTGAACCGAAATCAAGAGTAGGACTGAGCCACCCAGGTGCCCCTAAAATGGACTTTTAAACTCATTGCACAGGCAAATAGTTTTAAGTGTTTATTTATTTTTGAGACAGAGAGAGAGAGAGAGAGAGAGAGCGCGCACATGTGAGTGGGGAAGTTGGGAAGGGGCAGAGAGAGGGGGACAGAGTATCTGAAGCGGGCTCTGTGCTGACTGCAGAGAGCTCAATGCGGGGCTCGAACTTGGGAACCTGAGCGGAAGTCAGTCGCTTAAACAACTGAGCCCCCCAGGTGCCCCCAGAGATAAAGTTTTAAAGATCAAGGCTTTTGTCTGGATAGAGAATATATAAGAAGCCATACTAGAGGAGGTGGGAGAGTTGTCGCTGAGGTGGGTGTTTTGAGGAGTCCTGTAGCCTGCTCACTTCCTGGGACCAAAATCTAGTTGGTGATCAGATGTGACTCTAGCTGGGGCTTCTGCCTCAGACTGTGGTTGGGGAACCTCAGCGTAGTGATAGCTATGGGCAATGTCTGGGCAGAAAGCCAGATGCAGGGTCTCACCCACCCAGGAGATGTGGGTAATAGCTGCATTCTTGTGCCCCGTGAGGACTGTGGAGGTCGGGACACATAGAAAGAATGAAAGAAAGAGAGCAAGCCAGGAGAGCTCCATAGCTCTCACGACCAAAACGGCAGGAGGCCACCGTGTGAGGCTCTGTGGACCATCAAGCCAGGGGTCATAAGAACGACTTTATGTCTCACCTGATGCATTGTGGAGCGGGCTGACTTCCTGAGGATCAGACTAGATGACACATTTTAGCAGACAACAGAAATAGATACCAACCTACAGAGAGTAGCAGAGATAAGATGAGGGTCAGACACCAGGGTGGTTCAGACAGTGATCCAGGACCCAAAGGCTTATACCAAAGCCTTGATATCACATAAGCCTGTTGTGCACACGCTTGCTCCCCACCCCCAACTGAGTTGCAGCCATAGGGTAGAATAGGAAAGATTTATTTAACTGGTTTAAACATGAAAGAGCAGAGAAAGACCAAGAAGGGACTAAGTTTAGCTGTATAGTACTTAGGAACGCTCTCAGCCACGGTCAGACAAAAGCCAAACTGTCAGAGGCTTAAATCATAAGACATTTATTATATACTTAATGAGAAGCTTTGGAATCTAGGTGGTCTATACTGTCTGATTGCCCAGTGATGTCACCAAAGATATAGCTCTTTTTTTTTTTTTAATTAAGTCTATTTATTTATTTTGAGAGAGAGTGAAAGAGCAAGCAGGGGAGGGGCAGAGAGAAAGGCAGAGAGAGAATCTCAAGCAGGCTCTGCATTGTCAGCACAGAGTCTGACGCAGGGCTTGAACTCACGAACCGTGAGATCATGGCCTGAGCCGAAATCAAGAGTTGGATGCTTGACGGACTGAGCCGCCCAGGCGCCCCAAAGATAATAGGCTCATTTTGTGTTTATGTGCTGCTATGCTTAGTTGTGTTGGATTTTTGTCTTCACACTTGTCATCTTATGGTCACAAGAGAACTGTTGCAGTTCCTCCAAGCATCACGTCTATATTTCAAAACATGAAAAAGAGGAATCTCTCTTGTTGCCTTCCCTTTTTAGAATGAGGGAAAAATTTTCCCATATGGTCCTTGGGAGACTTCCTTCCACTCATGTCTCACTGACTAGAACTGGGCCAGTGACAAGTATTTATCAAAAATAAATGGTATTGGGGCGCCTGGGTGGCGCAGTCGGTTGGGCGTCCGACTTTAGCTCAGGTCACGATCTCGCAGTCCGTGAGTTCGAGCCCCGCGTCGGGCTCTGGGCTGATGGCTCGGGGCCTGGAGCCTGCTTCCGATTCTGTGTCTCCCTCTCTCTCTGCCCCTCCCCGCTTCATGCTCTGTCTCTCTCTGTCTCAAAAATAAATAAAAACGTTAAAAAAAATAAAAAAAAAATGGTATTATCGTGATGACTCAAGTCCTGACCCTAATCCATCACTTCCCTCCTAACTCAAACATTATCCTGAATTTTGTTTATTATTATTTTTTAAAGTTTATTTATTTTAGAGAGAGACAGACAGACAGACAGAGTGTGAGCTGAGCAGGGGTCAAGAGAGAGGGGGACACAGATCTGAAGCGGGCTCCAGGCTCTGAGCTGTCAGCACAGAGCCCGGCATGGGGCTTGAACCCACGAACCGTGAGATCATGACCTGAGCTGAAGTCCGGTGAGCTACTGGGTGAGCCACCCAGGCACCCCTGAATTTTGTTTATTATTATTTCCCTTCCATCCTTTCTTCATTTGTTTATTCTGTCTTTTTATGGTTTTTATACATACTGAATGCATGCAAAGGTATATTTATGAAGTATTTATTGACTATATAGAATAAAGTATCACAATCACTTGTGTTTTTGTTTAAATTTCTAATTTATTTTTGAGAGAGAGAGACAGAGCATGAGCAGGGGTGGGGGGGCAGAGAAAGAGGGGAGACACAGAATCGGAAGCAGGCTCTAGGCTCTGAGCTATCAACACAGAGCCTGACTCGGGGCTTGAACACACAAACTGTGAGATCATGACCTGAGCCGAAGCTGGATGGCTAACCGACTGAGCCACCCAGGTGCCCCTCACTTGTGTTTTTTTTAATGTTTATTTATTTTTGAGACAGAGAGAGAGAGAGAGAGAGAGAGCAAGCAGGGGAGGGGCAGAGAGAGAGGGAGACAGAGGACCCAAAATGGGCTCTGTGCTGACAGCAGAGAGCCCAATGTAGGGCTCGAATTCACGAACTGTGAGATCATGACCTGAGCCCAAGCAGGACTTTTAACTGACTGAGCCACCCGGGCTCCCGTTAAGTATCACAATCATTTGTATGCTTCTTACTCCATTTAAGACATAGAGTACTGTCTTGATATTTGAAGCTACTGATAGGCCCCTCCCTGAATATGACATCTTTCCTCCCCCAACTCCACAGGTAACTCCAATTCCACCTTTATTACAAAGAAAACTTTTTATGGGGGACATTTTCAAACATTTGCCAAAGTAGAGAGAAGACCATACTGTTTCCTGATGTACCCATCACTTAGTTTCGACAATTATCACATGTGGCTAATCTTATTTAATTTTTATCCCCCTCCCCCAGGGATTATTTTAAAGCAAGTTCCAGACATCAGATAATTACATCCGTATATGTTTTTGTGTATACCTCTAATAGACAAGGATTATTTTTATTAAATGGCCACAATACCATTTTCATATCTTAAAAAAACTAACAATAATTCCTTAATATCACCAAATATTGTCAGTGTTCAAATAGTCAATTGCCTCACAAATGCCACAATTTAAAAATATTTAGAGTTTGAATCAGGGTCCAAAAAAGGTCCACGCTTAACAATTAACTAAAATGTCTTTAAAATCTCTTTTTAATATATAGGTCTTCTTCCTCTTTTTTTCTTGCAATTTATTTGGTGAAGAAACTAGGTTATTTATCCTATAAAGTTTGCCACAGTCAGGATTTTGCTGATTACATCCCTTGGTACCATTTAACAGGTTTCTCTGTCCTGTGTATTTCTTGTACACTTATAGTTGGATATACAGGCTCGATTCATTTTAGTGTGACTAGTTCTTGGGTAATGTGCAGTGACTTCCTTAAACCTCAAAAACAATGGTTTCTTTTCCATTTTTTCTCTTCCTTGATCTCTTGCAGCATTTAATATTTTTAAGCTTGGCACTGGACATTTCTTCGTTATTCTCTTCTCCCTCGTTACTTCTTGGACAAGACGGAGAGGCAGCGTTTATGACTGCCAGTCAGCTTCCATTATGAACTGAAATTCAACACATTTATTATAGAAAAAATCCAATCAAAATGTATTTCATTAAGAGTTAACTCTGATGATCAGCTATGATCAGGCCATTGGTGGAGTTCCTTAAATTTGTTGTCATGGAAGAAGAACAAAATGTTGTCTATGGGTATAGGGAAATTGACCTGAAACTGATTTTTCTCTTCTGTAGCTCTTCCTCATTAGCTAATTCCCTTCTGAGATCTAGTCAGAGAGGCAGAGCCCAATTATAGTTGCTCCTTAAGATTCATAGGGCACAAGGATTCAAAGTACTCCAATGCTCAAATTTTAAGCAGAGTTCTTGCTCTTCCTTTGCAGATACCTTTGATTCACTTCTTATATTATCTATCTCGCTATCTATCTATATATTTATTTTTGTTTAAGGGTCAACTGTAGTTATTTTTTTAATGTTTATTTATTTATTTTGAGAGAGAGAGAGAGAGAGAGAGAGAGAGAGAAGGGGAATCTCAAGCAGGCTCCAAGCCCAGCACAGAGCCCAATGTGGGGCTCCTTCTCATGAACCGTGAGCTGAAATCAAGAGTTGGACACTTAACCAACTGAACCACCCAAGTGCCCCTCATTTTAAACCAAAACATCCTGCCTGCACCTAAGCTACTGTTCTTTCCCGGGGTGGGGGTAATCGGGACACTTTCTGGAACAATGTCCCAAACACAGTGTTTCTCAAGCACACTTTTATCTTCATATTCTCCAGGCAAGATGATCACGAACAGAACTTTAGGAAGCCTCTATGTACTTCATAATAAAACATGAAATTATCCTGTTTCCATTGTCATATGGATAGCGCATTATCTGTAGATCACCTTCAGTCCCTTTTATGATCTTGTTTTTAAATATTTCACAGATATTGATCCTAGAAATGGAATACCAAAGTTAACTCCAGGAGATAATCCATATATGTACCCAGAACAGAGTAAAGGCTTCCACAAAGCAGGCTCAACTCTCCCACCAGTGAATTTCTCAATGTAAGTGTATGTGAATAGCAGGGTTAGTTAATTATAAAGGAATTGTAGCTCTCTGTACTATATATGTTATATTTCATAAGGAGTAGATTCCAACAAAACATGGTTGCTGAAAATTCCTTAAAAAGTTAATCTCTAGTTCCTTAGTGTCTACACACATGTACGTGTGCAATTGAACTTATACACAGGATCTTGACTGCAAAAAGGTGGTTGTTAATTTTGTCACTATTGTTGTTACCACAAATCTGAGGACTTTTCGGTTTCATACTGAATCAGATTATTAGTGTTTACTGTTTGGATTGATGTACACTTGGAACTAAACTTAGGCCAAAGCGATTCAGAAGAGGATAATTAAGTTAAAAGAAAAAAAGTTGGTGTATTATATTAATATTTTAAAAAATCAATTATGTTTGGTTTATTGATGTTTAATAAAAATTATAATAAGAATTATGACCTTTATAGTTGTGAAGCCCATAGGTGGCCATTAAACCAGAAAATAAGACATATTCTTCTTTGAGAAAATTTTTTTTTTACATTTATTTATTTTTGATAGATAGGAAGAGACAGAGCACAAGGGGGGGAGGGGCAGAGGGAGAAGGAGACACAGAATCCGAGGCAGGCTCCAGGCTCCGAGCTGTCAGCACAGAGCCTGACGCGGGGCTCGCATTCACGAACTGCGAGATCATGACCTGAGCCGAAGTCGGACGCCCAACCAACTGGGCCACCCAGGGGTCCCCAGACATCTTCTTGAACACAAAGATGTTTCTATCGATCTCTCTGCTGTAGATGCCACACCAATTTTATGGTTGCCTTTTCTGTTTTTCAGAGTGCCGTATGAAAAGAAATTTGATACATTTATTCCACTTGAGCCTCTTCCACAAATTCCTATGTGAGTTCTCTCACCGTGTTTTATATTATCCAAGTTTTATTAAGTTATCAGTTATTTATTATTTTCTCCTATGGACGAACTTATAGACACCCAACACAGAAGGACCTTTAGAATCTGAGCTGGTGGGTGGGGCAGTTTGTATGGAGCGTTTTTAGTGAGACACTTGGAGGGCAAGTGCTGTGCAGTCTATCAGCTGGGCTGTCCACGTCTTCACCCCATATGATGGACAGTCCGCTGGATGCCATGTGTTGTGGTAGGTATGCACTAATGGACGTTTATATGGAGAAAAAAGGCAGGGTCCCTGAGGTTTAAAACCTAAGAGTTGTCAGAAAAGAAGGACAGGCTTAAATGAGTCCAGCCAGGGAGGATGGTTAGAGTTTGAAGAGGCAGAGAAAAAGCTGTCAGAATATTCTCGCACTAGAGGGAAGTATCATTCCTCTGATGTCATACTTTAAGTTCAGGTCCTTTCTGAACCTCATCTAGTTGCCCAAGAAGGGTTTAGACCTAGAAAAAGATATGTGTCAGTATAAAAAATTTCGCTTTCTAATACAAAACAGTTCCATATAAACATAGATAGAGTGGGCAAGTGACCCACAGTCTGACCCACTGGAGTCCAGCTGGGAAACCAAACCCTGGAGCTCAGTGGAAATAAAAAGCCTTTTATTCCAAACTTGGGAGCTTTAATACCTTCATTATACGGCGTTATTACATGAAGCAGATAATTAGGGCCTCTCATGTCTGTACTGTATACATAAAAACTTTTTTTTTAAATGTTTATTTTTGAGACAGACAGAGCGTGCGTGGGGGAGGGGCAGAGAGCGAGGGAGACAGAATCCGAAGCAGGCTCCAGGCTCTGAGCTGGCAGCACAGAGCCCGATGAGGGGCTCGAGCCCATGAACCTCAAGACCGTGACCTGAGCCAAAGTTGGACACTTAACTGACTGAGCCACCCAGGCACCCCTGTATGCTTTTTTTCTTTTTTGAAACTAGGCTCCACGCTGGGTGTGGAGCCCAATGTGGGGTTTGAATTCATGACCCTGAGATCAAGACTTGAGTTGAGATCAAGAGTTGGATGCTTAACTGACCAAGCCACCAAGGTACCTTGTGTACTGCACACTTTTGGTAGATGCTATTCTAAAATATTTAAAAGTAATTGCCAGGGCACAAAACAAGTCTATACATTTAAGAAGACTGAAATCCTATCAAGTATCTTTTGTGACCACATGGTGTGAAAATAGAAAACGTGTGCAAGAGGAAAACTGGAAACTGTGCAAATATATGAAGATTAAACAGCATGCTCCTGAGTAACCAATGGGTCAAAGGAGAAATCAAAAAAGGAACATTAAAAAACAACAACAACACTTCGAGACAAGTGAAAGTGGAAATACAGCACCCCAAAACCACGCATGCAGCGAAAACAGATCAAAAAGAGAAGTTTAGAGTAGTAAATGCCTACGTTAAGAAAAAAGAAAGATATCAAATGAACAGCCTAACTTTACACCTCAAGGAACTAAAAAAAGAACAAACTAAGCTCAAGGTTAGTAGAAGGAAGGAAATAACAAAAACCTGAGGGGAAATAAATGAAATAGAGACTAAAAAGGTAATAGAAAAAAATCAATGAAATGAAGAGCTTTTTTTTTTTTTTTTTTTTTTTTTTTTTAAAGATAAACCAAATAGATAAACCTTTAGCTACACTAACCAAAGAAAAAAGGGACCGGACTCAAATAACATTAAGTGAAAAAGGAGACATTACAACTGATATCCCAGAAATATAAAGGATTTAGGAGACTGCTATGAACAATTATCCACCGAACAAATTGGACAACCTATAAAAACCGGGTGCATTCCTAGAAACATACAACTTCACAAGACTGAATCATGGAGAAATAAATCTTTTTTATTGATTGATTTTTTTTTTAATGTTCATTTATTTTTGAGAGAGAGAGACAGAGACAGAGCGCAAGTGGGGGAGGGGCAGAGAGAGAGGGAGACACAGAATCCGAAGCAGGCTCCAGGCTCTGAGTTGTCAGCACAGAGCCCAATGCGGGGCTCAAACTCATGAACCATGAGATCATGACCTGAGCCGAAGTTAGATGCTAACCGACTGAGCCACCCAGGTGCCCCTTTGAAGAAATAAATCTGAACAGACCAATGACTTGTAAGGAGGCGGAATCAGTAATCAGAAATCTGTTAACTTGAGCCCAAAACCAAATGGTTTCACTGGTGAATTCTACCAAACATTTAAAGAAGAAACTAGTTTTGTTCCTTCCCAAACTTCCAAAAAAGTAGAAGAGGAGGGAATAGTTCCAAATTCATTTTATGAGGTCTGCATTACCCTGATACCAAAACTAGACAAGGACACTGCCAGAAAACATAATTACAAGCCAGTATCCCTGATGAATATAGGTGCAGAAATCCTCAACTCTCAGCAAAACAAATTAAACGTTACATTAAAAAGATCATACATCATGAGCAAGTGGGTTTATTCCAGGGATGCAAGATGCTCCAACATCCGCAGATCAATGAATGCGATCTACCACATTAACGGAATGAAGGATAAACAATCATGATCATCTCAACAGATGCAGAAAAAGCATTTGGTAAAATTCGCCATCGTTTCGTGATATAAAAACTCTCAACAAATTGGGTACAGAGGGAACATACCTCAACATATGTTCAAACGTAATCTTTCTTATGAGTAATGTTTAATTTTTCCAGAATGTTATCTATTTCTTTTAGGTTTTCAAATTTATTTGCATAGAATTGTTCCAAACAATTTCCTGTCTTCTTTCACTTGTTTCTCCCTTATCGTTAATTTTGTGTGTTGGTGCTTTATTCCCCCTTTTCTTCATTAGGTTAGATAGTGGTTTGTGTATTTGTTATTTTTAAAAAGCAGCTTTAAAGATTGTATTCTCTTTTTATACTGTCTCTTTCTCTGTTTTTAAAGCATCAGTCTTTGCTTCTATTGTTATTATTTTCTTCTTTCTACTCTTTTGGTTTATTTTTGTTCTTTTTGATTTTTTTAAAAAGTAATCTCTACACCCTATGTGGGGCTCGAACTCACTCTGAGATCTCATTCTGAGGTCAAGAGTCACATGCTCTACTGACTGAGCCATTTAGGAGCCCCATAAGTAAACTCATCACTTGTATATTATTTATTTTTATTATTTATTTTGAGAGAGAGAGAGAAAGAGAGTGAGCATGACTGAGGGAGGGGTAGAGAGAGGGAGAGGACAGAGAATATCCCAAGCAGTCTCCACACTATCAGCGTAGAGCCTGATGGCAAAGGTCAAAGTCACGTGGGGCTCAAACTCACAAACTGTGAAATCGTGACCTGATTCAAAACCAGGAGTCTGACGCTTAACTGACTGAGCCACCCAGGCGTCCCTATTTATGTATTTAAGTTTATTTATTTTGAAAGAGAGAGAGAGAGAGAGAGAGAGAGAGAGAGGCAGAGAGAGAGGGGGACAGAGGATTCAAAGTGGGCTCTGCACTGATAGAGATCCTGATGCAGGGCTCGAACCCATGAACTATGAAATTATGACCTGAGCGGAAGTTGGATGCCTAAGCAACTGAGCCACCCAGGTGCTCCCACTTTTTAAATTTTTTGAATGGGATGTTTAATTCATTTTTAAATTCCTTACTATATGTATTAAAGGCTATGAAAGCACCTCTGACCACTGCTCTCCTTTTATTTTACAAATTTTGAAGTGTAGATTATCCTTACTTTTTAAAAGAATTCTGTGTTGGCCTTTTCCTTTTGACTAAAGAATTACTTAATAGACTTAAAATTTCCAGGTGGAAGAGCTTTTGGATTTTTATTTTGCAGTTCATTTTTACTTTTATCACCCAATGATCAGAAGATATTGTTTTTATTACTTTTATTTTATGGAACTTGCCAACTTTTCATTGTGACTGAATACATGCTCAACATGGGGATTGTCTCTCTATGCATTTGAAGATGTATCTATTTCATCAGGCTGCAAAGTTAGATACATACCCAGAAGATTTATCTGTTTTTTTAACAAAAATTTTTTTGTAATGTTTGTTTATTTTTGAGACAGAGAGAGACAGGGCATGAATGGGGGAGGGTCAGAGAGAGAGGGAGACACAGAACGTGAAGCAGGCTCCAGGCTCCAAGCTGTCAGCCCAGAGCCCGATGCGGGGCTCGAACTCACGGACCGTAAGATCATGACCTGAGCCGAAGTCGGACGCTTAACTGACTGAGCCACCCAGGCGCCCCCAGAAGATTTATCTTTTTGATTAAAATTGTCCATTTGACCTAGCTAGGACTGAAAATGGGTGTGTTAATTGTGTGCTAATATTAATGTATTTCTATCTATATTGTTAAGTATAGCCATTAACATTATAAAAATATCTTATTAGACAAACCGAAACCAGACTTTAAACTATAAAGAACAAATTGATGGTTACCAGAGGGGAGGTGGGTGGGAGTTGGGGGAAATTGGTGAAGGGGATCAAGAGTATACTTATCTTGATGAGCATTGAGTAATATGGAAGTGATGAATCACTGTATTGCATACCTGAAATGAATATAACATCCTATAGTAACTAGATTAGAATTAAAATAAAAAAATCTTCTTTTTCTCATTTAATGCTTTTTGTCTTATATTATACATTGCCAGATATTAAGATTACAACTCATACTTTGTTTTGTTTGCATTGACTGATATACCTTTGCCCATTCTTTTGTTTTTAGACTTTCAAAGCACTTCGGTTTAGGTCTGTCTTATAGACACAGAGTTGGATTTTTGCTTTGTGAGCTGATCTGAAAAATTTTGTCTTTAATAGGTGAATTAAGATCTTTTGCATTAATGATTCGGCAGATTTGTTTCAATTCTATCCTAATATTTTGTTACATTTATTATTTGTACTATATTATTTTTACCACGGTGGTTTTGTTTGAGAGATTCTTTTCTTTTAAAGCTTATTTATTTATTTTGAGAGAGAGAGAGAGAGAGAGAGAGAGCGAGCGAGCAGGGGAGGTGCCGAGAGAGGGAGAGAGAGAATCCCAAGCAGGCTCTGTGCTGTCAGTGCAGAGCCCGATGTGGGGCTCAAACCCACAAACTGTGAGATGATGACCTGACCTGAAGTCAAGAGTCGGACGCTTAACCGACTGAGCCACCCAGGCGCCCCTTGTTCTAGGGATTCTTTATGCTAGAATCGTTCTGTACTGCTCTTCATCCTGCTGGTCTTATTTGGGCTTCTCCTACTGGTTTGTCAGCTTTACATGATGCCCTTGACTCCCAACTATTACCTACGTGGTAATACCCCGTTCCTTCTTGCAAGAACTTCCACATCCCTAGCAGGTGTATCGGGCCATTTTCCCAATCATGGTGCATTTCTCCCTAAATGTATGGAAATCAAAGCTGCTAAAAGATAAAAAAAAATTCTTCATCTTCTTTCTCTGACTCATCCCAGGAGTCACAATTCCTGGTACCTCTTGGAACATACACAGTGTGGCTCAGCATACATCCTTTCAAATCCCAACAGACTTGGGAGGATGCTGGCTGTCAGTGTTAGAAAAACAGAAGGCATGCTCAGGTGGGATTCTGAAGAATCCTGAATGAAAGGACTGTTTACAGATGTGTGAACCAGTCGAGGGAACTCACATGGAAGGGCGAAGCATCCAGGGGCTCCCACCAGTGGGCAGCTCTTACCACTCATGTGTCTGAGCAGCAGGAAGAGCGATCTTGTCCCCCCTGTGTGGGGGGAGGTGGAGATGGGCTGTCTGGAAGGGGTTGTGGCAGTGGAGAGTGCACTCACTGCCGGAACCGAGGTGCCTCAGGAGATGAGCGGGAGTAGAGAAGCTAGGTGAGAAATACCCCAACCTCTCTCTCTTCTGGCTTTCTGGTCTCTTACCTGTCCTCCCATTAGCTAAGCCCAGCTCAAAGGTGAGGGCACAGAGGAATCAAGGTGATGCAAGTTGCAGGGGTCAGCTCCCTGGGCAGAGAAGGGCAGAAAAGAGATCTGGGTTTGGAGGGAGGGGCAAATGCGGAACAACTTCACATGGTGTTTTGTCACTGATCTCCTAAATCGGAGGCCTTCTTACTTTGGAGGATGTAGTACCTTATCCACTGAACGTGTCTGTGCATTTTGCTTTAGACAAACTCAAACTCAGGTGTTGTTTTCTTCCTGCAGCTTGCCTTTCTGGGTGAAGGAGAAGGCCAATAGGCTGAAGACCGAGATAAGAGAGGTGGAGGAGCTTGACAATTGGCACCCAGCGGTCCCCTTGGTGCACAGTTTATTCCCTGCTGGTGGGTTAAAGAACCTTCAAAGAATAGTATAAAACTGGAGGCAAGCCCAGAAGAGCAGGCTTTTGAGAGGCTTCGCAGTGGAGAGGAGAGAAGGCAAAGCCTCTCCCAGAGTGGATGGTATCTTTTGCCCCACACCGTGGTCCCTTGGGCTGCTGTTATCATGGTCACGCATCACTGGTTGAGTGTGTTGGTTGAGCACCATTAGTCTTGTAATGGGGCACAACCTTCAACTCCGTGCCTCTATCCACAGGTTCTTTGGATTCGCCGAGACAATCCTAAGCAGAAACAGGCCCACAGAGCATGCACTGACTGTACTCTGGAGAGCCTCTTCCAATTGGTCGCTTCTGTCAGTGTGATTGCTCTAAGTCAAATGTTTGACTTTGATAAGTAATCACTGTGCGTTGCCTTTTTTTTTTTAACTCTATGTTCTGAAAACCTTCAAACTTACAGAAAAGTTGTGAGGATCATACAATGAACAAATACCTACATGTCCTTCACTTAGAATTCACCGTGGTTAGCCTTTGTCCGAATTTGTGCGTTCTTTCTCTCTCTTTCATTCCCGTTATTATTTTAAAAATTTTTTATTTTTGAGACAGAGAGAGACAGAGCATGAAGGGGGAGGGGCAGAGAGAGAGGGAGACACAGAATCAGAAGCAGGCTCCAGGCTCTGAGCCATCAGCCCAGAGCCCGACGCGGGGCTCGAACTCACGGACTGCGAGATCGTGACCTGAGCTGAAGTCGGCCGCTTAACCGACTGAGCCACCCAGGTGCCCCTTCTGTTATTATTTTGAAGAATTGTTTGAGAAGGAGTGGCAGACATCATCACCCTGTGCTCCTACATACTATATACTCCGATATGCATCTCCTAAGGTCAAGGATATGCGCCAACAGTTGCAATACAAAATAACAAGTTCGGGGAACCTAACATTGATAACAATTCTCTGACGGTCCACCTTCAGTTTTAGTCAGTTAAATTTCGTTTTCTAAGAATGCCCTCATATCAATGGTAAAATGCAGCCGTCAGCTTTAGTTTGGTAAAACTATTCTCATTAATACATTCGAGATTTTCTCTACTATTCACGTGGTACATGTCAGAAAAATGTGAAGGCTGGATCGCCACAGGCGACTCATACCATTGCCCCTGTAACTCCCTCCCTCACTCCTGTATTTGTTTGACCACACAGCCAAGCAGGACGAGAGCTCAGTGAGTGCCAGTCGTGAGTCTTAGGGCCTTTCATCAATCAGGCGAGAAGCAAATATTTGGAAGAAAAGATAGGAATAAAAGCCAACCATATACATTCAGGCCGTGACCCTCGGCAGTCAAGCCAGTGACTCAGCATCCTCATAGCCGATCTCCTTTACTAAGGAGACCCCACTGGCTGGCTAATGAGGGCTGTGGGTCTGGTCTCTCGAAACGTTAAAGCGCAAAGAGAGAACTGGGGCCCATGCTGAGACTCCAAATTGTTCGAGACACGAGACACGACTTCTTTCTCTGTGAAAACATTGTCTCCAGAGGTAGCCAATAAGTGAAGTAAATGAAGTGGGTTTAGAACGGAGTACATCCTTGCTGTCTTTATACACACCTTTGGATCAACTAGAAGACAACATGGTGGCCACAGCCAGCAACTGTGTCTGGCCACTCTTTGGGTTAGCATCAGCATACCTCTGCGCTGGTTCCCTTGCCCCTGGGACACAAAGCTCACCGCTGTCCCCGACAAAATCCACAATAAATAAATAAATAAACAAACAAACAGACAAACAAAACCAAATAATTTAGAAAAGGAAAAAAAAGAGGCTGCCAACAAATTTTCTCAAAGACACCTACTCCTGTGAAAGAGAACTTTTGTGCTTCTATTATTTAAAATATAAAAAATTCAGTGGCAACCACCTGTGTTGGATGGATAATGGAGAACACGATATAGATGCAAAAAAGGATTCTGCAGGAATTTCCAGGTGGGATTATCTAGGTGGACCAGGAAACTGCTCTCAGAGGGGACCCTGGTGTTTTGGAGGGACGGAGTCCTATATAATAAAGGTATTGAGAAAAACACCCAGAGTACAGTTTTGGAAGATGTATAGCGGCCTGAAGATTTCAAAGAGGTCTATATTATTCCTTTTTTTTTTTTTTAGGTTTGTTTAGTTTTCTTTTTTTTTTTTTCAACGTTTATTTTATTTTTGGGACAGAGAGAGACAGAGCATGAACGGGGGAAGGGCAGAGAGAGAGGGAGACACAGAATTGGAAACAGGCTCCAGGCTCTGAGCCATCAGCCCAGAGCCTGACGCGGGGCTCGAACTCACGGACCGTGAGATCGTGACCTGGCTGAAGTCGGACGCTGAACCGACTGCGCCACCCAGGCGCCCCAGGTTTGTTTAGTTTTGAGAGAGAGAGAGAGAGCGCGCGAGTAGGGGAGGGGCAGAGAGAGAGAGGGAGACATGGAATCCCAAGCAGGCTCCAGGCTCTAGGCTGTTAGCACAGAGCCCGACACGGGGCTCAAACTCACAAAACTTACAGGGAGAGTAAGGCATAGACTAAATGGCCAAATGGCAAAAATATGTGGGTGTCCTAGCTGTCCCAGTCCTTTCTTCCTAGGCACAAAAATGTTGGACCTTTTAAGGCATGAAAACCCCCCTCACCTCACTGCAGGTTCCTTGGTAAATAAGCATGTGGGTGCAGGTGCACATGTGTGTACCTGTGTGTGTGTGTTCGCCTCCTACTTTCAATCACTGAAACTCTCAAGCTTAATGGAAGCAACCTGTACATGACATTTCCAAGTAGATTCATTAGAGTAACAACTTCATATTGTACACAGGGTATTCTAATTTCAGATCCTGGGAAGAATGAAAACTAGCCTCTGTGGACTGGAGGGAATATTATGTTATGCAGCTGGTGACGTTCAAGTCCAAATAAGCTAAATGAAGACAATTCCAAGACTGTTTCTATAGTCTCTGCACTCCTAGTCATCAAAATGTTAAGATATTTGGATGTTAAACTTTTACAGTTCCACAAACGGGTTATGAATATTCTGTATAATTTCATTAATTGTCCACATTTCTGGTATGAGCTACCCAATTTGGTTAGACTGTTTCCTTTTGCTCTTAGGCCTTTGACCCTTAAAAGCTGGGCAGATAGAAGCCTTGTATAGGATTTCTTGCTGAAATATATCAGTGCTGGAGCTCCTCCAGATCATGCTACTGACGGAGAGGCTTTTCTTTCTCGGCTGGAAAATCAGGACACAGTGATACTTTGACCCGAAACTGAGCAATGGGCCTGATGTAGATGGGGCACTTGCAGGGGGTCTACTGGCCAAGTTCCCTGTGGGCTCTGGGAAAGGACGTGGGAACCCATGTGGTGTCTTTCTGATGCTGGGCAACTCTAGGAAGGGTTATGGCCTGAACCCTCCCTGGAGATGGGGGCGCCACTACCGACTTGAGGAACCAACACTGAGGCTCTGAAATCCGGACCTTGTAAGAAATACTAATATGAAAAGTAAACATTTCTTAATGTGCATGGGGGAGGAGGCCCAGCCTCATATCCGAAGAGAAGCCAAATATACCAATGACTTGTTTCAATTTAATTTAATTTAATTTAATTTAATTTAATTTAATTTAATTTAGAGAGAAAGACTGAGTGGGGGCGAGGGACAGAGGGAGAAGGTGAGAGAGTCTTAAGTAGGCTTCATATTCGGTGTGGAATCCGATGTGGGGCTTGATCCCACGACCCTGGCATCATGACCTGAGCCAAAATCAATACCTGAGCCAAAATCAAGAGTCTGACGCTCAACCAACTGAACCACTCCCCACCCCATAACTTGTTTTCTGAGGAAATGTGTTGGTTTCCACCAAATATAAAAATGGTGTGGGGGCAGCTTTTAGTGGTGATGGTGTGAGCGTGGCTAGGATCATCTGGTTAGAAACATGCTCTTTTGTTTGGGTACAGTGTGGGTTGGTGTAACATGCGGGGTCCTCTTAGAGAGGACGGAATGGACCCATGAGGCATAATTATACTAAAAATATGTTTTGTTTTTACTTGAAATTGAAGTTTAACTGGGAGTTCTGTATTTTTATTTGCTAAATCTGGCAACTTACAGAAGTGGCACAAAGGAGATGGATTTGAGGGCTAACTAGGAGGTAAAAAGACTTGGATATGGGTAGGGGGAAGGTATGGGAAAAGGACAAGTAGCAACAAGGTGGCTGGTGGTGCCCTTGCCAGGGCAGCACGTGGTGTCTTTATACACTTAGGGAAAGATGCCCTCTTGGGGGAGATAGTCGTATGGATGCATTGCCTGGTAAGCAGTGTGCCAGCTAGATTTCAGCCCCCTTCTGTCCCTGTGTAGTGAACTACTTACACAACCATACACGGCAGCCCTGTGCTCTTTGGTGAAATAGAGAATGCTGGGGAAGTCGTCTAGGGGGAGCTCAATTTTGGGAAGTTGAATTTGAGGAAACTGTGACACACACAGAGTGGAATTGTTTGGGATGTAGTTGGGTATATGCAGCTGGGGACTGGTACGTGAATGTAGAAAAAAGGCTCCTGTGAGAAATATGAATCTCAAGCCAGTGCCATGTGGATGCAGGGTCTAGATAATAAATAACCTGATCAAAATATTGATCCCAAACCAAGATAGGCGCTCAAAGAGAGCTCTGAAACTTCGTGGCCTGAGAAAAAAACCCAAATCCTCTTTGGGAACACTTTGCCACCCCAGGGTGTAGGGGACTCCCTAGAAATAATGAATATGAGCACCTGAGAAAAAGACTACAAACTACAACTGGGCCCACCATGAAGAAGCGTCAGTAGGCGAAACCCAAACCAGTTTATTTGTTTTTTTAAAGTTTATTTAGGGGGGTAGGAGGGAGGGGAAAATGGGTGATGGGCATCGAGGAGGGCACCTGTTGGGATGAACACTGGGTGTTGTACGGAAACCAATTTGACAATAAATTTCATATTAAAAAATAAGTTTATTTTGAGGTGGGGGAGGGGCAGAGACAGAGGGGGAGAGAGAGAATCTCAAGCAGGCTTTGCACTGTCGGCACAGAGCCTGATGCATGGCTCAAACTAAAGAATCGAATTGTGAGATCGTGACCTGAGCAGAAATCAAGAGACCGAAGGTTAACTGACTGAGCCACCCAGGCATCCCCAAACCAACTTAGATGATTAACCATGGTTAGCATTACGGTATGAATTACCAGCACTTAGGGTACGTGGAATTTCATGTCTACCCAGACATTAGCTTTTTCCAACATTAGCTGAAGGGTTTCTAAATGGAAGGGAAAGGCTTAGGGGTAGCAATCCAGTAGACAGGGCAGGCCTAGAGGTCTTGAAATTGTATTTGCAAAGCAGCACAGTGTTTCTACTGAAATTCCATCTGCTTATTTGGGGAGATGATGAAGATTACAACCCCAGCCCCCAATGTCTTGGTATTGTCACAGGCTTCTGACCCTAACTTTAGCCCTTTTCCTGCACAATTTGATGGTAAAAACTGGACAAGGAGGAAACTAGAATTTCGATTGTTTTCTTGGCTAAGCAAAGTTAACCCAGTCAGAACCGGTTCCTCAGAAAGGAATGAGAGGTGGAGAAATGGGGGACATTGCAACCTACAAACCCTCCTGCTAACATCCCTGTTACTCCTTTGTAAGCTGGATGGACTGCCAACTTCTTAAAAAAATACTTTTAATGTTTATTATTGGGGGGGGGGAGGAGCAGAGAGAGAGGGGGACACAGAATCTGACGCAGGCTCCACACTGTCAGTGCAAAGCCTGATGCAGGGCTTGAACCCATGAACCGTGAGACTGTGACCTGAGCTGAAGTCTGATGCTCAACGAACTAAGCCACCCAGGTGCCACCCCCCAACCCCCGGCCTTTAAGAAAGATTTTATTTTTAAGTATTCTCTACACCCAACGTGGGGCTTGAACTCACCACCCTGTGATCGAGTGTCACATGCTCCACTGACTGAGTGAGGCAGGCAATTTCTTTTTCCTGGGCCAGAGTTTCTCAAATTGTGTTTCCTAAATACCAATAGATAGCATAAGAAAAAATGTTTCCAGGGTCAACTTTGTTGGAAATGTTATATTAAAAAGGGAGCTTTTTTGTTTCCTAGGGATGCTGTAAGAAACCACAAACTGGGTGGTTTACAGTGAGACAAATTTAATCTCTCCCAGTTCATTCAGGAGGCTGGAAATCAGAAATCAAGGTGTCAGCAAGGTTGCATCATTCTCGGGTGCTCAAGGCGGGGAGATATAGCATGCCTCTCTCTTAGTTCTAGTGTTGCCAGCTGGGATGGTGATGGCCTCTTTGTGGGGACTCTTGAGTCCTGGCTGGTGAGGCTTGGGTGATACTGTGGGGGTTTGGCCAGTGCACGCGACGTCGGAGGACAGTCTCTTGTGTTCATGGCTATTGGGTTTGGTTTTAGACATTATGGAAGTGTCATGATGTTGCATTTTCTGAATCCTTAAGTGAGACATGCAGTGTGCATGTTCAAGGGTGTCTTGGGGGACATTTTGACAGGGTTGCTCTGTCCCAATGGGCAGGTTGTATAATGCATGCCCTTAGGGGGCATGACTTACATCCTAGAAATTGTAGACACTGAGTGAGTCCCTGGGTGCTGGAATGGCATTTTGACAAGCTCTACCTCATTGGGTTTTTAGGTATGTATCAATTAATTTGCCACCCAAATTTATGTAGGTAGGTATTGTTAACTCCACTTTTTAGATGAGGATACTGAGATTCAGCAAGGTTATTACCCAAGCTAATGAGAGAGCGAAGATTTCAATCCAACCTGAGTTTGTCTAATACCAGTTCCTATCAATGGTAACACTTTATTATTAATCCACATAGATTGAATAGAAATATATGAAAAACTGATGATATTTTTGTGGGTTTCTGGGACAATCACCGATCATCTGAAGTTGCCTTTCTTGTAATAACAGCTGCCACTTTTAGGGGTAGTTATATATATCAGATACTGGCCTAGGTTTATGATCTCATTTAATCCTTAGGACGACCCTATGAGGTTGCTATACTATTATTCCTATTTTACAGCTTAAAAAATTTAGGGTTACGGATGCCTGGGTGGCTCAGTTGGTTAAGCCTCCCACTCTTGATTTCAGCTCAGGTCATGATATCCTTGTTCTTCAGTTTGAGCCTGGCGCTGGACTCTGCACTGACAGCGCGGAGGCTGTCTGGGATTCTCTCTCCCTCTTTCTCTCTCTCTTTCTCTCTCTCTGCCCCTCCCTCGCTCACGAGCCCACGCTCTCAAAATAAACTTAAAAAAAAATTAGGGTTAAATTATTTCCTTTTCCTGAGTATTCCGCGAGTAAATTCCTATTAGTTACATGCCTAATAAAATGCTAAATTAATAAGTTAACAAAGCTCTTCCTAAACCAGCTGGCTAATTCTGCACGCGTGATGTTCCCTTTCTCCGCCACTAGGTGACCTCACGATCAATCCCACCACAACCTTGCTTACTAAGAGCCACCGGCGGTATCTCGCGAGAGTCGTGGTTTCCTCCAACCTGTTCTGGACATGCGCGGGGCGTAGAGCGCTTTAGCCAGAGGGGCTTGATGGGTTTCTGTCAGTCTTCCTAGACCAGAGCTATAACAACAAGGCACTTAGTCCTTTCAGCAGCCTCGGTTCTCGCGAGACTTGCTACTCTGCTCCCCCCGCCCCCCACCTTGCGCCTGCGCAAATCTCTTCAAGCCAGAAGGTCGCGCTTGGAGGAAGTGTCGGCTTCAGGTCCCGTGGCCGCAGCGCCGTTACTACTTCTGTGAAGCTCCTCTCGGCCGCTTGCCGAGACACCCCGCAGCCAAGATGCCTCGAATTATGATTAAGGGGGGTGTGTGGAGGAATACCGAGGTAAGTCCGCCTTTCCCGCCGTCCGCTGCCCTCCGCCCCCTCCGGCGGCCTGTGCGCACGCGCGCGGAGGTCGGGGAGGCGAGGAGGATACCCTGCGGGGTCTACGTGGGCGCGGTGCGGGGGGTGGGGTGCAGCGCGGGGCGGACCCTCAAGGTCTTAACTTGATGTCCGGCCTTGAGTCATCAGAGCACCTCAAGGACAGGGACCGTGATTTAATCACTTGACGTGCCAGGCACTTGTTAGGCCCTGAGTGAATATTTGTTGAATTGAGGACGCGCCCCTGCCATGGAGGAGCTCACTGTGTAGAAGGGGCGGGATAGGACTTCTGGGAGAGTTGGTTATCTGGCACACCCCCGTCCGTCAGCCTGGGCATTGTGCTTCTCTGATAAAATATAGAGAAGTGCTGTGGCCACAACTTTGTTCCTTCATTGACTTCCTTGCGGAGGGGAAGCAGCTTGAGTGCCAAGTTCAGGGCCCGTGTATGCCCGCATCCCTCTTGTTATCTCTTATCAAGGCATAACTTGTTTGTCCTCACGACGGATCCCAAGGCCTGTCTCTTCCTGTCCCTCCGCCTCAGCCAGGATAGAAACCAGATAGGACAAACTACCTGCAGTAGTCTCTTTGCTTCAGAAACGCAATGGATAATGCCAATGGCTAGCTAAAGGGCAGTAGAGAAAAAGTAAAATACAAGTAAGATTTTGATGCATTTTGTGTTCATAGTGCACTGAACTTTCAGTTTCAGGAGCACATCTTATCTTTTTATGTTGTGTCTTTTTACTGCTTGTGCCCTCTCAGAATGCCCTACTGCTTGACATCTTTCTGACCATCCTTCAAAACCCAGTTCAGAAACTCTTGAATTTTTGCCCTATCACCCTGTAAAAATAAGTGGCCCCATGGTACATCTTTCATCCATCTGATACAGCATGTTTTATCTTTTTGCAAGCATCATATTCTTCTGTGTGATGCTGATAAGTTTCTTAACCTTTCAGAGCCTCAGTTTTCTACTGGGGATGATAATAGTAACAGTAATCTTCTTTTATAGATTAAATGAATCAACATTTAGAATAGAGTCTGGCACATAGTAGTCTTTCAGTAAGTGCTAGTTGACATTGCTTTTCCCCAGCAGACAGCACTGCAAGAGAACCAGGTCTTGGAATCCCTAGAACCTCGCACAGTAACCACCATGAAATAATCTTTTTGGCAAATGGTTGCAGAATGAATCTAGTAGGTTGGACAGTTGCTATTTGTTTTTACTTCAAGATGCGTATTGTACCAAAGTGACACGTAAAATCAGTGACAACCTTGTCTCACAGTTTGTACAGAGGGAACCAGGCTGTTTAAATTGGAGAAGAGATGACTTCTGGGGGAGAGACAGATGTACAAAATCAAGTAACAGCAGGATTCCTGTGTAGTGGCCAAAGCCCTGCAGTCTTTTTAAATCTCTGATGATGAGGTAGGGGGTGGGATGGGGTGGAGTGGCTCATATATGAGGCATGTATCACAAGTTCAATGTGGAAAAAAGCCTAAAAGTGAGATGCCCAAGTGCGTTCATCTGTCGCTCTGTTATCCTTGGTGTCTATCTATGGCTTAGCTTTCTGGACTCCCCTGGGAGTAGTGAATTCCAAATCAGAATGGGTGCCCTGGTGAAACAATAACTAAAGGCTAGAAGAAGAGCTGACTGGTGTAGTAGGGGAAAAAATGCTTAATTCTTGAGTTATACCTGTGGATTCTTAGGTCAGAGCAGGGGTTATGGGACTGGAGAGAAAATGACATTTGTAAACTGGAGTGGAGAATGGATTCCCAGAGTCTTGCTTTGCTTCTTAAAGGCTGGATGAGACCTATTTCATTCTCTTTTCTGAAGTATGGAAGACCTAGTACAGGAAATAGGAAATGTTTTTTGAGTGAATGAATAAATGATGGAGCTGTATCCTTTTGAGAACGACAGCCAAACGTTGGAGAGTACTTTTTGTTAATCACTGCCAGGTAGTGTTTCTCAGATTGGGCTGTACTCACTCCCAACTTATTAGGGTGGGGAGGTTGTGTATTAGGGAGGGTAGGATGTCCTTCGGAGTGATTTCTTCTTAATATTTTGCATTTTGCCAATTCTGGCTTGTTGTTTGTTATAGTAAATGAAATTTTTGTATTTTTTTCCAGACCTTGGTGTGTGTGTGTGTGTGTGTGTGTGTTTATGACTTTTCTCCCTATCAGTCCTAGGGAGAAATTTTGTCTGTTCTCACTTGGAATTTTGTGATTGAATATATTGTTTTTCCTTGACAATTTTTTTAGGATGAAATTCTGAAAGCAGCAGTAATGAAATATGGAAAAAACCAGTGGTCTAGGATTGCCTCACTGCTGCATAGAAAATCAGCAAAGCAGTGCAAAGCCAGATGGTATGTACCACTTAATGAGTAGAAAACAGAAAGCGACCTTAATTATGATGAGGAAAATGTCAGTTCTTTGAACCTTGCCAAAGAAAGCAGGCAGTGTGATACAACAGAAAGTATGGAGTGGGAGATGGGAATTCAGATTTAAGCCTTAGCTGTCACTTGCTTCCTGTGTGATCTTAGGCAAGGCATTTTTTTTATACCCTCTTTCCTGTCTCTGTTTTCTCCCAATTGGAGATAATAATCCTTACTAACTGATGGAGATACGAGGTACAGATGAGTTAATGTGCTTGAGAGTGTTTTGTTAAGCATAAAATAAATTTACTTTTAGTATTGATGGACCCCAGCTTGTAAGTGGATTGTGTTCCAAAAATTTGTAAGTTGATTTAGAACTTACTTTCTCAAAGAAATTAATGATAAATAATGGTTAGTTTTCTAGGCTAGCTCACAGTAGTGAGTTTTCTTCATCAACACGGTTGAAATATTGTGTATTTGCTATCCCAAAATATAACTTACCTCAACACTGCACCTGTGGTGTCTCCTTTTAAGTCACAGGGTAGTGGACACATTAAGCTCTTGGCATGAGTGATCTCGCCCCAGCCTTGACCCATGTGGTACTAAGATCATATTTTGGATTGTACAAGAGTGATTTCATTTCCTAGGCACCTGGGTGGGAGAAAGGATCAGAAAGGATCAGAAAGGATCCTCTTCCCAAAGAGGAAGATTGTCCTCAGCCTGAAGAAGTTTGGATTTCTGCTTGTCTTAGTGGAGCTAAGCTCCTGCCCCAATATTTAGTAAGGCTTGTATCTTAATTGCAGCTAAGTAGACTGGATGGAAAAGGTGGGTTGGGTTGGGCAATAGGAAAGATAGAGGATGGCATAGTAGTTTTACTTAAATTAAAATTCCAAAATCATGATATTGGGAAGCATTTAGTGAGTATAAGTCAGATACTTAAAGTAAGCCAAGGTATTGTGAGAATTGAATCAAAGTAGGAGAGGGGCACCTGGCTGGCTCAGGCGGAAGAGCATGTGACTCATGATCTTGGGGTTGGGAGTTTGAACCCCATGTTGGGTGTAGAGATTACTTAAATAAATAAAATTTAAAAAAAGTGTGAGAAAGTACTATGAAACCTAGAAACACTAAAAATGTGAGGTGGTACTGTCTTATTTCAGGTAATTTCAAAACCTCTAATAAAGTGTAAAATAAACGAAAACAATTGATAGTAGAGAAAGAAGGCATATGATCATGTTTCAGTTAGGGTACCTTTTTCAAGCATTACTAGTCTTGCATAATTAAAAAAAACAGTAGAAGTCAGTGAGATAGGGAATAGTAAATGGGGTAAAGTTAACCAAATAGTGTTAAAAAGAACAGCTTTTGTAATTGAAGGGTGAGAGTTGGCTTGTGTTTTTGAGACACCAGAAGTTAGTATATCTAATGTGTAAATAGGATATTCGTGCGGAGTGACTAATGAATGTATCAAATGGTATCATTTTAATAGGTATGAGTGGCTAGATCCAAGCATTAAGAAAACAGAATGGTCCCGAGAAGAAGAGGAAAAACTATTGCACTTGGCCAAGTTGATGCCAACTCAGTGGAGGACCATTGCGCCAATCATTGGAAGAACAGCTGCCCAGTGCTTGGAACACTATGAATTTCTTTTGTAAGTGAATTTCCAAATCAGTATTAAAATGTATGTATATCTCCTGAATGAGGCTGAATAAGCGTTTAGCATTTTCTGTGTTTAAACATTCAGTTACAGATCTGAGTAAAGCCAAAGGAGCTAAAGCTATCGGAGTATATACTCTTAAGTCTCATGTTATTGATAATATTACATACTTGTTACATGCTTTTTAAAAGAGTAACTTAAAATTATATAATCATACATACTCTATTTTTTTAGAAAATTAGGGAAAAAATGGTAAAAAAGCTAATAATCACCCATAATTACACCCGTAATTATATTGCTAAGAGTGAACCAGAACATCTTGGTTCTTCACGAAAAGTTTTTTTTTTTTTTTTTTTTTTTTGTATGACTTTATTGCATTTGTGATTAAGGAGCTCCTTGGGTTCTGTTTCATAGTGAATGGAACACTCATCGAAATTAGAATTTGAATGCCATCTCTAAAGTAGAATCACTTTATTTTGTGAATGTCCATCTGTTGGGTTTTTGAAAGAAAAGAGTGCCAGTGCTAGGAAACCTGGTATTTCTTAAGACTGAATGGTGTGATAGTGTGACTAACTTTTATGGGCTTTTTTCTAGGGATAAAGCTGCACAAAGAGACAATGAAGAGGAAACGACAGATGATCCACGAAAACTTAAACCTGGGGAAATAGATCCAAATCCAGAAACAAAACCAGCACGGCCTGATCCGATTGATATGGATGAGGGTGAGTGCGTGCTTCTGAGGACTTTATTTCTTTGGTAACCATAGAGTCCTCAGGCCTCTTTTTAACTCTTTGAGTTTTCTTTCTAAGCTCCTCCGACTTTTTAGAACCCCAGTTCTGTCTGCAGTTGTTATTCTCTCTTTCTAATTGTGTCCAGTCTTCTATTATAGAGTAATTGTTCTTTCTGGACAGTGTCTCTTTATTTTTTGATTTTTCATTTCATTTAATAAATTAAGCAGCGTAATACTACTGGACAGATTCCCTAAAGGCTAGTTGTAAGCCCTTGAGAGTTCTGTTTTCTCCTTCCCATTCTGTGGAGAGAGGCACCACGACAGGATTTGGAGTTCAGTCCTGTTAACTATTTTGACTTCAGGCAGGTAATTTAATCTTTATAGTAAGGCAGCAGTGCAGTACTAGGAGGCAGACTCATGATGCCTTCTTCAGACACTGAATCGAGAATCAGAGGAACTGGATTTTGGTCTCCTGCCTGCCACTTATTAGCTATTGATCTTAGGCAAGATCATAATCCTTCTGAGATTTGATTCTCTTTCCTGCTAGATAGAGAATAATGATAGCTATCTTACCTCAACAGAGATGTTGTGAAGTGTTCAGTGAATGTTTGTTGAAATTTTAAAATTTAGAAGTTTAAAAGTAGTGGTTCCTACCTGCATCATTGTTATGTGGTGACCTTCTAAAAATACAAGTACCAGGGTCTCCCCGGGAGATCTGAGTCAGTAAGCTGCAGCATGGAGTGGGTAATCTTGGGATCTGAGTTTTTTAAAAAGTTATCTTGTTAAAAAAAAAAAAAAAAAAAAAAGTTGTGATTCCACTCAACAACCTTATACAGGAATTGCTGTAAGGCATCAGTAATGAAATTTATTCTATTTTGGGAGCCGTGGAAATGTATTGGAGGGGAGAAAAGAACCTTTTCTGAGGAAAAAAAGGTTTGTTTAATAGAGTATCTGTTTCCTTATAATTAAATAGTAGTTTTTACAGTAGTTTGTTACGATTGGTGCTGTGTCAGTTAATTGATGATAATGAGAGATATGGTAATTATAGCTACTATTTAATGAATACTTTTTGATGCTTTACCTATTATATTTTACTTAGCTCTTCTCAACATTCCTGTGAAATAAGATTTGTTATTCCCTTTTTATAGATGACGCAACATGCTCAGGGAGGGTAAATAAGTTATCCAGGGTCACAGAGCTAGCAAGTGGTGGGCCTGGTTTTTAACTTCGGTTTCTCCGACTTCAAAACCCATACAACACCATGTAATGATTATATTTATGGTTTTTCTCTTCTTAAGTACTATAGTATATCTCTCACATACCATACTTCTGTTGAAGAACTTAGTTTTTCTTCTCTATTTTTGCAGATGAACTTGAGATGCTTTCTGAAGCTAGAGCCCGCTTGGCAAATACTCAGGGAAAGAAAGCCAAGAGGAAAGCAAGAGAGAAACAGTTGGAAGAAGCAAGGTATAGTTGTTTCCATCCGTAGTTGAACAATTAGTTTGTGTATCCTTAGACCCCATAAAACTGTGATCTGTCAACTCTGTTGGGTAATAATTAGAATCGTCCGATTCCAGTTTTGCTAATACTCTTTAGTTCCTTTATACTTTGGAAAAGTTTTTTTTTTTTTTTTTTTAAGTTTATTTTTTTAGTAATCTGTACACCTTGCATGGGGCTTGAATCCATAACCCTAGATCAAGAGTTGCATACTTTCTCTTCTGAGCCAGCCAGACACCCTTATACTTTGGAAAAATCTTATTTTTTTCTCCCTAACCATCATAGAATAGATACAGAAAAAAAAATACGTCTTTAAAGAGATGTTGTAAGAAGTAAAAGATGTTGGCAGAAGTGACGCCCAGGTGATCGCTTGATTATGTTGGATTTGTTCTGTTAACATAGGAGAGCTTCATTTGTTGTAGGCATCTTGGAGTCATATGGCTAGAGGACATACAAGGCTATGTGACTGTTACTTACTCTCCTTGATTAGTATTGTGCAGGTATTGGCTGTGAAATAAGAAACTTGGCTGAATGTAGAGGGAGTTAATGAGCCTTGAACCAAATTTTAGGCCCTTCTAGAAATTTTTGTTTAAAAAGTGAGTGGTATCATTGCCGTCTGCTCGAGGTTTTCTCCACTTTCCCCTTCCTTTTTCCTTTTGGTTAGATCTATGATTGAGCTCATTTCCTATGGCCCAGAAACCATGAAATGGTTAAAGGGAAAATCTGAATTGTCTAAGAGCTTATTAGCTTTTGGAATTTGGGTACTGGGGTGACCTTCCTAGCTTACACAGCTGCCGTTTTTGGTCCCCACACTAGGAAGTCCTTCCTGACCTGATGACTAGCATTATGTTGATGGTTTCCCCAGTAGTGACTTTGAAGTGCCAGATCTTGGGGTGGATCACACCTGAGGATGCTTCTTGGCATAGCTAAGCTGGCCAGCCACTAGTCCAGAATAGTTACTTAATGGAAGTATGAATGGCCTGGAACAATAAACAGAAACGAAGAGGAGATACTCAATTTTCTGCCCAGTTTCAGTCATTTTTGTATTTTGTACACTATTTAGGGTTAAATAATGTGAGTGGGGTTGAAAAAAATTCACTTTTCCATTTTCGTCCATTGTTGTTTGGAGACCAAATAATTTTGAGCCTTTTAACCGTGGATGGCTAAGGATGCTTCTCTAAGTATAAGTGGTATTGCTTGCTTTAAATACTGTTTTACAGATTTAAATTTTCTCTGGTCTATCTTGTAGATTTTCTTATAGAATCTGTGTGTCTTAACTTGTACATATGTCTTGTAATAGACCAGATTGGTCTGTATGTAAAATACATTGCAGGACTATTTCTTTAATGCTAAATTACAGATGTGTTTTAAAGCTTTTTTTTTTAAATTTTATTTTTAATTTTTTAAAATTTACATCCAAATCAGTTAGCATCTAGTGCAACAATGATTTCAGGAGTAGATTCCTTAGTGCCCCTGACCCGTGTAGCCCATCCCCCTTCCCACCACCCGTCCCGTAAACCTCAGTTTGTTCTCCATGTTTATGAGTCTCTTCTGTTTTGTTCCCCTCCCTGTTTTTGTATTATTTTTGTTTCCCTTCCCTTATGTTCATCTGTTTTGTCTCTTAAAGTCCTCATATGAGTGAAGTCATATGATATTTGTCTTTCTCTGACTGATTAATTTCACTTAGCATCATACCCTCCAGTTCCATCCATGTAGTTGCAAATGGCAAGATTTCATTCTTTTTGATTGCTGAGTAAAACTCCATTGTATACATATACTGTATTTTCTTTATGCGTTCATTTGTCGATGGAGATTTGGGCTCTTTCCATACTTTGGCTATTGTCAGTAGTGCTGCTATAAACATTGAGGTGCATGTGTCCCTTCGAAACAGCACACCTGTATCCCTTGGATAAATACCTAGTAGTGCAATTGCTGGGTTGTAGGTTTTAGTTTTTTGAGGAACCTCCATACTGTTTTCCAGAGTGGCTGCACCAGCTTGCATTCCCATTAAAGCTTTTTATTGATTATAAATGTAATACGTTTTTCCTCCGGTATTGCACTGTTTTCTTTTTGAGGTTGATATGATGCTATTAGCTTGGTTATATTCACTTAGTGAAAGCATTTCTGATGTCATTTGAAGTCTTTATTTCCTTTATTTAAAGAATGAAATTATTGGTGTGCCTGGGTGGCTCAGTGGGTTAAGTGTCTGACTCCTGGTTTCGGCTCAGATCATGATCTCACGGTTAATGGGATTGAGCCCCATGTCTGGTTCTGTGCTAACAGCACAGAGGCTGCTTGGGATCCTTCTCTCTCTCCTCTCTCTCTGTCCCTCCCCAGCTCTCTTTCTCTCCAAATAAATAAACATTAAAAAAAAAAAAAGAATGAAATAACTTTATTTTTGAAATGTGTGTCTTTGCAAGCCTTTCAGTACAGAGGTACATTTATGTGTACATATACACACAGTAATATTTGTATAAAATGGGATATTGTTACATGTTGTTTTGATGAGATGTTAGCTGTTAACCTTACTGGAGTTCCCTTGGCTTTGAACATTTTTAGCATGATGTTTCTGTGTGCAGATTTCTTTCTTTTTTTAATTTTTTTTTTTTTAAACGTTTATTTATTTTTGAGACAGAGAGAGACAGAGCATGAACGGGGGAGGGTCAGAGAGAGGGAGACACAGAATCTGAAACAGGCTCCAGGCTCTGAGCTGTCAGCACAGAGCCTGACGCGGGGCTCGAACTCACGGACTACGAGATCACGACCTGGGCTGAAGTCGGACACTTAACCGACTGAGCCACCCAGGCACCCCCTGCGTGAAGATTTCTTTATCTGACTTGTAGTTCGTTGAGCATTCTGGATGTGTAGGTTTGGTAAATTTGGGAGAATTTTCAGCCATTATTTCTTTGAATATTTTATTCTTTTTCTCTCTCCTTTTGGTGCACCTAATGATGCCCTGCATTTCTGTGAGGCTCTGTTCTTACTTTTTTTTTTTTTTTCTGGATTGCCTAATCTTTACCATCTCTAGGTTCTTTTAAGTTATTTCTATCTTTAAGTGATTTTCTCTATTTGATGCAATATTTTCATCATACTTTGCTGCTTTAATCATGGTTTCTTTTTGTTTTTTGGAAATATTTATAATGGGTCCATTGAAGTTTGTCTGCTACATCTGACATCTAGTTGCTCTCACTGGCAGTTTCTGTTGCCAGCTTTTTTTCTCCCGTATGGGTCTTGCTTTCCTGTTTCTTCACAGGTCTTTTTTTGTTGGGAACTGGACACTTTAGATCATACATTGTAGCAATTCTGGGTGCTGTGTTCTCTCCATCCAGACTTTTTATTGTTATTTGCTTGTGTGTGGGTTATGTTAGTGAAGTCTCTTCTCCCCTAGCAGCCCCCTCAGAATGCAAAGCCTCTGATGTTGCACCTCATGGGGGGTGCAGTCTTGGGTATGCCCACAGTCACCTGGGATGGTGTGGTTTTGACCACACTTTTTGGCATCTTTTTCCCTAGCTACACCCACATTTTAAGCTCTACTAATTGCCAGCTGATTGGTGTATTGTTTTCAACAATGTCTTGGGACACATAAAGTGTTCCACAAACCTATCCAATTAAATTTGGGCTCCTTTGAAAGGATGGTTGTTTTTCCTCCTCCCTCCTCCTCCCTCCTCCTCCTCCTCCTCCTCCCCCTCCCTCTTCCTCCTCCTCCTCCTCCCTCTTCCTCCTCCTCCTCCCTCTTCCTCCTCCTCCTCCTCCCTCTTCCTCCTCCTCCTCCTCCCTCTTCCTCCTCCTCCTCCCCCTCCTCCTCCTCCTCCCCCTCCTCCTCCTCCTCCCCCTCCTCCTCCTCCTCCCCCTCCTCCTCTTCCCTCCCCCTCCTCCTCCCCCTCCTCCTCCCCCTCCTCCTCCTCCTCCCTCCTCCTCCTCCTCCTCCTCCTTCTTCCTCCTCCCTCCTCCTCCTTTTTTAAATTTAAATTTTAGTTAACATACAGTGCAATATTGGTTTCAGGAGTAAAATTCAGTGATTCATTTGTCACTTACAACACCCAGTTGAAGGCATAGTTTCTCACATCAGTGCTTGGTATTTGCTCTGACCCCAGGAAGTCTCCTCCCATTTTTTTCTGGCAAACTAGTGGGCCAACAGTTTAGTCTCTTTCTTCAGTGAATCTACCAGTTTCTTCCCAGTTACCTCTTACCACAAGTTCCACTGTTTTTGAGAGTGCTTTTAGGCTTGAACGTTTTCTCCATACTCTGTTGCAAACGAAGTCAGTTTTTTTGCGGGGAGATTTGGCATTCTCTCTTCTACCCTTGGGCTGTGGTGTGTCTCTCTGAATGACATCTCCATTTCAGGAGCTGAGTGCTCCGTGTGGGCAGCAGCCCTAGGTCTCCTCCGCTTGCTTCTCCTAGTGTGGAAGCCTCATCCCGCAAGCTAGGGCAAGGACTCCTGGAGCCCCAGCATTCTTAGCAGCATTGTGTCCAAGATAGAGCCTCTGTCTGGGCACAAGAAAGAAGTGGCCCTGGTTCTGGGCCACTCTTGTTGGAATTTAACCTCTGCAACAGGTATCTGGAGGCAGGATGAGAATTGCTGATGTTGTGCCCCTCTTGTAATGAAAGCCTTCCTGTTGGGAACTGGAGGGGAGAGAGAACCCTGTGGTTTTGGCTGCACCAGTGTGGAGTAGAGTTTATATCTCCCAGTGCTGACAGGGGTAGGAGATGAGGAAGTGGGTCTTAATTCAGATAGTATAGACTTTCACTTTTCTTTAATGAATTTTACTAGATTTGTAGCTGGGGTGCAGGGGTGCAAGAGTACCTGGCTCTGGGGGGGTCCCAGACACACCAGATTTGGCCACTCCCCATTGACAAAATGCAAAGGCGGAGGGACGAGTGGTGGTGGAACAAGACAGAAATTTATTTCAGTGAGGCCAACGCCGGGAAGACTTGGACTAGCGTTTCAAAGACTGTCTCCAAAATGCCAGAAATACTTCCTGGTTTATGTAAGGAAAGTGGGACAAAGGTCAGTGGGTATGTGCAGGTGGGCAGGAAAAGTCTGGCACTCAAGGTCTTGGAGTTCATTACCTGCAGGGTCTTACTGGCTTGGGGCAGTCCTTATTGCTTGAGGGGGTAAGCTGGAAAGAAGAACTTAATTAGAAAGTACAGACTGTGGGGTTGTGGGAGGGAGGTGGGCTAAATGGGTAAGGGGCATTAAGGAATCTACTCCTGAAATCATTGTTGCACTATATGCTAACTTGGATGTAAATTAAAAAAATAAATAAAAATTTAAAAAGTACAGACTGATACCACAATGGGGGTAGTTGAAGCCCTCTTTCAGATTTTCTTTTTTCCATTTATTTATTTATTTATTTGTTTGTTTACTTATTTACTTATTTATTTATTTATTTATTTATTTAATTTATAGGGGTTGGATAGGGAGAGAGGAAAATCCCAAGCAGGCTCTGACCTGTCAGCTCGGAGCCTGACACGGGGCTTGATCTCACAAACTGAGATCATGACGTGAGCCAGAATCGGAAGTTGGATGCTTAACTGATGAGCCACCCAGGTGCCTTGTCTTTCAAATTTTCTTTCTTTCTTTCTCTTTTTTTTTTTTTTAATTAAAATATTTTTTGGGGGGTACCTGGGTGGCTCAGTTGGTTAAGAATCTGACTTGGGCTCAGGTCATGATCTTGGTTTGTGAGTTTGAGCCCCCAGTAGGGCTCTGTGCTGACAGCTCAGAACCTGGAGCCTGCTTCAGATTCTGTGTGTGTGTTTCTCTCTCTGCTCCTCCTCACTCATGCTCTCTCTCAAAAATAAAGTAAACATTAAGAAAAAAAAATAAGGGACGCCTAAGTGGCTCAGTCGGTTGAGCGTCCGACTTCGGCTCAGGTCATGATCTCACAGTTGTGGGTACGAGCCCTGCATTGGGCTCTGTGCTGACAGCTCAGAGCCTGGAGCCTGTTTCAGATTGTGTCTCCCTCTCTCTCTGCCCCTCCCCGACTTGTGCTCTGTCTCCCTCTGTCTCAAAAATAAATAAATGTTAAAAATTTTTAAAAGAAAAAATTTTTAAATGTCTATTTTTGAGAGAAAAGCGCAAGCAGGGGAGGGCCAGAGAGGGGGACAGAGGATCTGAAGTGGGCTTTGCACTGACAACAGAGAGCCCGACGTGGTGCTCAAACTCCTGAACTGTGAGATAATGACCTGAGCCAAAGTTGGATATTTAATTGACTGAGCCACCCAGGGACCCCTCAGGTTTTCTTGAATAAATGTTTCATCATGTGCTATATCTCCTTTGGATCCTTTCCAGATACTTACACTTTTTTTTTTTTTTTTTCTAATTTTTGTCAGTTTTACTGGGGGTGTAGGTCTGCAGAGCCTCATGCTGGAAAGTGTTCTTATATGCTGATTTCCCCTTTTAATATTATAAATAACTTTTCTCGTCATTATATCATTAGAATTATAGCATCATGGGAAAATACAAAAAAGTAAATATTAAATGAAATTCTAACCTCCAGTGATTATTGTTCATATTTTGTTGGACATCCTTCACATCTTACAAGCATATATTCACTGATAGATATATGCATGTAATTTTTACATGTTGCTCTATAGTGTGTAAACTTTGTAACGTGTTTTACACACCAGTATGTCTTGAGCATCGTTCCCTGGCAAATTACAGGTTTTTTAAACGTCATATAGATGGCTGTCTAATATTCTAGCTTATAATTATGCTATACGTTTTCTTAATTTCTTGTTGGATGTCTAGATTGTGTCCAGTTATTAGCTTATTTATGAATGCTGCTTGAAGTCTTGCAGCCAAGGTCTTGTTTATGTTACTTATTTCTTTAGGCTAAAGGCTGAGGAATGAAATTATTGGGTTAAAAAATGTGAGAAACTTCAGGGTTTTAATGTGTATTTCCAAATTCTCTTTGGGGAAACTACACCCATTTGTTTTCCATTACCACTGAGGGTGACTGTCCACTTTTTGTGTACTTGCCATTGAAACAAAAAACTGAACACTATTAATTAGATCTGCAGAAATGGTACTTGATTTAATTTGTGATTATTAGCTAAGTATACCTTTTATCATTTTGGCTATTTGCATATTTTTCCTTAGAGAACTATTTGTTTTCTTCTGTTTCCTCCCCCACCCCCCCCTTGGAATATATTAAACAAAAAAACCTGAATAGATTGTTTATATCTAACTGTTCCCAATATAAATTACAAATGTTTTTTCCTGTTGTTTAACTTTTGTTTTATGATTAAAAAAATAATTCTATAGAGATATAAAATTTAAAACTCAAAGCTGTTGGGTATTTACCTTTGCCTTTTATTTAATTTATATTAAGTGAGTAATTCCCAACCACAGATAAGATGCATACTTACTTATATAGTTCCTTCTGGTTTTTCTTTTTGCTTGTGTGTGCGTATCTTTAAATCAAAAGGGGAATTTATTTTGGTGAATGGTTGTGAGGTCAGGATTTAAATAAATATTTCTTGAGGTGCCTGGGTGGCTCAGTTGGTTAAGCGTCCGATGTCAGCTCAGGTCATGATCTCACAGTCCGTGAGTTTGAGCCCCGCGTCGGGCTCTGTGCTGACAGCTCAGAGCCTGGAGCCTGCTTCAGATTCTGTGTCTCCCTCTCTGTCTGCCCCTCCCCGCTCATGCTCTGTCTCTCTCTGTCTCAAAAATAAATAAAAACATTAAGAAAAAAATTTAAATAAATATTTCTTCCCCAAATATCCAAGTAGTTTTCTTAACTCTATTAGATGATCTGTCCCTTCCCCATGGTATGTGATTTTCAGGGTGATCTTGTGTTGTTTTTCTTTAGGCGTCTTGCAGCCCTCCAGAAGAGAAGAGAACTTAGAGCAGCTGGCATAGAAATTCAGAAGAAGAGAAAAAAGAAGAGAGGAGTTGATTATAATGCTGAAATCCCATTTGAAAAAAAGCCTGCTCTTGGTTTCTATGATACTTCTGAGGAAAACTACCAGGCTCTTGATGCAGATTTCAGAAAATTAAGACAACAAGATCTTGATGGGGAACTAAGATCGTAAGTTGCCTTTCTGATTTTGAAAATGGAAAAGTATAGTAGGAATTTTATGGAGGGCCATGCGCTATCCTTGTCAGAGCCAGATTTTTATTATTTAGGACAATGTGACCTACATAATGTTTTTATTTATTTACTGGATTCACGTTTCTGAGAAAACCAGTGACCCTTGCGGTCGTGTCTTTGGCATAGAAGGCTGTTGGCATCTCCTGACACGTCAGCACTTGGCTCTTAGTGTAGTCTTTACTCACTGAGTCACAGTCTTAACGTTGATGTGCATTTGTGAACAAGTTAGTTATTTTACTAAGGGACTGAGGAATCTGTCAAAATCTGGTCTGGTTTTTTGTTTATTCTAGTGAAAATTTTATCTTGTTTTCTTTGAATGAAATTAAAGTTACCGATGCATACCTAAGTCTTTTTATGGGGATACGTAAGTGTATTTATAGAATGTTTGTCTAAAGGTGCAGAGGATTTTGCCTGTTTCTAGGGATTTTTAGAGTTTTTTCTATTTCTTCCATCTGAATTTTGTGGGGAGAACTTTTTATGGTTGTCAGAGAGTTTTAGTTTTCTACTCCCCTACTGACCTTCCACTCAGTTGACATGAATTGGGACTAAATGACAGGTGTCGGGCACCATGAAACAGGATTTTCTCGGATGTACTCCATTGTATTTGTTTCTCAAATTAAGACCTTGTATGAGGTAGGCTGTTTGAATAAAGAGGTGGAAGTGGGAGCGGCTCATCTGGAAGGAACAGGCTGGATGGGGAAGAGGCTGACACCCAGACTGGGAGGAGGCATTCTTGGAGCTTTCAGAGGTGGCCTTGAGCCTGGCGTTAGACTAACCATTTGTCAGGACTGAAATATCCTTTAAAAAAACAAGTGAATTAAAAGAAACATAATGAACAATTGAAGAACAGTTTTAAAGGGAAATTTAAAAATTCAGTGTTTTAATCCCATCCCCTTTGTATTACTGTTTTCCGTTTTTTTGTATGCTTGTCTCCATCATTTTCCTAAGTGCACGCACATACTTTTGTAAGAATGTAATCATGATACAGGAATAGTTTAATTTTCTTGTTGAAATTATATATAAAATTTTGTTTATAATCATAGTCTTTATGTAGGCTTAATATTTAATATATAAGTTACTTAGTACTATATCTTCTTATTAATTCTATCGCTATTCTCTGCCTGCATTCCTCTTGAGTATAGTGGGTGAGTAATGGTGTAGGGCACAGCTTAATGTATTTGGATTTTGTCTTTTTATCAGTAATTTTTTTAGGAATGGGATTATTTTGTTCGAAGTGTATGAGTATTTATATGGCTTTTACTGTTATTGTCTATGTGTAACTTTTAAAAATCTCTCTCTGCTTTGATTCATGGTAGGGAAAAAGAAGGAAGAGACAGAAAAAAAGACAAGCAGCATTTAAAAAGGAAAAAAGAATCTGATTTACCATCAGCTATTCTTCAGACTAGTGGTGTTTCTGAATTTACTAAAAAAAGAAGCAAACTAGTACTCCCTGCCCCTCAGGTAATCTAATAATAACAGTTTTTTTTATTGTGTGAACTCATATGCTTATAATTTATTTAGCACATGTTTGAAGGGTCTACATGCCAGGCTTTTGCTAGCTGTTGGGTGCCCTTAAGAAATTTACAGTGTAATAGGTGAGCCACATAAGGATAAGTCCTTGTGATTTACTATGATAAGTAACAACTTCTCTGTATAAATCATTATATCTGGCCTTAAATTGCCCCGTGATGGTTTAGTAAGTAATTGTCAGCTTTTAGCAATTTGTGAGCAGGTTAGGGCTCCCGGCCTCTTATTGTAGCCGATTAGGATACAGGTGGTATTTGGCTGTGTGGACTTCAGGCTGCTTTCTTATAGGGAATGTTTTGTTGTGTCATACTTCTCTTTTTGAGACAACAGCTGTGAAAATTAATGTGGGAGATGTGAAGAGAGAAACATACCCTCGTTCAGCTTATCATTCAGCTTATCAAGGAAGAGCCTTCTCTTCCTTTGACTTAATTATAGTTGGTCAGAACCATGGGAATTTTGAAAAAGTTCTTGGTTTATTTTGAATAGTACAGCTCTGTAGAATTGGACTGTTTGGTTTAATGGAGCAGAAGGATGGACTTAGGAGGCCAGAAGAGCTTCTTTCTTTATCCAAATGATGCACTTACATCAACACAAAATTCTTGGGCATAAACATGACATAATTTTGTCAGATGCTGCCATCCAAGTACTGATATTCCCTTTTTTTTTTTTTTTTAAGGTTTATTTCTTTTGATAGAGAGAGAGAGAAAGTGCTCATGTGCCTGAATGGGGAAGGGGCAGAGAGGGAGAGAATCTCAAGCAGGCTCCGCAGTGTGGAGCCCAGCACGGGGCTCAAACCCACGAACTGTGAGATCATGACCTGAGCCGAAATCAAGAGTCGATTGCTTAACTGAGCCACCCAGGCGCCCTAAAGTAGTGATATTTCTTAAATTGAGATTTTGCCTGTAATTTTTTTTTCTTAGTTCTCTTTGGGATACTTACTTTTTTAAAATTTATTATTTTTTTTTATGTTTATTTGTTTTTGAGAGGGAGAACAGCTGACTGAGCTGTCAGGACAGAGCCCGACGTGGCGCTTGAACCCACAAATTGTGAGATCATGATCTGGAGCTGAAGCCAGACACTTAACCGACTGAGCCACCCAGATGCCCCTAGGATACTTATTTTTGTAAAATTACTAAGATAACGCTTTTTGATTTTCTCAGGGATCTTATGGCTCAGTGGACTTTGATGTTTTAATTGGTTTTTAGGCCCCCCTCATTTGATGGTTGTATACAAACGTGATTATTTTATGTTCTTGGTTTATTGATGTGTTAGTTGGTTTGAAAGCATTTCATTATAGAAATACAAGACTTTGCCGTTTGATAGTATATCATATATGGAATTTATCCCCACATTATATGGGGAAGACTTAAAAACTTTTTTGTAGAATTTTTCAAACCCACAATAGTGAAGAAAGTAGTACAGCAAACCCCTGTGTACTCATCACACAGCTTCAGTGATTCGTCTTTCTGGAATATGGAAGTTTTAGGCTGTATTGTTCTTTGGTTAAAATGTTGCTGTATGATGATTTTCAGATTTCAGATGCAGAACTCCAGGAGGTTGTAAAAGTAGGCCAAGCAAGTGAAATTGCACGTCAGACCGCTGAGGAATCTGGCATAACAAACTCTGCCTCCAGTACGCTTTTGTCTGAGTACAATGTCACCAACAACAGCATCGCTCTTAGAACACCTCGTACACCGGCTTCCCAGGACAGAATTCTGCAGGTAAGCTGTCAGATAGTAGAGTGAGCCTTTCACTTCTTGTCCTTGAAAGTGAAGGAGCATAGTAAGTGATTTGGTTTGTTTCTTTTAAAAGGGGTAAACTAGGTCCTAGAGATTTCGTTATTAGGAACCTAAATTAGCAGATTCAATAATGAGGTGATTTCATTTCCACATTTATTCATAGGTTTGTTTGTTTTGTTTTGTTTTTTTGAAGCTAGCCCTTCGAAATCTTTAGTACCTATTAGTAAAGCAAAGCATTTTAAAATTTCACATTGCCTAGCAGTCCTAGAAAGAAGTCAGATGTTTGTAGTCAGTAACTTTTAAAATTTCCTTGCATTTCTGTGCTTAGCTTGGCACAGGCTGCCATCAGTAGTTTCCCTCTCTCTCCTAAACACATGGGGTATACAGCTCTGTAGGGGGTTTGTATGCCAGAGAATAGCCACACCTAACAAAACACTATTGAACATCCTTACGTCTCATTTCCTCTTCTCTAATAGTCAGAAGTACAATTTTAAGGTCTTTATTGGGAGTCACATGGTTCCTATTAAAACTTAGTAAGAAAAATAGTTGTGTTCCTCATTGCTTGCTCTCTAGAGGCACCAATTACAACTCTGTTTTTACCATCTTCTTGCTTGGACACTTGTTACTTGTTGATTTTATTTTCAGTTTTAGCCACTTCTCCACCTGGGGATTTGAACATTTGGCTCTCCCACCCTCTTGCTCTATCATGCACGCACACTCTTTCTATTCCCTCATTTTCCATTATGGTTATATCATAATTTTGATTAGCTCTGTATTCATGGTTTACTTTATGACTGTGCAAGCTATATTCATTGCTGAGCCCACAAAGTGCCTTATGATTACTTATGATTATGTTTTTTTTTTTTAGTTAATACTTGTTCAGATGCTAAATTTTTTGATGACTTAGCACAAATTCAACTCTAGATTGACACTGTGCAAATCTCTTGTAATCTGATCAAATTTTAGATACTCTCAGCTTCTTGAAAAAGTCTTTCTCAGAATTTCTGGGTGTTCTATTCTGGACGATTACTCTTTTATCTTTTTTATTTTAATGTTTTAATTTTTATTTTTACTTATTTTTTTCTTTAAAAAAAAATTTTTTTTTAATGTTTATTTTTGAGACAGAGCGTGAGCGGAGGAGGGGTAGAGAGAGGGGGAGACCCAGAATCCGAAGCAGGCTCCAGGCTCTGAGCTGTTGGCACGGAGCCCCACGCGGGGCTCGAACCCACGGACTGTGAGATCATGACCTGAGCCGAAGTTGGACACTCAACCAATTGAGCCACCCAGGCGCCCCACTTATTTATTTATTTTTTTAAGTTTATTTATTTTGAGAGACACAGCAGAGGAGGGGCAGAGAGAGAGGGAGAGAAAGAATCCCAGGCAGGCTCTGTGCTATCAGCGCAGAGCCTGATGCAGGGTTCAAACTCACAGACTATGAGATGATGACCTAAGCTGAAACCAAGAGTTGGACGCTTAACCAGCAGAGCCACTCAGGTGCCCCTATGTTTTTTTTTGAGAGAGACAGAGACAGAGAATGAATGGGGGAGGAACAGAGAGAGAGGAGGACACAGAATTCACAGCAGGTTTCAGGCTCCCAGCTGTCAGCACAAAGCCTGACTTGGGGCTTAAACCCACAAACCATGAGATCATGACCTGAGCTGAAGTTGGTGCTTAACTAGCTGAGCCACCCAAATACCCCTGGACGATTAGATCTTGTTTACAGCTTGTTCTCTTGATTTCCTGTTACTGGCACCCTAGAAAGTCTCTTGGATCACCTCTTTCCTGGCTCCCATGTCTTTGGTTTTTTTGGTTTATGTCTGTTAGTGAAAGGTTACTGAAGCTATGGAAGTTCCTTCAATAACTTTCTGAGGAAGGGTTCATGGCAGATAGAATTTTTAAGACCTTGCATAGCTGTGAATTATTGGTGTATCTATAGTATAACTGGGTATAGAATTCCAGATTGAAATCTTTTTTTTTTTTTTTTTTTGTCTTTTAAACTCTACACCCAACGTGGAGCTTGAACTCATGACCCTGAGATTAAGAGTTGCATGCTCCACTGGCTGAGCCAGCCAGGTGCTCCCAGATTGAAATGGTTTTTGTTTACAGTTTTGAAGGCAGTGCTCCAGTGTCTTCTGGCTTCTATTATAGCTATTGAGATCTCTGCCATTTAGCAAATCCATTTTTTCCTTTCTCTAGAAGCTAATATGATCTCTTTTTCACATGCATAGTTCTTGGTGTGGGTCTGTTTTCAATCACTTGCTAGGAACTTAGTGATCTTTTCATTCTGGAGATTCCTGGCCTTCAGTTCTAGGATGTTATTTTGAAAATTTTGTTTCCTCCCTTTCATTGGTCTCTTTCTCTTATGAAATAAAATAAGAATTTTCTTATTTATTCCTCTCTGGTTTTCTGTTTTAATTGACCTTTTGACTTCTTGCTAGGAGATTTTCTGTGAATTTTATCATTTTTCAGTTTTTAAATTTCTACAATCACATTTTTAATTTCTAAGAGCTCTTTAAAAAAATGTATTCAGTTTTTAAATGTTTCATTTAGTGAATATTTTGTCTTATTTCTCTGAAGCTATTAATGATGGTTTTGTTTTATTTTTATGTTTTCTTTTCCCTGTATAGTATTTAAGTTTCTTTTGTTCTCTCTTTTTTCATATTGGATGTTTCCTCAAATATCTTTTGATCTTTGGCTCTCTGCCTGTATCTAGGGGTTAAGGGCAGGGCAGTTAAAAGTAGACTAGAAGCTCTCTAGTGTGGGTAAGGCTCCTCAACTCCAGGCTTCCCTGTAGGCTGAACTGTCTGCTGGGTTTCTTTGGCAAATTCTTCATGTCAGTATTCTACATCTTTTGGGTTAGTCAGATTCTTGAGAAAAGTAGCTTCCAATTTTCTGCCCAAAGGTATAAAGCTGGCCAGACTTTTAGGAGCCTAGTTGGGGAAAGTGTTTTGTATTTGGACTAGCAAAAAGAACACACACAGGACTTTGGTAGTATGAAATTCAAGGTTCTTTCCATGAATTAAGAACAGAGTAATGGATAATGGAATAAGCCTTATTCTGGTTATCTTCATTTATTTTTTAAATTTTTATTTATTTTTTTTTTAGAGAGAGTGTGTGCACAAGTGGGTGGGGGAGAGTGGCAGAGGGAGAATCTTAAACAGGCTCCATGCTCAGCACAGAGCCTAATGTGGGGCTCAATCCCATGATCCTAGGATCATGACCTGAGCTGAAGTCCAGGGACACTCAACCAACTAGCCATCCACGTGCCCCTGGTTATCTTCATTTTGCCCCAAAACTTACTGGCTTAAAACATGTCATTGATGCTAATGGTCTCTCTTGGTCAGGAATTCGGACCAGGCACAGGAAGAATGGCTTGTCTCTGCTCCATGATGTCAAGGGCCTCAGCTAAGAAGACTCAGCACTGGGGGGTGTCTTGACACATAGGGACTTGAATCATCTTCTTTCCATGACTGGTGGTTGATGCTGGCTGTGGGTTGGGTCCTCACCTGAGAATGGGGAATGCATCTGCATGTGGCCTCTCCAAAGCTTGCGCTTTCTTTCAGCCTGTGGCCTCAGGACAGTTAAACTTCTCTCATGGTGTCTCAAGGCTCCATTAGGGGTGTTGTAAAGAGTGTGGTAGGAAGCTGTATGTTTGCTCACCCTGCCTTGGAAGTCAAGCTGTGTCACTTTTCCTGCATTCTGTTAGTTACAGGTAATTCACAAGGCCACCTGGATTCAAAAGGAGGGGACATAGACTTCCACTTCATGATGGGAGGAGTATCAAGGTTGGGTTCTAAGAAGAGCACATAAGATGAGAGATATGGCTGTCATTATCTTGGAAGATGTAGTCTTTCACAGGCCCGGAGTTGGGGATTAGGAGATTGTGGGTGCAGTGATAGTAGTAAGTGCTGCAGGGTTGTGGCAGAGGGACTAAAGACTTCAGAACATTGGCAGGCCTGCCTAAAGAGGACAAGACTTCCGAAAGGAATTTGCCTTCATGAGTTTTCTCAGGAAGTGGATTGGACTGGCCAGTTAGAGGTATCCTAACTTCCCAGTAGAGGAAACTGAGAGTCAGAGGGGCTAATGAACACTGGAGAGAGTTCGTGATAAAGCCAGACTAAAATCTGGGTATTCTGACATTTAGCCTAAGTTCATGTTGGGAAATTTCCATTTTTAGTTCTTTATGATTGTAAAGAGATTTGGCACAGGTAATAGAAGCTTTTGAGTCATGATACTTTCATTTTAAAACATTTTTTGATATTTAAAACTTTATTCCAAAACTTCTGATCTGCTGTGTTAGGTTGACAGAGGAATGGAAGTATTGAATTCTGTCATGGCGAGTTCATTTTATCTGTTGGTGTTCATTAAGAAAATGTAGAAGAATTCTGTCTCCTTTGAGGTTTATATAGTAGGACCAGAAGAGAGGATTCGGCTATTCTGGCTGAACTGTTCAAACACACTTCTTTACCTTCTTGTTTATCAGGAAGCTCAGAACCTCATGGCCCTGACCAATGTGGACACCCCATTGAAAGGTGGACTTAATACCCCTTTGCATGAGAGCGACTTCTCAGGTGTGACTCCACAGCGGCAGGTTGTACAGACTCCAAACACAGTTCTTTCTACCCCATTCAGGTATTGTAAATGAATACGTCTTTATTGTTTTAGAAAAACTTCAAGGATTTAGACAACATGTTTGTTTTAGTAATGTTGACAGAGAATGGAAATAAGTATTTAACATGGCTTTTTGATTTCTTCTCACTCATGGTAGTAAATAACATAATAATACCCAGGAGTTGGTTATTACTGTATGGAACTGTCTTCTTTTTTCAGAGTTTCTGATGCTATCACCTTTTTTCTGAATACATTTTATCTGATTTATTGACTTAAAAAAATTTTTTTTAATTAAAAAAAAAAAAGAATCTGAAACAGGCTCCAGGCTCTGAGCTGTCAGCACAAAGCCCAACATGTGGCTCGAATTCATGAACTGCAGAGTTGTGACCGGAGCCGAAGTCAGATGCTTAACCAACTGAACCACCAGGCACCCCCATTTTATCTGCTTTAAAAGAACAAATCAGTCCATTGTTCGTTTGATCATTTGTTGAATTTTATAAAAATTGTAGTCCTTTATCTGTATGTGTTATTATTGCTTTTCTCCCAACATTTTTTTTTTTTTTGAGAAAGAGAGAGAGAGATAGCAAGCGGGAGAGGGGCAGAGAGAGAGAGGGAGAGAGAATCTTAAGCAGGCTCCATGCCCTTTGTGGGGCTTGATCTCATGACTGTGAGATCATGACCTGAACTGAAAACAAGAGTCAGATGCTTAACCGATTAAGCCACCCAGATGCCCCATATCCCAACATTTTATTTTGAAAATTTCTAACATTCAGAGAGGTTAAAAGAATGGGAAAGCAAACATCCATATTTCACCATCTAGATTCTACAGTTGTTAACATTTTACCGTATTTGCTTTTCACATATCCATCCATCTGTCAGTCCATCTAATTATTTAGTGCTTTTCAAAATAAGTTGCAGATTTCAGTCCGTTTCACTTCTAACACTTTCTTGTGCTTATCATTAACTAGAGTCCAGAGTTCAGTCTTTGTTTATGATTTTTTTTTAAGTTACTATTTTTTAAGAGGAATTTTTTAGATAGAAACCTTGTAGAAGCAGGTCATATTAAAATGAAATTTGAGCTTTTAAGTTTGGAAATCTTTTAGGTTCGTTTTTAATTTTCAGTGTTAGGCTATATCCTCGTACTGGTTATTTAGTATGGGAGTGTCTCAAACCGTTATAACTGTGCCTGACAGCAGGATCAAGAAGCATTGGCAGCCAAATCCTAATATACAACTTAACACTTTTGCAGGGCTTGTAAGAGAGCCTAATCCTTCTTTCCCTGTGTATGTCTTGTCTCTCAACTAGATTGTAAGCTCCTTGGGGGCAGGGACCCTGTCTTTTGATAACACCTCATCTCACCTTTGGGAACATCTGCCTGGCAGATCACTTGTCTGGAACAGAGCTAAGGTATAGGAAGTAAGCACCCAGCCAACCAACCAACCAACCAAAAACAGGCTTTGAACAACTAAGATATCAGTTGCAAAGTCTGTGGATTTTATTTATTGCTAAGAGAGTCTCATCCCTCACTCAGAACTGTCCATATGTAGACATGGTATTCAGTTTCCAAACAGAACGTAAAGGAGGAACCGCTGAAGTGAATGCATACCTATGATAGTGGTGTTTTAGCCAGCAGCTACTGGTGGTGAGGGGCAAATGATAAGATGAAGACACTATTGTGAACTTATAAACAATTTCCTAGGGGTCTTTGAGCATTATGGCTGCCCTCTGCCCATGGTATGTTCTTAGCCACCCCACAATGCATCAAGAAAAGGTTGAAATAATGTTTGGTGGGCCTAGTTTAGCAAGGCAAGAAAATGTCAAATGTAATAACTTTACTTGAAGTCATTAAAATAAAAATACTGTGTGTAAATACTAAGCTAGTTGAACTAATAAACTTGTACTCCAACGTAGAGATCTCACTTAAAACCAGGTAGGAAGACAGATATTCTGCAATCTTAGTTTCTTTCATGCTTTCTTTGTAAAATAATTTATGTGAAAAATATTTGGAAGCACAATCCAGATAAAATTGGCACTTTTATTAATTGGAATTTCTGTCTTTCTAGGACTCCTTCTCATGGATCTGAAGGGTTGACTCCCCGCAGTGGGACAACTCCCAAACCAGTTATTAACTCCACCCCGGGTAGAACTCCTCTTCGAGACAAGTTAAACATTAATCCCGAGGATGGAATGGCAGACTACAGTGATCCCTCTTATGTGAAGCAGATGGTACATGTCAAATCCCTTTAATATTCTTTTTTTTTTTTTAAACTGTTCTATCTCGTGGACGTTGTATTAAAATATTGTCCCTTGTTGGTGCATATTACATATACTTTAAGATAACTGTACACCTATGGATTCCAGAAAAGGAAAATGATTTATAGAACTTGAGAAGGAGAACCTTTTGGTCTCCTAAGCCTACTTACTCTTTTTTTTTTTTTTTTTTAATTAAAAAAAAAAAATTTATTTATTTTTGACAGAGAGAGAGGGAGCATGTGAGTAAGGGAGGGGCAGAGAGAGAGGGAGATACTGAATCCAAAGTAGGCTCCAGGCTCTGAGCTGTCAGCACAGAGCCTGACGTGTGGCTCGAACCCATGAACCATAAGATCATGACCTGAGCTGAAGTCGGACGCTCAACTGACTGGGCCACTCAGGTGCCCCTAAGCTGACTAATTTTTAATGTGTTTGTGAATACTGATTATGCTGATAGTAGTTCTCCTTGTATGTCATATGATTTTATTTTTTATCACTTACTAATTAATAGTTTACTTTTTTTTTTTTTAATTTTTTTTTTTTCAACGTTTATTTATTTTTGGGACAGAGAGACAGAGCATGAACGGGGGAGGGGCAGAGAGAGAGGGAGACACAGAATCGGAAACAGGCTCCAGGCTCTGAGTCATCAGCCCAGAGCCCGATGCGGGGCTCGAACTCACAGACCGCAAGATCGTGACCTGGCTGAAGTCAGACGCTTAACCGACTGCGCCACCCAGGCGCCCCAATAGTTTACTTTCTTGAATGGCACTCTTTTTTCTTTAACTTCTGTAAAACAAATCGTGTGTTTGGAATGCCTCATAAATTAGATTTTGAGCCTTGATTCTTGTTTGCTCTAGACTTTTAGAAGAACTATCTAGATCTCAAAGCCAAATTAAGTTGATGTTTATTGCTTATCTTAGTGAAGTTTTCTTTTGTATATTTTGCAAGCTGATACAGACAGCTAATCATAAAAGCCACAGTTTTGTTTCTGCCCATGTTATTGCTTTTCTTATGTCACTCTTGGGTCTTATATGATGCCACAGAAAAGCATTGTGAGTTTTTTTGTTTTTTTTTTAATGAGTTCCAGTGATACCTGTTTTTAGTTTACAAATTAATTTTAACCTAGTGTATAGATTTGGTTAGTTTAGAATTTTTTATTAAAAAGAGTGTTTTTTTTACTGTTTATTTTTGAGAGAGAGAGAGAGAGAGAGAGAGAGTGCGCAGGCTGGGGAGGGTAGAGAGAGAGGGAGACACAGAATCCAAAGTAAGCTCCAGGCTCTGAGCTGTCTGCACAGAGCCTGACGCTGGCTTGAACTCACGAACCATGAGATCATGACCTGAGCTGAAGTTGGACGCTTAACTGACTGAGCCACCCAGGCATCCCGAGTTTAGAATTTTTTTAATGCCCAGCTTGATATCAAGTAATGTCAACTGTGAATGGCTACATAATAGCTAAACAAATGAATTTAATGTGTGCAGAGCGCTGATTTGGAGACTTCAGAGGATCTAAAGTTGAGTAAAGATGTCCTTTGTCTTAAGGAAGTTTATACTCTGGAGAGATTGACAATGCTAAACCAAGTCCACAAATAATTGTAACGTAAGAACAAAATAAGCTTTCTGTGTAAAACCAACATGCTTGGGGGGGCCAAAGACGGAAATAATCACATTTGTTGGGTGGGTACTAGGAAAACCTTCGTTGAGGTATGCTCAGAAGGAGAGGTGGGGGCTGTCTCAGAGGCCACAAAATGAGTAAGCATGGAGTGTATTTTGGACATAGCAGGTCATCTGGTTGGGCCTCACACCTACCATACGTGTAATGGAGCTATGGGGAATAAAAGGTAAGCCAAGGATGTACTGGGAAAAACTTTGGGTACCAGGCAGTTTCTTTTGGGAAGTGTGGACTGTATTCTTGGGTCATCATATGATCTAGTCATTTCTTCCTTTCTTTTTCTTTTTTTAATTAATTAATTTGTTTTTAAGTAAATTTTACCCTCAATGTGGGGTTTGAACTCAAAACCCCAAGATCGAGAATCACATGTTCTATTGACTGAGCCAACCAGGCACCCCATGATTTGGTAATTTCTATTAAAAATAAACACACACAAAAACTCAGGCATCTTTTCAGATTAGATTTTATTGGTCCAAGAACAAATTGACTTCTGAATTTGTTCTTTCATTTGCTATTAAATTTCATGGTCAGAAATGTATTCCTTAAATGGAAATTCTAAAGGATTTTTTTCTGCCCTGCAGAGATAATTCCCAAACCTTCTATTAGAATATCCGAGAGTAACTTTACGGATCACAAATCAGAGTTTTTGATCTTAATTTAGAGAAGAAACTGAGATAGAAATCAAACAAACTTGTCTCAGCTCTGAAATTAGGGTCATTTTTCTAGAATTAAAATTAGGCTAATTATTTTTTAGAAACTCTTAAGAATGGAGGTTGAATACTTAAGATGTATGAATTGAGAAGATCAATTTTTTTTTCTACAGGAAAGAGAATCTCGTGAGCATCTCCGTTTAGGATTGTTGGGCCTCCCTGCCCCTAAGAATGACTTTGAGATTGTTCTGCCGGAAAATGCTGAGAAGGAGCTGGAAGACCGTGAAATAGATGATACTTACATTGAAGATGCTGCTGATGTGGATGCACGAAAGCAGGTGGGTAATTGTGCTAGAAAAGAAGTGTGAAGTCGCTGACTGTGTCAGTAGGCTGAAAGAATGAAGAATGGTCATTAAATGTGTCCATATTTAAAAGTTTTTTCAATATCTAAAAAAAGAAATTACCCTAAATTGCTTAACATAGTTAATAATATGTACTCATGTAATTAATAATATACAAGAATATCTTGATAGGCAGTCTTAAAATGTGTGTATGTATATGTGTATGTACATAATTTAAATACCTCCTGTCAAATTTATTATGCTTCTTTAAAATACACATAAATGTTCTTTTAGACATTGCTTTTCACTCTAGCCAAGAAAAGGTGTTATTGATCAGTCTTAAAAACAAGTGCATGTTCAGTGCACAGAGCCCAAATTAGGATTCAGTCTCGTGAACTGTGAGATCATGACCTGAGCCAAAATCAGGAGTCGGGTGCTTAATTGACTGAGCTACCCAGGCATGCCTAGGATAATTTTAGAAATGGAATTTCATGGCACTCGAGTGTGAATAGCATCAATGTAAACGTATTTCAGAGAGAAGTCAACGAATGTGCTTTTTATTTTTATTTATTTATTTTTTAATTTTTTTTAATGTTTATTTATTTTTGAGACAGAGACACAGAGCATGAACAGGGGAGGGGTCAGAGAGAGAGGGAGACACAGAATCCGAAGCAGGCTCCAGGCTCTGAGCTGTCAGCACAGAGCCCGACGCGGGGCTTGAACTCACGGACCATGAGATTATGACCTGAGCTGAAGTCGGACGCTTAACCGACTGAGCCACCCAGGCGCCCCTGAATGTGCTTTTTAGTTGGTAGTACAGGATAATACTTTATTTTTTAAGTTAATTTATTTTGAGACAGAGAGAGAGAGATGGGGAGAGAGAACCTCAAAGCAAACTCCGCACTGTGAGCACAGAGCCCAGTGCAGGGCTTGAACTCATGAACCATGAGATCATGACCTGAAGTGAAATCAAGAGTTGGATACTTAACACACTGAACCACCCACCTGCCCCCAGGATATTACTTTTTATGTTTAGTTTTCTTAGTTACTTTGCCCTACATTTACTCTCAGAAATGCCTTGAAATTCTAATATGTTAACTTACATTATTTGTGATTTAAGAATCAGGAAACAACACATTGGCTAGTTTTTTAAATTAAAAATCAGTAGCTTTTGGGGTGGAAGTGAGGGCTGTGTTGCAGGAGGAACAAATAAGAGTCCCCTCTAAGTTTAGGATTCCAATTGATTATTTAAATTTTTAAATTTTATTTTAATTCCAATTTAGTTGATATACAATGTGATATTAGTTTCAGGTGTACAGTATAGTGTTTCAACAATTCTATACCTCACCCAGTGCTCATCACGACTAGTACATTCTTTAATCCCCATCACCTATTTCACCCATCCCCCCCACCCACCTCCTCTGTGGTAACCATCAGTTCTCTATAGTTAAGAGTCTTCTTCTTGGTTTGTCTCTTTTTTTTTCTTTTGCTGGTTTGTTTTGTTTCTTACATTCTACATATGAGTGAAATTTTATGGTATTTGTCTTTCTCTGACTATTTCACTTAGCATTGCACTCTCTAGCTCCATCCATGTCGTTGCAATTGGCAAGATTTCATTCCTTTTCATGGTGGAGTAATATTCCATGTTATATATATATATATATATATATATATGTGTGTGTGTGTGTGTGTGTGTGTATGTATTACATCTTCATTATCTTTATAGGTATATACATATACGCACATATACACACCACAACTTCTTTATCCATTCATCAATCCATTGACATTTGGGCTGCTTCTGTAGTTTGGCTCTTGTAAATCATGTTGCTCTAAACATAAAGGTGCATGTCTCTTTGAATTAGTGTTTTTGTATTTTTTGGGCAAATGCCCCATAGTGTGATTCTGGATTGTAGGGTAGTTCTATTTTTAACTTTGTGAGGAACCTCCATACTGTTTTTCTCAGTGACTATACCAGTTTGCATGCCCACCACCGGTGCTCAAGCGTTCCTTTTTCTTCACATCCTCGCCAATTGTTCTTTCTTGTGTTTTTGATTTTAGCCATTCTGACAGGTATGAAGTGATATCTCATTGTAGTTTTGATTTGTATTTCCCTGATGATGAGAGATGTTGAGCATCTTTTCATGTGTCCATTAGCCATCTTGATGTCTTCTTGGAGAAGTGTCTGTTCATGTCTTTTGCCCACTTTGTAACTGAGTATTTGTTTTCTCGTGTTGGGATGTATAAGTTCTTTATATATTTTGGATTCTAACCTTTTCTTGGATATGTTGTATACAAATATCTTTTCTCATTCAACAGGTTGTCTTTTGTTGATTATTTTCTTCATTGTGCTTTTTATTTTGATGTAATTCCCATAGTTTATTTTTGCTTTTATATCCCTTGCCTCTGGAGACATATCTAGAAAAATGTTGCTACAGCTGGTGTCAGGGACATTCCTGCCTATGCTCTCTTCTAGGATTTTTATTAGAATTCCAAATTAAACAAGAAAAGAATGATTATCTGATGGATGGAGCCACATAAACTTGGAGAATGCTCTAGTAGCTGTTGGCAGTTCTTAGTTTGTATTGTAATGAGAGAATGAATAGACTGATTTCTGTTGCCTTATATTACCTTTCTACAAACTTACACAGACTTCGACAGCTTTAACTCTTGAACGTACATGTTCTTATACATGTTTTCAACTTTATTGAAATGTGGCAAATACCATATAGCTGTAATAATGGATATAAAAATAATTTTTTTAGGCTATACGAGAGGCAGAGCGTGTAAAGGAAATGAAGCGAATGCACAAAGCTGTCCAGAAAGATCTGCCAAGACCATCAGAAGTAAGTATTAGAATTTCTGGCTTAGGAAGTTTTGAGTTTCTTCTTATGTGATTGATGCTTTTATATCATTCATAAAGTTTGTGAAACAAAATATTATATTCTTTCTGGAATATAGTAAAGCACTTCCCAGATATAATGTAAAATGTTTTGCTGGTACAAATAAGACCTTAGAAGGAAAGCAAAATTCTTTTGAAAATGTAAAACTACTATTTAATTCATGCTAGAACAAGTAATAACATCAGCATTGGAGTGATAATGTTTGGTAATTGTACTTGTCTTAAAATTTTAGGTAAATGAAACTATTCTAAGACCCTTAAATGTAGAACCACCTCTAACAGATTTACAAAAAAGTGAAGAACTAATCAAAAAAGAAATGATCACAATGCTTCATTATGACCTTCTACATCACCCTTATGAACCATCTGGAAATAAAAAAGGAAAAACTGTAGGATTTGGTACTAATAATTCAGAGCACATTGCCTATCTGGAACATAACCCTTATGAAAAGTTCTCCAAAGAAGAGCTGAAAAAGGTATCATTGATTATAAAGTATTCATTAAATACTGTGTATAATGGACAAACACTGTCTTTTCTCATTCTGATATTTATAAACAAGTGAATTTCATGATTAGGAGATAAATGTTCATAGTAAGTGTTATGTTATGAAGAAGACATACTTAATCACCGCCCCCCCCCCCCCCCCCCACTCTTCATTCAGTGACAGACCTTTTCCAGGTAAACACTGGCTTAGGTGGCGAGGTGTTTTGTTTCATGGGTGTATGCCTCATGGACAGTTGCTGCAAATTGCCATTTTCTGTGTTTAACTCTGCTACTTCTGAGTTGAATTGAATACCTTTAATACCTAAACCTCATTTATTTAGATTAATATGAAAAAGCAGGCATGCGTAAAAAACGTTTTTTTCACCTATTCAAAGAAAAGAAATAGGGTTTTACTGAATCTTTTTCCCTTAAATCATTTCCCACTACCTTTTTAGATAAGGAAATGCAGGAACATTTTCTTGTATAAAGTCTGTCCTGCCTTTTCCTCCGTATGCATTTGATTTTTCTGTTCTGACAGAGCAAACAGCTGTGATTGCAAATAGAAATCTGTTCCATGGTATGAGAAAATACAGTTGGTGTCATTGTTGGAAGCAGAGTGGTCATTAGCTTTAGTCTTATTTCTTTAGTCCTTAGCCCTGAGGGGCAGTTATAGACTTGTTGATTGGAATGGGTTATTGAATACTTGGGGAGAGAATCCCTACAATATATATTTTTTTTTTCTGTCTTCTCTCCTGCTCTTTACCTGTATTTTTTTCTTGCTTTCTATTTTCCTTTTTGCAAAAGTAATACGTGTTTATTGAAGGATTTTTAGAAATTAGAGAAAGGAAGGACAGTTTGCCCCTGATTTCTGAGTAACCTTGAATTACTCTTAGTAAGTATGATAGGAAACTGACATCTGTTGAATGCTTACACTTGTGGCAGGCACATTTTACCATTGGACTGGGGTTGAGAATTACACTCTGAACTCCATACTTGAACAGTCTCCTCTTTTTAAAGTGAAAATAGGGGAAGATGGGATTTGAGAAATTTACTGTATGTATGGAAACCTGAAATAAGGATCACATTGTTACGTAACAGAAGGTTCTGTGGGGAATCGATTCTAATAAAACTTTTAAAAATAATAGTTGTAGGTAGTGCTTTAGAATTATTGGAAACCATTACAAAGTAGTTTGAATTTTTTTTTTTTTTAAGTTTATTTTGAGAGAGAGGGTGAGTAGGGGAGGGGCAGAGAGGAGAGAAAGAGAGAGAGAATCCCAAGCAGCCTCTGCTGTCAGTGTGCAGCCCTATGCAGGGCTCAAACCCATGAACCATGAGTGAGATCGTGACCTGAGCTGAAATCAAGAGTTGGGTGCTTAACTGACTGAGCCACCCATGCAGCCCTAGTTTTTTTTTTTTTTTTTTTTTTTTTAGTTTAAATATTCTTTCATATTTTATTGTATATATTTATATTCTTCTCTGTTCCAAAATGAATTTGAAACAGCATTTACTTAGCGAGCAGATTCTCTATGGGCAGTTTAAAGATAAATTAGTAGGGCGCCTGGGTGGCTCAGTTGGTTGAGCGTCCGACTTCAGCTCAGGTCATGATTTTGCGTCTGTGAGTTCGAGCCCCGCGTCGGGCTCTGTGCTGACAGCTCAGAGCCTGGAGCCTGTTTCATATTCTGTGTCTCCCTCTCTCTCTGCCTGTCCCTCCGCTCGTGTTCTGTCTATCAAAAATAAATAAACATAAAAAAAAAATTTAAAGATAACTTAGTACTACTGTCTTCTAATAATCATAAGAGCTGAATTTGTAAATTTTTACTGTGTACAGTTTTGGAGTGAAACACCATTTCTGTTACTATGAAATGTTGGGTTTTCATTAAGTGTGTTAAAATTGGTTTGTTTTTGTTATTTTCTCAGAGATCTTCTTTAAAAATATCCGTTCTTTATCTTCTATAGACATGATTTTCCGTTGATTTAAGTTTTTGTATTTGATTTTATTATATATTTTGGTCTTTGATGTACTGGAATGATCGAAAGCTTTCTTTAAGGCACAAAACGATAGTTGTCAGTTTTGAGCCAGGATGCAAAGAGCTGGAAAAAGTTGATGTGGTATGCTTGTGGAGTCCTTGGGTCTCGAGTTGGGCCACACTCTGTGTGTATGTTTTATCATTTAATTCTGATAACAAACATGTCAGGTGGGTATTATCCTCATTTTACAGATGAGAAATGGGCTCAGAGATGTTAAGCAAGTTCAGACAGCTACTTAAATGGTAAAGGTATGATATGTACCCAGGCCTGTCCAACTTTATCTCTCCTCATTCTGTCATCTTAAACTCTCTTTAGTAAAGTAAAAGCTGGTGTGTGAGCCATTATTATTTGATCTGTGCCCCCATCTCATTCTTTGGCAATGTCAGGGGCATCTCTTCAGATGAGAAAAAAGGCATGTATCAGAAGCAATAAATGCCTGGTTCCCCTTCATAATTCTGTGAAGTCTGAAGTGTATGGAGGAATTGGTAGAGTGGAAGGAGCACACCCAAGCGAAGGTACCATTCGGCTTGGGGCATGATCCTGTCTTGCCTTTACTAGTGTGATGTGTTTTTGAAAAATTGCTTAATCTTTCTGAGCCTTAGTTTCATCATCTTTAATAAGAGAGTAATACCAGCTACTTTGTAATGTGTTAATGGTGTTTGGAGATAATGTAGATAAAATTTTTAAATTGAGTTCTTGGCATAGAGTAGATGTCCAAGAAATGGTAGCTACTGTTAATAATAGGGTGAAGGCAAAGATGTTTATTGGTGATATATGGAAGCTTGACTTTCAAATCAGTCTGCGTCAACTTACTGGCTTCTTAATTCATTTTGTTTAGATATTGTTCCCCCCTTCCGAAACGAAAAACAAAAAAACCAGTCAACCACAACACCTTGCCTTTACCCAAAGAAAGAGGAAAAATTAGTTTTTTAAAGTTCTCTCTTGATAGCAAGTAATTCTGGTACCCAAGCTTACTGAAATTATTACTGTACACAGGCCCAGGATGTTTTGGTACAGGAGATGGAAGTGGTGAAACAAGGTATGAGCCACGGAGAACTCTCAAGTGAAGCTTATAACCAGGTGTGGGAAGAATGCTACAGTCAAGTTTTGTATCTTCCTGGGCAGAGCCGCTACACACGGGCCAACTTAGCTAGCAAAAAGGACAGAATCGAGTCACTTGAAAAGAGGCTTGAGGTTGGTATCCTTTTAAAATTCTAATTTAAATGTACCTTGATTGAGACAATGGACCAAGTAATAACCACTGGAGACAATTACAGAAAAATAGACCTGAGGCAGTTACTGGTTTTGCAATTCTTGCCTTTTTTTTTTTTTTTAAAGTCTATTTCTTTTGTTTAGTGATGTCTACACTCAGTATGGGGCTCAAATTCACGACCCCATGATCAACAGTTGCATGCTCTTCTGACTGAGCCAGCTGAGTGCCCCTTGCTTTTGCAGCTCTGGAGGGAAAACTGTACTAAAGTGTTTGGTCTTGTTTGGCTTTCATTAATTTTTCAGAATTGCTGGCCTTTATGATAAAGAATGGTGCCCTCCAGGTTGATCACAGGTCAAACAGGACCTTTTAAGTGTGGGAGCAAGGAAGACAAGAAGTTAACACTGGTCACCCAGAACAATGTCCATCAATGCTAGAATAGCTTGTTTTCTGTAAAGAAGGATCTCAGTGGTACCAAGGAGCTTTTTTTTCTGGAGCCAAGAGAGCACATTCATGTAACTTTGGTTCCTTTCTGTTCATTCTCTGATTCCTTTGGGTTTGTTAGAGAGAGAGCACCGAGCTGGATTATCTTAGATAATGGCTTCTGTGATTTTTTTCACATCTGAGGAAATGTTGAAATGTACTAGATGGGAGTTTCATGGCACATGGTTTCTTAATATAGTCTGCAGGTTTTGAATTCCAGAATCTGTGTAGGCATTTGGCCAATGGCATGTAAATTGTGGTTCATGGACCACTGGGCTGTCTTGTGGATTTTTCAAGGTGGTCTTCAGGGATGTTTCTGAGGCTAGGGTAGGGTGGGGAGAAAAGGGTGCTTCAGGCAGTCACATGCAGAAATGGCCTCAATTTCCTCCTTTGTGATTACTAATTTCTCTTTACAGAAAGCAAATTGGAAAATATTTTTATTTAGAGTTAAAAATAGCAGTACCACTTGGAGTGGTTGGTATCATGTGGGGCTAGGGAAATGAACAGGAAAAAGAGTTCTTGTAATATGAAATTATTTTAAGTCTTAATTTTACCTTTAAGACTACACGTATAGGCATCTGGTGGTTAATGCCTTTGAGCCTCTTTTATCACTTAGTGGGAAATTAGTTTCTCTTTGAAGTAATTCTCATCGTGGGTGAAATCTTTGCAGTCCAGTTGCTGCTTGTTACTCCGTAGTACTGCTAACTTCCAGCAGGGTGTGCTGTTGTTCTGTGTTTTAATTTGGGATTTAAAGTCAGGGAAAGTAGAACATCAGTGGGCACATTTTGAGTTACATTTTCTGTTGTGTTGGCTTCGTTTATTTATAAGTGGTAGTTAGCAGTGTAATCCTGATCTAAGGTCAGCATTGTAATTGATTAGAAAGCTATTTGGAAAGCTTTCTTGTAACCTTTATATATAAATACTTCGGTCTCTCACTTAGTTTGAAAATCTTCTCATTTGAGGTGGGTAAACGTTTTCTGCCCCACGTGGTAAGGACATTTTGTGCTCTTTAAAATATAAAAAAAGTTTTTCCCTAAATCTCATTTACTTTGCTGAGGCACTAACTTTCGTGACAGCAAATAAATGTGTCACGAAGTGAGTGGTGCCATAAAGTACAGTAATTTTTATTTTTATGTTGAATTGGTCTTGTGAGTTTTGAAGGGAAAAATACAGAAAGAACCACTGCCATTCTTTTGGAGATTTATTTGGGTCGTTTATGAGCAACCATTAAAAACATGTGGCTCTCTTTGTTCAGTTCAGTACCAGGAACTGAAATCTTCCGTTGAACTATTTTTGTTGAAGGATTGGTGATTTTGGAAGAATATTCATAAAACAGTCTGAAGTAATTTTTCTTTTCTTGACTTCTGGATAACTTACTATATTGTTTACCCAGCTAGTTACTTTTAAAGAATATGTAATCAAATCCTTTAATTTAGTAAACTACACTTATTTCAAATGAAAGTTCATTAAATCTTTAAAAAGAAGAAAAGAGACTCAAAAACCCAAATAAACAACTCCCCCATTTTATTTGTATCCATCCCTAATTCAGAACTAGGCTTGTGTTAGCTTATTTTAGTTTTTGAAGACACAATTCTCCTGGTTTGAAATACATAAATATTTTATTTCAATTGTGGTAATTCTTTCATCATTTCAGTTGATTGCTAAATTATAAACACTATTCAAAGTTTGTTGTGGGGAAGGAACTCCAGTTGTATTATATAAACTAAATGCTATACTTAAATTATTCTTTCCACTCTTAGGTTCAGGGAGATATGCCTTTCTGTGCAAGCACAATACACCATGGCTGCCAGTGTGTTTGATTTTTGCTGTCATGAACTTTGGAACAGCGAATCTAAATTATGGCCCTATCACAGTGTATCAAGCAAGATGAAATCCAGCTTTGTCGTGGTTGGTGTCTCCTAAATGGATTAAAAAATATGCCCTGAGGTTTATATTGGAGCTGGGTCTTTGAGCCATTACTCATGATTAGTATTTGAAATGCAGAATTTAAATGAAAATCCTTAGGATACTCACTTAAAACTAATGGAACCATCTCAGATTTTATGTAGAATGTGGTGGGTGGTGTAAGGAGTCTGTTAAATAAATGGAATCAGAAAGTAGTCACAGGTCAGAAGTAAGTGGGAAAGACTTCTGAGTTGTAACCAAGTTCATGTGTTTTATTCTGCTTTGGAGGCAGAATTAATTTTAGAACTGTGCCATACATTTGTGTGTCAAACAAGGCAGCAGCAGCAGCAAACAAATGATAACTAATATCAGAAAAAGAAAAGTTAGAAAGCATAGCATGTCAAGGCCATTTAGATACAGTATTTTATTAGCTTCTGAGGGCATTATGGGTGTGTGGTGGGAGAGCAGAGTGATTGCTATCTGTAGTGATGCCCCAGATATTTAAAAAAAATGGTTAATTTCTGCTCACTGTTATATATATATTTTTAAAGAAGGATGCCTAAAATAGTAGGAAAATTTTGTATCAAATGGTAAAAAATAAAAGGACTTTATAGTCCTTGATGTGATCGTATGTTCAGTGACTATTACTGAGCATCTAATATGTGCCAGCCGTTGTTCTAGCACCTGGGAGCGTAGCAGGAACAAAGCGGACAAGCTCTATGCTCTTGTGGACATCAGTTATCTGGAAAATGCTTCATGTGGAGGAGAACCTCATTTTCTGATGATGCCAGATAAATGAGTCATTACTGTATTTGGGAAGTGCAAATAGAATTTGAAGTGTTCTAATTTGTTTCCACTTTAAGTGGAAATAGGAAATCGTCTGAAGACATAATTATTTTGAGTGAAATAATTTCCAGGAGGTGCAAAAGTGAAAAGAGAAGTCTGAATTTAGGCCTGCTATTAAATTTAATAGTATTTGAAATAGTATCTAAACTGCTGCGTTGAGGAAGTTTGGCTGAAAAGTAGATTTTGTCATGTTAGCTATAAAAATGGAAAGGCTTTCCTTAGAGGTGGAAACTAGGTCCAGAAGTAATACTTCTCTCTGTATTTTACTGGCACAGTCAACTTAGTCAAGAAATATTATGTAACATCGACTTCTTGGAAATAAAGTAACTTGAAAAACACAGATAACACATCTTTCTCAGTGTACTTGTAGAACTCTTAGGAGCACCCCTGACTTTACTGAATGGCTATATTTCAGCAAAATTGGCTGTACAATGGATCATATTTTCTCAGTGATTTTATTTATAAAGTCAGATATTTTTACATAGGAAAAAATTCCCTTAATACTTTAAAGAGTGAAAATTTAGGGTAAGGATCAAGTTGTTGGGCAAATCTGGACGGAGGACTGTATGTTGAAGTAACTGGGCAGGTTTATGTTCTCTTGTGCGTGTGGGGGAGGGGTGACATGGGGCACAGGAGAGAAGTTTCTGGTACTCTGGAATGCTCCCTTTCTCAAATTCTGCTCTGTGCTTTGACCGTTAAGGGCACTGGCAGATTTCTTGCTTTTTCTATCAAGAAGAGCTGGACCAGAGATCTCCTTGGTACAGTCGTGTTGCTTCTGTTATGCCTCAACGTTGAGTTGAATTTCTTTCATGCAGTTTATGTGTTTCATTTCCTAGCTCATGCAGATGTCAGGTGCTCTTGGTATTGCTTTGTTGGTACATTACTGTTCTCGGAAAGGTTTTTGGTAAGGTTTTTTGCCTTACTGTTTAGCTTGCTTTGCCGGGATGCAGTCTGGTGGATGCTAACTCTGGTAGATGCAAGCAATAATCACATGCTTGGACCTGCATCTCGTCAGTGTGGAGAAGGTTCACTGATACGATTTAATGCTAGCGAGTAGTATAGAGATGAAAGGAAAGGCACTGATGGGCTCTTGTTGTTTGCAAACATTTCGGTGGTTGAACCACATCGTTACTACCATAGGATCATATTGCTAAACGATGGACTAGGAAGTGGAGCTGCCATCAACTATGTATTTATTTTGGGTATCCTTAAACCTGTTTTTCCAGTGGTGTAAAGTTATATTCTGGGCCTCCAAGCAAGAGTTTCACTGAGGGATGCTCTTAATGTTTCTGAACCTCACTGTAACAGACTTTAACTGAAGACAGTATTGGAGACCCAAGGATAATGTGTTTATTTTGGAATTACTTAAGCTTAGTAACCTTAACAAACTTAGTGAGTTTGAAAGTAACAATTACACTTTTATAAGTCCCATACAGCCCCCTTTTGTAATGACCCGAGGAAACACTTATGGTTCCACTGATTCATCTCCTGGGGACCATCAGTTTTCCATTGGTCTCTGGCCAGCCTTTTTTAGACAGTTTCTCTTCTATGCATTTAAAAAATAACATTTGTGGGCGTTTTTCTAAAAATAATACCTGTACTTTGTAGAAAATTTAAAAAGAAATTAAAAAACAATTTGAAAAGAAGCCTACCATCCAAACATAATCGCCTTACACATTTTGAGGGATATGTATGTGTGTGTATATCTATTAATATATGTGTGTGTGTATAATTAAATATAGAAAAAAATTACTGTATGCATCTGTGTGTGGATGAAAGGAGGAAGATGTTTAAAACTGAATTGGAATCATCATATACTACTTTGTAGATTTAATAACATATTACAAATACCATTTTAAAAAGACCTGATCACTTGCTCTCATTTATAGAGTTGTGGCAAAGATCTGGTTTGGTGAAATCCCCAATTATGCTAGTTATATTCTGCCCAACTTCTTGAGAAGTTGTTAAATAACATTTTTTTTCCCTGTAAATTTTTTCTGAGAAATGTTTGTGTTCTTATAATTTTATAGCTTGTTAAGAATAGAAGAGTTAGGAATTTAAAAGGATAATCTGAGGAAAGTCAAAGCTTTTCTCAAGTGTCAAATAAAACTCTTGTAGGTTAATGTCTCAATCAGGGAAAGAGTGATGGGCAGGTCCATTAATTAAGATCTTGTTTACATGTGTCTAGAATAACTTGTTTTTCAGGGAACTGTCTGATGGCATTAAGCCATTCAGTCCCACAGCTTGAATTTCTTCAGGCATGTTTGCATTTCACGGGCTGAGGCAGAGGGGACATTCGGTTTATTAGTAGTGGTGTGTTGAACTTTCAAGTAGGACATACTTCATAGCTTCATCACTTAGTGGCCATGTGGCCTAGGGCAAGTTACTTACGTCTCTGAGCCTCGTATTTCCTCATACTTACCTGTAAAATTAGGGTGGGTAATAGTTCTTATCTCACGGAAGTGAGAGTTTGAGATAATGTAAGATTAAGTGAGATACTGTGTGCCTAGCAAATAGCAAGTTTTAGCAAATGGGAATTCCCATGTCTCTTCAGGTCTGTTAACCACCGTTAGTGTTGTCTAAGTTGGATTAAACTTGGTTTGATACTTTTAGGTGTCATGAAGTAACTTTGTTACCTTGAACAGCAGGGTGGCTGAGTTTTTATTCTAGAAGTTTTGATGACTGTCTGAAATTGGAGATATGGGTTGATTTTCACAGAGATTGAGTAAGACTGAAGGCTCAGATTTTGGTTAGTATAAATGGATCTTAACGTAATTGTGGATTTTAATTTAACATTTCATATATACATCTGGTGTGCTAAAATCGTTGACATGTAAATTTTGATGTCTCTTATATTTCATTGTATTGGTGTTTCATGGTTTGTGGTGTACAGTCTTAAATAGCCTCTGCAGTAGATCTTGAATTTGAATTTTATAAAACCTTTTATTATGGGAGTTTTCAAGTACATCCTGAAGTGGATTAGTTTAATGAGTCCTCCAGTGTTATCATCCAGCTGTATCAACTCACCGCCACTTTTGTTTTCATATGGCATTCTCCCTTCCCCACTATTTTGAACCAAATTCCAGACATTGTATTGTAAAACAGTTATGGTACATGAAATTTGTCGTCTTGGTGTCCCTACACACTTATTGTAGATATATTCTCATTCATCTCTTGGATTGAATTTTATTCTTTCATTTTGGGCGTAGTCAGCTTTAATTATATCAAGTGTTGCCTACTTTAATTTCCTCATAGATATTAGAAATATAGATATGTATTTAAAGCATAGACTTCCATTATAACCATATTTGGTAGGTTTGTCTAGTGACAAGTTAACAAAGTATTTAATCCTGTCTCCACTACTGTCTCTGTTAGTATTTGTGAGAGAGAAAGAGAGCTCGCGCACGAGTGGGAGAGGGGCAGATGGAGGGGGGGACAGAGGATCTGGAGTGGGCTCTGTGCTGACAGGAGCGAGCCCCATGTGGGGCACAAACTCACCACTGTGAGATCAGGACCTGCGCCAGCTGGATGCTCAAGTGACTGAGCCACCCAGCTACCCCTCTGTAGCCCTCTGTTAGATGTTTGAAGAGGAATTTGAAGTGCATATCTATAGTGCAGATAAGGATTTGAAAAAAATTTTTGAGAACTTTTTGTAAGTCAGCTCTAATGTACCATCCAAGCTCCTTAAGCCAATATCGTTTTGTTTAAAATAAGTTGTCCTTCAGGAAGGGCAGTTGCTACTACTTAATATATATTTTTTATTAAAAATTTTTTTTTTACATTTATTTATTTTTGAGAGGGAGACACAGCGAGTGGGGGAAGAGCCGAGAGAGAGAGACATAGAATCCAAAGCAGGCTCCAGGCTCTGAGCTGTCAGCACAGAGCCCGATGCAGGGCTTGAATCCACGAACTGTGAGATCATGGTCTGAGCTAAAGTCAGATGCTCAACCAACTGAGCCCTCCAGGTGCCCCGTGAATACTTAATTTTTTAAAAAAGGTTTAGAAACACGAATATGATTAAATCAGAGTCTTTTTTTCCCTGTTTTTTTTTGTTTTTTTTTTTTTGTATTTTAAAATCTTTAAAAATTTTCTTTATTTTAGAAAGAGTGAGCAAGTGTGGGAGAGGGGCAGAGGGGGAGAGAGAATATTAAGCAGTGGAGCCAGATGCAGGGCTTGATCCCACAACTTTTGGATCATGACCTGAGCCTAAATCAAAAGTTGGGTGGTCAACTGACTGAGCCAAGCAGGCATCCCTGATTTTTTGTATTTTAAACAATAAGGTCTTATATCCTGTTGGACTTTAATGTTTCTGTAGTGTATGGGGGGGGGGGGGGGTTGGACTAATTTGCATATGCATTTATTTCATGCTTGTGATTTCTTGTTGTTAGAAAAACGCCAGCCTTATAGGTTAGTTTTTTCCCTCCTAAAGCACATTGAGCAGTCATAGAACATTTTACAAAGTGTACAGATCTCTTCCTTCACATTTTAATGATCAGATTATAAGATGATAAGTGTTAAAGTAACTGAGCTTAAATTGAATATTAAAAGCTGCATTTAATTTCTTCTTTATACTTTTAGTGATTAAATTTATATAGTTACTTGACTAAATTTTTTCCTGTACTTAATTTTTTGGGGTATCATTTATTTCCATATTTGCTTGAAATCTTAGCACAGTGTTTGAGCCAGAAGATTTTATATAAAGCTTGAGCTAAATTAAATTGTTGGCGTGAAATGGAACCTAGCAGCTTAGTAGTTTTAAAATCCTTGATAGTTTGGGAAGCATAAATGACTCAACTGTGCGAGGCAAGGTATTCCCCGGATTCAAGATACCAGTCATAGTAAATGTGCCTTGATGACTAATTAAACACTTTTGGAACATAAGTATTAAGCTATTGCACCAAATTGGAAATTGAATATCCATGGAGTGCAGCGTATAGTTAAGTGGATTGTCTTGACCAATGAAAATGAAAATTTGTATGTCTATTTTTTTAAAAATGTGCTATGTGTATTTGAAATTCTGTACTGGTAAGGTTTTTGGAATGTTTATTTGAATCCACATGTGATTAGAGTATCTTAGAACGTGCTGAATTATATTTAAGGAACTGCATGCAACTCACTGGTTTAGTTCACTTATTATTGGGAGTGAGAGCTTTTTGGTGGGTCTAGTTAAGAGAAAACAGCTGATTGATGTCCAGCTTCTGTAATGACAGTAGTTGAAACAGATTCTCTATCCTGATTGTCCAGGAGAATCATTTGGGGGCTTTAAAAATACCAAAGTCTGAGACCATTTAAATAAGCGTCTCTGGGTTTAGGGCACTGACACTGGTACATTGTAAAAGCTCTACAGGTAATTCTAAAGTTTAGCTGGGATTGAAAACCACTGGCTTGAGAAGATGTGTTTGAGTACGTGTTACTTGGTATGGTTGTCCTCATGAGGCAAACTGCTCTCTTAAAGAAGGAACAGCTATTTTTCCTTGTTTTATTTCCAGCAAGGATTCCAGGTCATTTTTTAATTAAGGTTGGAATTTTAAAGAAGGTTTGAAAGCCTCATCATTAGTCCCTTGGTCCATTAGCGAGGAGATCAAAATGGTTAAACTCTTAGTATATATGAAATAATTGTAATCAGAGCTGACATTTGTTAAACTGCTTACTCTGTGCCAGTCACTGGGTGGCTAAGGGCTTTTACGTACATTATCTTATTTAAGCTTCATAATAACTTAGTAGTGACTGCCATTTTACTGATGGAGAAATGGAGACAGGTTAAATAACTTGTATCGATTCACAACAGTTGGGTGGCTGTGCTGCGAGGAAAGAACGACTCACTCTCCCACTATACTGTGCTGCCTTGACTTCACACAGTATTTCCTTAGAAGACATACAACTGCCATGGAACTTACTTTGATTTGCTATCTATTAGAGGAAAGTGGCCCCTTTATAAAGGACATTGTTTACTCTTGGATTTATTCTTCAAATGAATTGCAGAGGAATAAAAGCTTATTAACTTGTATAAAATGCCGAAGATATAAATGGTTGTTACAAAGCTGTATTTTAATTTTAGATCCATCTCACATTTTTAAGGCAAGGCGTGGACATGCAACATGTTCGTTCTTTCCACCCCACAGGCTTATTTGACTTCGACTTTTAATAAACGAAGCTGGAGGTGGATAGGTATGAAGTGTTACTTTTCCGGTAAAAGTATACACTTGACCCTTGAACAACACAGGGTTTATGGCCGCTGACCGCCCCCCTCCCCCCAGTTCAAAATTCATGCATGGCTTGGCTCCCCCAAAACTTACAGCCTGCTGTTGACTGGGGCACCTTACTGATAACATAAAGTCAATTTACGCATATTTTCTATTGTGTATGTATTATGCCCTGTGTTCCTGTAGTAAAGTAAGCTAGAGAAAAGAATATGTTATTAAAATTATAAGAGAAAATACATTTACAGTACTATAAAAAGTCCATGTGAGAGGACCCGTGCAGTTCAAACCTATGTTGTTCAAGGCTCAACTATGTATTTTGAGGAATATTTTATTATGTTTTATTTTACTTTATTTATTATCTGTTTGTTTATTTTGAGAGCGAGAGCGAGAGAGAGAAAGAGGAGGGGGAGGGAGCGAGCGGCAGAGAGAGAGGGGGAGGGAGCGAGCGGCAGAGAGAGAGGGAGAGCGAGAGAGTCCGAAGCAGGCTTTGCACTGTCAGTGCGGAGATCGATGAGGGGGCTTGAACTCATGGAACCATGAGATCATGACCTGAGCTGAAACCAAGAGTTGGATGCTTACCTGACTGAGCCACCCAGGTGCCCTTGAGGAACATTTTAATTTTTTGGTGTTCTTACATATTCTAACCATAAAGCATTGTAATTGATGTGTTTATTTTTAAATCGGATATTAGGCATTGAAGTGGATGTTTCAAAGTTGTTATTTTGGAAAGCTATATATTTGTTTTGGTGATTATATGGTTTCTAAATATTTTAATAAAACATCCTATGTATAGTTTTTCCTATCAGTTATTTTGCATTTGACATTTATCCGTGGTACCATTTCTGTTTACTTATCCCTATCCTATTTATTCCACATTTGGTATCTTAGAAAAAAAAGAGTATTTACATTGTCACGTGGTCTTCCTTGTTTATAGTTACATTGTTATGAATTATGGGTTATCATTTGGGTGTATGTTATCTTGAAACTACTTAGTTTTGGAGTCACTTGATGAAATCAGTTTGAGGGGGAGTGGAAGAGAGTGGAGAGAGGTGAAGTAAGGGGAGGGAGGGAGAGAGGAAAGGAACGGACAGACATAGATAATAAATTAACACAGATTGAATATAAGAAGCTAACAGATTTAATAGTTACTCTTAAGGCTTTGACCTCACAGTTGTAAGTGTCGTATGTGCATTTGCAGATCACTTTAAAATATGATGTGGTTATACTGTGGGACGTAGACTAGATACCTGGTGTAGGTGCCATGTGGATGGGATTCTGCATTGCATACCTTTTCAAACCCTTCTCGTCCATCTCTCCTTGGACTCTCTCGTTCTCTCTCAACTGGGGCCTTCTCTGTCCTGCTTCAGCTCTAGAATTTTGTTGATATCTTGCTCCTGTTCATTGTCCTTCTCCTGTTCTTTTGTGAGTTTATATATTTTGAACTCTTTTCCCCTAATTTTAGAGTGAGCCGAGGAGGCAGCCCATCTGTGCCCAGTATACATATTTAATAGGAAAACTGCCATCTCTCAATTTTATGGTGTCTTTTCACTGTACCAAAACTAAGTATTTTTTTCTTTGCCAAATGTGGCATTGTTTTTCCTTTATGGGTTTTATGCCAAATTTAGAATTATAACATTATAAAAATAACCAGTAGTTTTATAGTTTGAGGGGGTTACATTTTGATTACAACTGTGGTGCAGTAATTGGTTGTTATTCAGTTATTAAAAATGTACTGGATGTATAATATAGAAGTGCATTTTCTCCACTTTTACTGAGAAATAATTGGCATCCATCCTTGTATAAACTTAGGACATTCAGCATGATGGTTTGACTTACATATATTGTGAAATGATTATCACAGTCTCGTCTCAGTTAAAAATCTGTCATCTCACATAGATAAAATGTAAAGAAAAGGAAGAAGAAAACAGAGAAAGAAAAACATTTTCTCTTGTGATCTTCAGATTTACTCTTGTAACAACTTCCCGGTACGTCATACAGGAGTCTTAGCTGTAGTCGTCATATGGTATAGCAATGCATTTTGAGGATGAAGCTGGTGAAGACGGGTCTCTGCCAGTCCCCAAATCCATGCAGATTAATGATAGCAGAAGTTATTTTCAGAAGCGCAGGTTAGTTTTTCTTACACTGTGAAATTCAAGCCTGCTTTGAAATTGAATTATGGGTGAGATTATTACAAATCGATTATTTGGGACTACACTGTACAACCCTTCCAGTGCAAGACAAATCCTTCTTAGGCCACACATTTTGTGTTATAGTAGCTCAAGTATGAGGAATTCTAATGCGTCTTGGCTTTGAGGAGGTACATGAACCAACAGGGCCTTTTCTGTTATTTAGCCTGCTTTTCTCATGTCTGCTGATGTGATGATCTTCCCCTGCTCCCCCAGATAAACAGGGGTCACATGACAACGGAAGCCAAGAGAGCTGCAAAGATGGAAAAGAAGATGAAAATTTTGCTTGGGGGTTACCAGTCTCGTGCTATGGGGCTTATGAAACAGTTGAATGACTTATGGGACCAAATCGAGCAGGCTTACTTGGAGTTACGCACTTTTGAAGAACTCAAGAAACACGAGGATTCTGCTATTCCCCGGAGGCTAGAGGTAACATCATTGCCTTGCAGCATTGCTTAAAAAGAGAAGTGCAAAAAATTACCAGGGCTTTCCTGTTTTTTTCTTTCTCCTGTGCAGATTTATCTCTGAAGTTGATACTGTCTGGCTTTTTTCAGTGGGAGCCTGAAGTTTTTGACTTTCTTATCTAGAATTGTCTGTGTATAGGTGGATAGACCAGGCCAGTGGTGGATACAGTGGCTTTTCCTTTACTGATTTTCTGGTGTGCATATAGATACACGGTGAAATAGAATAAGTAACCCTTGTGATTTGTCCCCCTGAAACCTAATTGCATCCCATTCTTACAGCTCTCTGAGGTACATTAAACCGTTGTCTGTTTTGTAATTTAGAATGCTGGGAATATAGCTGGTCATTGTACAGCATGCAATTCCTCTGGCCAGATCTGGTTTGACTTTTATTTCCAAAGTGTGCATGATAGTCCCTACCCAGATAAAGGGCCGTGAGGGCTTATCGAGGTGCGTTTGTGGGTACTGATAGGGCAGCAGTGGCTTGTGTATTCGAGCTAGCAGAGATTCTCCCAACAAGATGGTAGCCGTATGACCAAAGAACGGTTGTAGTACTGGCTTTAGAGCATAAGTAGTTGTTCTTCCTTGTTTCTCTGGGGAATACTTCTCTCTTAAGAGTCACGACTTAACCCTTCTGTTCGTAAGATGATAAAGTGCCATAAGATATTTTTAATTTTCATTGCGTGCTTACATACGAAATAATGATTTAATATTTTTGTCTCTTCAAGTGTCTAAAAGAAGATGTTCAGCGACAACAGGAAAGAGAAAAAGAACTTCAGCATAGATATGCTGATCTGCTGCTGGAGAAAGAGACTTTAAAGTCCAAATTCTGAAGCATAGTTTATACTCTGTCACAGGATGAATTAATTGCTGGTTTTCATACTCTGGAAGGCTGAAACTGATGATTATCTTCATTGACAAATTTGCCCACGATCTGTGGTTTTTCAGTTGTTTACTTTAAATGATATTGATCTTACGTAGTCTATGTATAAAGACTTTAACTCCACAAAATGTTTTAGGGTTTAAATTATTAAGATGATCATTCTTTTAGCAGTGTCATATTTGCAAAAATTTTTTTAGTTTTGGCCTTTAATTTTAAAAGCCTGGTTTTAAAGTGCTGCCTGTGAGTAAACTCTTGAATAAAAACAAAATAAAAAAATTGTTAGTGTAGCCTTTTGTTTGAAGTAATTAGATACTTAGAGTGCCCACAAACCAGCAAGCATGTACTCTGTGTCATATTTAATGAGTAACTCTTGGGTAATCAGAATGGTGATTCGGTATCTTAATTCCTTCAGAGGCAGTCCTTTTGTGGCCTCGCTAGTTTTAGCTCAGGGCACTCATTTCTCTATACACTGACAAGATGGATTAACATTTTAATACCTCAGGGTTTGTTTTTTTGTTTTTTGGATTTTTTTCAAGTATAATTTTAAGAAGTTCTCTTCTTTGCCCAGCTACTCACACAGTTTATGCATTAGGACTCAAAAGATTTCATTTTTATTGACCTGTTAGGTTCTTTTAAATGTCTTTTCTGCAAAGGTGTGTTGAAGATTAATTTCAGTAAGGCTATCACACTTTATTAAAGCTTTGTGTTTATCCTAAGTTAATTACACAAGTGTAGAATTTTGGGAATTGGTAGAAGTGGGAAGACCAGACTTTATAATTCACATGAAATCGTTTGGGATAGTTATTAGTTGGCTATAAGTTCATTATAGACCAACAGTATGTTGGACATACCAGGAATATTTCCCCATCTTAATCCTAGGGATTAAAAGGAGGGAAGGAGGGATTTATTCAGTTATCAGGTAATTTATTAACCGCCCAGTGTCAGAGTCATGGAGATAGAACAATGAGTAAAGTAGGTATGACTCCTAGTTTGTGGAGCTTACAGTCCATTGGGAATGATGATAGGCGACTAAAATTCAGATGTTTTTTGAGTGACTCTTCTTAAGTGCCAGACACTTATTTAAGTGCTGGAGATAAAGAGTTAAGACAAACTTCTTGCTCTCATGGAGGTGACATTAGTGGGAGGAGATACTCAACATACAGGGAAAAGTATCAGATCATGAGCTTTGATTCTATGGAGGGAATTAAAATCGGGTGATGGGAGACAGTGACTGGATGGCGACTTTAGTTTGGATGATCAGAAGAGGTCTTTGAAGGGGTAACATTTAAGATAGGATGTGGGGAAGAGCAATGCCGGCAAAGCGCCTTTGGGGTATTTGAGGAAGAGGAAGGAAGACAAGGTGGCTAGGGTGTCAAGAATGGCATTTGAGTAAGGCCTGGGCGTATAGGGGCATATGTAGAAGGCTTTGGTAAGAAATTTGGTTTTTATTCTATTATGGGAAGCTGTGAGAAGATTCTGAGCAAAGGAATGGCATCAGATTTGGTTTAGAAACATCCTGTGGTCATAGTGCATAACGTCTCACCAGGCTGACGGGGGGTGGGGAAGCCACTTAGTTGAGCATGAAGGTAATGGCAGACGAACAATAATACTGACTCCAACCAGGATAGAGGCAGTCCTGGTGGGGCAGGTGCAGGGACTTGAGCAGTAATCAGTATGCGGTCTCCTCAGACTATATGTTTTTCTAGTTACCTAGTCACTTTAATTCTAGAACTTTTTTCAATAATTTCACATGGGTTTTCTAGGAAACACTTCATCATCTGTGAATAGCAGTAATGTTTCTTCTAGTAGTTTCATTTTTGTTGCATATTTTGTTGGCACAAATGTTTAGAACAGTTTTAAATGATGATGATGGCAGACATTCTTGTTTTTGATTTTCATGGGAATGACCGTAATATTTTCGTTTGAGGTTGGCTGTTTTGAGTTCTTCTTTATCTAGAAAGGAAATACCCATCTATTTTTAGTTTTTAAAGAATCTGAATTAGGATTGGCTCTGGAATTTTGTCACATACACTTTTTGGGTATCTTGTAAGATAGTCATATGGGTTTTTTCCATTTAGTTTGTTGATGACATCATCAGTCGATTTTTCCAACATTAAACCAATCTTTGAACTCCTGGAATCAGGTAGATAATTAAAAAAAAAAATTTTTTTTTTAAGATTTACATTTTACTTACGTCTTGTGTAGACTTGAATTATATGGATTTAAAATAGCTGCTCTCATATTAAAGGCTCCCTTTGTTTTCAAAATCTGAAGTAGTACACACATACTTCCAGCCTAAAGAATGACCACGGTTTGTGTAATTTCATAACTGGCAGTCTGCATCGTGGATGGCTCATGCTTTTGCTTTGTAGCAGTGAAGCTTTAACTGGTAAAGAGTTCTGCCATCCTCCTCTGTGAGCATCCTGTAAAGCCCAGGGTTCTTCAGTACCACTCTGAGAGTGATTTTGGTGACTGTTTTCACATTCACATTTATCGTATTCTCTTACAGGCATTCATTGAATGGTTGTGGTTAACATTAGTGTATCACGTACAAGTGGCAGTAACTTTGGGACAGACATTAAATGTGATAAAGAGCCCTCAAACCCGCCAGCATGAGTGGGATCTCCTCTCCGAAATATTAGAAATGATGCCGCGTTTCTGCTACCATCAATTGTAGACTTCAACCGTTTTATTCTCCTGATTTTTACATTTATTTTTCTGGGAAAATCCGTTGTGAAATTTGTGATGTCATGCAGTGCATTTCTCCTCAAATGTGGTCGCCCTATTGGTCTTATAAAATTTGATTTGCTAATAATGTTATTTAGGAAAATGGCACTTTTACATGAGTGAATTTAGTCTTTTGGGCTCATGTCCAATTTTTGGCGTATTTTGCTAGCTGTATGAGGTGAATAGGATAAATATGGGTATTTGCATCAAGCACGTATATCGTTGGGGTGACTTGTTCCACTAAACATGGAAGGATTGCGCTTATAAAACTTTTGAATTGAGAGCCCTGTTTGGAAGTCATTTCTTGATAACTCAAGTTTCTTCTGTGACTGTTATCTATTTTTAAACTTAAGTATTTTCATATCTGATTTTAAAATTTTGTTTCAAATGTATTTCTCCTTCTGTGTTTGTTATTTTTTAAATTTAAGTGATTTATGTTTCTCCAGAAAACTGAATTTTGTTGAAATTTAACACATTTATTAGCAGGGTAATAATAATACTAGGGTAAGAAATTTTCTATATTAAGTTTGTTACTTTTAAGTTATAAGAAATGACCTTTTCTTAGTTTGACCATTCCTTTTTTTCCTTGATTAGACTTGATAAAGGTAATCTTTTTTCCCTTAAAAAAAAAAACCCTGCTGTTTGGATTTATCATGTGTGATTTATTTTAAAATATTTTAATTTCTCATGTGTATTTCTTTTGTTTTCTGTAGAATTTTTCCCTGTAACTTTTTGAGTCTGATGTTTATTTTTTGTTTTTATATGTATACAAATGAAGGGTTTTAGTTATCTTTAATTTCAAATATGTTCCTATCCCAGCTACATTGATGTGTCTTTTTTTTTCTAAGTAGTTTATCATTGTGTTTAAACTTTTGGTTAAATAATTCAGAATATTTAAAAATTTCTGTGTGGTTGGCTTTTTTTTGTTTGTTTTAAATAATTGTTACTTGTAGCAAGGAAAAATGGCTTATGTAGTTTCTGCTTTTTAGAATTGATTGAGGTTTTGGGGCCCAGCATTTTAAAAAAGCATGCTATGGATAAATGAAGGTTTATTCAGTGTATGTGGGACAGCTGAACACGTACTGAACCACTTTAATTATATGATTGAAATTTTATCTTCTTATTTTTGGGTGTAAACTACCATAGACTAGTAGTGTTGTCTTAAAGGCTTCTAGATCGTTCTTTCTCCCAGTTTTATCTTGTTTGGAGCTTTTTCTTTGTATATTTTGATACGGTTGTTTAGTATGTAAATACTTGTGTCTATTGGGGATCATTCATAAGACAAGCAATCTATAAAGTTATTCTTTTTGTCCTTTATGTGTTATCTCTTTGAGATTGGAATATTCTTTTTTTTTTGTTTGTTTATACTTGCTTGATAAGTTGTCTATTTTTTTTTTAACTTTTATATAATTTTTTGTTTTCTCTAAAGAGCATGTCTTGTTGGATTTTATACTTCAACCCATTTGGAGAGGTTTTGCAATTTAATAGGGGAGACTAATCCATTTGCTTTTATGTTAATTACTGACTTTGGTCTTTGTGATCATGTTTTATGCTTTCTCACTGATTCCTCTCATTTCCTAAATGGGCTATAATGCCCTGGGCTTTAATTTTGTTAGTGATTTAGGAAATATGCATTCTCTTTTAAGTTTTACAGATGATGATGGTATCATTTAGGGTTCAGGATCCATTCAGGACAAAGAAACCATACCAGTAATTTGAACAGGGAAATTTAATACAAAGAATTATTTGCTAGTAACGGGAGATCGATCACTAAGAGGGACAAAGGCAACCTTAAAGAATGTAGGACTAGCAGATGTAGAGAGGAACTACTACTTGTAGACAGATAGAGAGTACCTAAGTAGGGAACATTCTTTTTTATGGCTGAATAATATTCTTGTGTGTGTGTGTGTGTGTGTGTGTGTGTGTGTGTGTGTGTGATGTTTTTGTTACCTATTCACCCACTGATGGATACCTGTGTTGTTTTCACATCTCGGCTATTGTAAAGGGTTCAATGAACACGGGGGTGCAGATATTTTTTGGAGTTAGTGTTTTCATTTTCTTTGGATAAATACCCAGAAGTGGAACAGCTGAATCATAGGGTAGTTCTGTTTTTAATTTTTTTGAGGACGCTCCATACTGTTTTTTATACTTGCTGCACCAGTTTGCATTCCTGAGTACAGTACACGAGGGCTCCCTTTTCTCTACATCCTTGCCAACTCTTACTATTTCTTGTCATTTTGATACTAGTAATTCTGACACTAGTCATTCTGACAGGTGTGAGGTAATGTCTCATTGTAGTTTTGACTTGCATTTCTCTGATGGTTAATGATGATGAGCATCTTTTCATGTACTCATCGGCCATCTGTATGTCTTTGGAAAAATGCCCATGTTTTAATCGATTGTTTTTTTTTTTTGGCTATTGAGTTGTATGAGTTCTTTATATATTTTGGATATTAAACCCTCACCAGATACATGATTTGCAAATATTTTCTCCCACCCAATAGCTTGCCTTTTAATTTTGTTGATGGTTTCCTTTGCTGTGCAGAAGGCTTTAAGTCTGATGTAACCCCACTTGTTTATTTTTCCTTTTGTTGCTTTTGGCAGGTTCAGAAAATCATTGCCAAGGCAGGGAGTTTACTGCCTATGTTTCTTGTAGAGGGTGTATGGTTTCAGGGCTTACATTTAAGTCTTTAATCCATTTTGAGTTAATTTGTGTGTAATGGTATAAGACAGGGGTCCACTTTCATTCTCTTGCATGTGGCTGTCCCATTGCCCAGCACCATTTATTGAAGAGACTGTTCTTTCCCCAGTGTATGTTTTTGGCTCCTTTGTTGTAAATTAATTTTCCATATATGCATGGGTTTATTTCTAGGCTCTATAATCCGTTCCATTGATCTGTGTGTCTGTTTTTATGCCAACACCATACTGTGTTACTTACTGTAGCTTTGTAATATAGTTAGAAATCAGGGAGTGTGATGTTTTCAGTAAATATCAACAGATGTGACTCACAAAAAAGATGTTTGGGGTCCTCAATTTTTTTTAAAGTATAAAGGGATCCTGAGACCAACCCCCCCCCCCCCCCCCCCCCCCCCCGTTGAGAACTGCTAATTTAGATTAAGCTGGCTGGAAATAAGGAACATCTCCTCAGAGAATCCACAGCTTTCTCTGCTCTTTGATCAGAAGTGCAGATGGGGCGGGGCGCCTGGGTGGCTTAGTCGGTTTAGTGTCTGACTTCGACTCATGTCATGATCTTATGGTCCATGAGTTCGAGCCCTGCATCGGGCTCTGTGCTGACAGTTCAGAGCCTGGAGCCTGCTTTAGATTCTGTGTCTCTGCCTCTCTCTGCCCCTCCCCCACTCATGCTCTGTCTTGCTCTGTCTCTCAAAAATAAATAAATGTCAAAAAAAATTACACAAAAAAAATGCAGATGGGGCGCCTGGCTGCCTCAGTCCGTTAAGCATCCGACTTCAACTTAGGTCATGATCTCATGGTCCATGGGTTCGATCCCTGGGTTGGGCTCTGTGCTAGTAGCTCAGAGCCTGGAGTCTGCTTCAGATTCTGTCTCCCTCTTCCTCTGTTCCTCACCTGCTCACGCTCTGTCTCTCTCTCCTTCAAAAATAAATAAAAAAATTAAAAAACAAAACAAGTGTGGTGTGCCCTGCCCTCCTGGGCCTCTCACCCCACATATATGTGCCTGAGAGAGGCTGGTGGTGGCTGTGTCCTTTGTGTGCACTGTGTCACTGTCCTGTCCTTACACTCATTCTTGGATTCTGGGGCTTTTCAACTTAAATAGCAGAAGTGACTAGTTAGATTTTGTTGTTTTTATTGTTATTTTTTCTTTCTTGATATTAGGTGTGCAAAATATAGTCATGAGGAAACCCGAAGCGGTTAGTGCAGTATAATTTCCTTTGCAGATGGGGTGACTGAAATCTCATGAGGGGAAGGGATTTGCCTAAATAGTGAAATTGATGTTCAAGCCACGTCCAGAGTGTAGGCCTGGTTTTTCTACTGTAGGCAGGCACCATGGGATCTGAAATCTCAAAGAAGATGCATCCAGGGACACTTGTTTTTAAATGAAATCACACTGTACATTCCTATAATCTAATAAACTTGGGACTGACTCATCACCCTTCAGTTTTTAATTTTTTTTAATGTTTTATTTATTTTTGAGACAGAGACAGAGCATGAGCAGGGAAGGGGCAGAGAAAGAGGGAGACAGAACCCAAAGCAGGCTCCAGGCACTTAGCTGTCAGCACAGAGCCTGACACAGGGCTCGAACCCACGACTGTGAGATCATGACCTGAGTCAAAGTTGGACGCTTAACCGACTGAGCCACCCAGGCGCCCCACCTTTCAGTTTAAAGAAATCCACCTTTTTGAATAATCCCTCTTTAATGAATAATGAATAATTATGGACTTCTATATCTTAGGAGTATTATCTTGTACTGATTACCCTTGAAACTGATTCAGGGAAGAGCAATTGTCACCCTTTCCCACCGAGCATCACTTGATGTTCTGTCCCTGTGCCCCTTCTTGCCAAGAGTTTCTGACAGAATGTACTTGAAGATTGTCCTGGTATAGGGAGGTGGCCAAAAGACAGAAGCTGGACCAGATTTTAGAAGTGATGCATATGGCTTGCCTCGAGGAGGTATGTTATGGATTAATTGGAAGATCAAATGTGTAATTTACTCTCTGTTTCCAGAAGAGCCCTTGCAGGGAAATTTAGTATCTGACGGAGAAGAGAGCTGTTCAAAATATGTAGGTGATGGTTACTTGATTTCTGCCAAGGAGAACTCCCTACTCCCCAACAAAAAGCATCAGGTCTGCCAACTATTAGTTTTGTGTTTAAAATTCTTTATTGGAGGAAGGAGATGTCCGGATTCAGGATTTGCTTGCTTGAGAAATGTAGAAGTTTTTAACAACCGTGGAAGTGTCCAGTGTCTGCCCTCAAAGTTCAGAATGGGTTCATAAAATCTAGTAAAGGAAGAAGAAAGAGGATGACAGCCATGTTTTAATTTGGTATTTGGCTAAGGAAACTGAGGCTTGGCAGTGAGCCACTTTTCTGGTTGATGAGTTAAGAGCCCGTGTGAACGAATGGTTTCTGAATACTTACAGGATAGCATCTTGGAGAATTGGGCTCAGAGGGAAGGCGGGGATCTTAGCGGCGATGAGCCTGCAGATAGGGACCTGGTGCTAAGCCAGAGGGATTTGGAAGTAGTTAACCTGCAAAAGCTGTCGTTTTCACGGGGTGAGGAGCTGAAACTAGAGGGTGGGGCTAGGAAGAATCATGACCTAGACTCCTATGTGGAATTATTTTCCAAGTCATCTCTGCTTTTCTGCTACTTCTTTGCTGATAGTCAAGTATTTTGTTCTTGCCTTTAATAAGAATCAGTTCTGAGTGACATGCTTGTTATGTCTGGGTTAAGGAAGTAGCGGCATACCTTCCGAATTCCAAGTCTCTTGTCAGCCCCCGCGGGGTTTGGCCCTAAACTCCACCCAGCTGTCTCCGCGAACCACGGCTCAAGTGCCATCTAGTGGTTAAGTGGAGGAATTGTTTTTCAACCAAGGAACCAACAACTGGGTTAAGACTTTTGACCTTCAAATCTGAGAAACAGAACATGTTCATTCTCCAGTGTCACTGCTATTTTCAAGGGAACTTGCTTCTTTGGAAATCCTGATTTTTGAACCAGATGAAATCCAAAATAATACTAGGCCCTAACATCCCTAGCAAGTAACGAAGAAATAGAAGCAGTGATTTCTTGATGACAAAATCACAGCCAATATGTAAGGGAAAAAACCTAAACAAAACCAGTGCTGTCTGAGAAACGGGCTCCTCCAACCCGAGACTTACGTCTGTCCCTCACTAGACTGAGCTGTTAATGCCTCACCATCTAGCCCTAGCGGGGGCTCCCTGAGTGTGGACGAGGCAACGAAGGCCTGTCTGCATCTCTGTCACACAGTACCTGCGATGTGGCTCTAAAGTACCATGACTGATTGTGGACTAATTTCGTAAGCGCCAGGGTGCATTTGTGTGGCCTTTTCCCAAGCAGTCCCCTAGGAAGCCATGCGCTTACTTCAACAGTGCCGCCACTGCTTAAAAATAAAAGTCTTTGGAACTGCTTATTGGAATTGTTTGGAATTTCTTCAGCGGTGCTCGGGAAAGACTGACCTGGGGGCTGTTTCTGTAATGGGGTTGGGAAGGAGAGAGGTGGAGGCAGGAAGGCTGGTGAGAAGTTGCCGAAGGAGCCCGAGGTGACAAGGGCGGGGGGCAGTGAAGGCAGAAGAATTCAAGAGGTGAAGGCAGGATTGAAAAGCGTTGGCATTTGGATATGGAGGCAAAACAAACAAACAAACAAAAAGCTACGTGTTAGTCATTTCTGACAGAAGACGCTGAGGGGACCAGATTTTGGAGAAAAGGTGAAATGTTTGCTTCTAGCGAAATACCGAGCAGGCATTGGCTCTAGAGGCCCAGAGGGCAGTTGTTACTGCAGACTGATCTGTATTTATTCATGGAACGAACATTGTAAAGTGCCTATAGTAATGGCTTGCGTGTAGTAAGTACCTGTCATACGAGGGACGGTGCTAGACCCCTGTGCACTAACTTAATCCTCACAAAACCGAGAAGCGTAGGTGCTCTCATACCCTCCTTTTCCAGATGGAGGTAAAGTGGTTTGAACGGGCCAAGTGTTTCACCCCCAGTTTAGACGGAATTAAGTGTGAGGGAGAGAAGAACCGAGAAGAAATCAGCGAAAATATCAACATTATTACCGATGGAACAAGGCTAGAAGGTGGGGCCGAGATTTGTGCTGACAGTGGCTTCCGGAGTCTTTCCCCCACTCCCAAGCCTCAGCACAGCCCCCTTGTGAGCCGGTGAGTTTGTGGCGCAGATGTGTTCACTCAGACTGCTGGCTCTCCCAGAGACCCTGGGCTCTTGGGGCGTCGGTCGTCTGTGTTCGGATGGGTTCTGGCAACTTCGCAGAGTTCTGTTGATTGCTGATTGCAGCAGGTGAGTTTACAAAGCAGGGCCGATTTTCTGCGAGACAGGCTTCGAGGCGATCCTTGCAAGAGAACCTAGCCCTCGGCAGGCAGGAGTGGGCCAGGAGTCAGGGCGCTGGAACCAGCTGCTGGCTGTCGTCAGTGGGCTCTCTCTGTGGGTGCCAGCAGCATTGAGGCCTTAAGCCTCACTACACAAAGTGTGGTTTCTGTACCAGCGGCCTCAGAGCACCGGTCCCACTGGATGGGAATCTGCGTTTTAATGCGATTCCCCAACTGGTGTGCATGCACGTTAAAGTTCGGGAAACACTGCTGGAAACATACCCAGGAGCAGCCTTGTACGTGAAGGAGAAGGTTGTTTCTCTCCCGGTTGCTCCTGCTCTCGGGAAGCCTGCATTAATATTCTCCTCCCTGCAGAGGCCTTTCTGCTCTGAAGGCTGCCGCCCAGCCCTTCCTTCGATCACTCATTATATCAACAATTTGTCCGTTATTTGGGAGCCATGAAAAAAGCCTTCTCAAAACATGCCCTGGAGCTCGTGGGGCTTATGTGATAACTTACTCAAACCAACCTGATACTTATTTCATTTCCCTGCATAGTCCACTCCAAAGAGTTTTTAAAAAGCAATTTTCGGAAACCTTTGGATAGGCCATTTGTTTCTCTATAAGACTTTTTCACCAGAGGGATTTGTGATTATAACTGGAGTGAGAAAGCTCTGTTATTAGAAATAATATTTGGTCCTAGAAAGCTCTAGAGAACTTGGTGGAAGGGGGGAAGGTAGAAAGGGCAGGGGCGGTCAGGGGGTGAGGATGGGGAGAACAAGGACTCGTGCTGTATCCGTAAATTCCCATTTTTGTACTTTGACAAAGAGGCCGGGAAATCTAAGGAAAAAAGTTCAAAAAGGTGCTGGTTCAAGGGATACAGGAGTGCTGATGTGTAGGGGCACGTGTACCCCAATGTTTAGGGCCGCGCTCTCAACAGCAGCCAAATTATGGAAAGAGCCCAAATGTCCATTGACTGACGAATGGATAAAGAAGCTGTGGTTTATATATACAATGGAATACTACTTGGCAATGAGAAAGAATGAAATATGGCCATTTGTAGCAACGTCGATGGAACTGGAGAGTGTGATGCTAAGTGAAATAAGTCATACAGAGAAAGACAGATACCATATGGTTTCACTCTTATGTGGATCCTGAGAAACTTAACAGAAGACCATGGGGGAGAGGATGGGGGGAAAAAGTTACAGAGAGGGAGGGAGGCAAACCACAAGAGACTCTTAAATACAGAGAACAAACAGGGTGGGTGGAGGGGGGTGGGGGAGAGGGGAAAATGCGTGATGGGCATTGAGGAGGGCACTTGTTGGGATGAGCACTGGGTGTTGTATGGAAGCCAATTTGACAAGTTCTATTCATAAAAAAATAAAACATTAAAAAATTAAAAAAAAAAGTGCGGGTTCTAGAACTACGCCGTCCAATATGGACGTTAGCTACATGTAGCTATTGAAATGAACATTTTAATTAAGTTTAATAAAATTATGTTCAGTGATCTCAGCTACATTTCAGGTGCTCAACGGCCACATTTCCACCAAGAAAATTCTGTTGGGCATTGCTATTTGGGAAAGCCGTATAGGGTTGACATGTCGGTTGCTGGCATGCAGTATTAACTCACAAGAGTAAATTTACAAGAGGGGCCGTCTTAGCACAGTGGCCCGTCTGGGAATAGCCACCTGCAGAGACCGCGGTGACGAAAGGGTACTCTGTTGCAGCACTGAGTACTGGGAACAGCCCAGATGCCCGTAAACGGATCCAATTCTTCACGGCAACGCCTGCGCCATGGAACGCTATGCAGTCCTGTGCCCTGGGGCTGGGGCACCCCCCACCCCTGCTCACCCCTGCTTCAGGCCGGTCTTGTCTTTGTCTTCCCTCTTGGCCCTGTTCAAGTCCAGCAAGGCCAGCCCCAGCCCACCCTCCCCCACTCAGCCCTCCTCTGTCACCTGTGGTGCTGACGCGTATCTGGTCTCACGCATTTTGTTTTGTTAAATTCTTCTATGTTTTATTTATTTTTGAGAGAGAGAGAGAGAGGAGGAAGGGCAGAGAGAGAGAGGGAAGCAGAGGATCCGAGACTGGCTCTGCACTGTCTGCACAGAGCCCGACGTGGGGCTCGAACTCACAAACCGCAAGATCATGACCTGAGCCGAAGCCGGATGCTCAACCGACTGAGCCACCCCAGGCGCCCCCATACGAATAAATGTGAATAAAAAATACGAATTTTATTATTATTCTTTGTTTAAAAAATGTTTGTTTGTTTTGAAAGAGAGGGAGCGAGGGAGAATCCTAAGCAGGCTCTGCACTGTCAGTGCCGAGCCGGACTCGGGGCTCAATCTCCCAAACTGTGGGATCATGACCTGAGCCAAAATCGAGAGTTGGATGCTTAACCGACTGCACCGCACAGGTGCTCCTTGGCCTCATGTATTTTAGGCTTCATTTCTTCCTGTGTCTCCTCTTGACTCCTTAGCTAGACCAGAGCTTCTTCGAACCATGTCTTCCAAGCATCTCCTCAGAAAGATACTTGGGTATCTAAGTATCTTGCTCATTCTCTGTCTCTGTCTCTGTCTCTTTGTGTCTCTTCCCCGTCTACCTCTTGTGTCCTGGCACCTCTGGCCCATAAACAGATCCCCTTGTCAGTCCCCACCCCTGACCCCCATGCCAGCAGATGCCCTTCAATCTGGAAAATAACAATTACTTTTGCTGGCTGGACAGAAGGGAAAGGGAAGAGGGAGTCGTCGAGGAGAAATGTCCCGGGAAGGAGAAACCACTGTTCTCAGAGTCTCAAGTCCTGGGTGTGAGTCTTGCCTCTGTTTATTTTCAGGCTGTGTGACTTGGGGCAGGTTACTTGATGTCTCTGAACTTCTCTGTGCGCGATGCGGCTGTTCTGCTCTCGTGGATTGTCCTGAGTCCGGTTAGGGTGGGTTTGTGAGCTGCCGAGCGCTCATGTCTGCAAAGCTTCCTTACCACCCAAGCTCTTCACGACTTCCTGACCCATTGTTCATGGAGAAAGATACTAGTGCGAGCCCCCTATCAGGTTCCGAGCCCAAACATGGGACTGCGGAGGAAAAGGGGACTTGGCCAGGAAGGCTGGGAGTGCCTGCAGACTCCTCATTCCACAGTGTCCTGACTCAGAAGTCCTTGGCATTGGTTTGTATCTGAGTGAGTGGATGTGCTGATTAGTTGTACTTGGTGAACCAGAAGCACAACCCAAATATGTTCCTTTGTGGGATTTAAACAAATTAACAGGAAGAGCAGTGTGGGGGTGATGAGTGTGGAAGCACATTTCGGTTTGCCTTTTCAACCATTAACACACATGTTCTGAAAGCCGGTCTGGAAAAACATGCTTCTGTCAACTGTACGGTGAGCTGGGTGATGTCCTTCCTCCCTTAGGCTGATGGGGGAGAAGTGGGCGGGGTGGGGGGGCATTTGTCCCCAGAAGGCCAGACAGCAGAGTGGAAAGAGCTTTGGATTCATGCAGCCTCTACCACGAAGGAGCTGTGTGACCTTGGGCGAGTGACCTACCTTCTCTGAGCTTTGGTTTCTTGTTTCTTCACCTGTAAAGCAGATCCTCCTTTCCAGGCTCTTGTGACGATGAAATGTAAAGTGCCTCGGACTGTGCCCAGCACGCAGCAGGCCTCCAGTCAATGGTAGGTATAACCGTCACTTAAAACGCCCAGAAGCGGGAAACGGAACCAAACCACTGTTACTTTGGGGTTTTGTGTTACAGCTGAACTTAATCCTGACTAATACACTCACTTTACAAATAAACTCCGCACGTCTCTTAGGAGAGGAACCCAAAGTTACGAGCCTCAGACTTCCTACACACGGCCTAGCCTTTAAGCCTGTTTCGTATTTTTCTAAAATAACTACTACTTTCTCAGTTAACATTCTCAGCACGGTTTGGCGGTAAGTTTTCAAGGCCATATAAAAGGCCTATGTGTCAGGGGCGCCTGGGTGGCTCAGTCGGTTAAGCGTCCGACTTCGGCTCAGGTCACGATCTCCTGGTCCGTGAGTTCGAGCCCCGAGTCGGGCTCTGTGCTGACGGCTCAGAGCCTGGAGCCTGCTTCGGATTCTGTGTCTCCCTCTGTCTCTGCCCCTCCCCCGCTCATGCTCTGTCTCTCTCTGTCTCAAACATAAAAAATAAACGTTAAAAAAAAGAAAAGAAAGACCTATGTGTCTAAGGTTTGGCCAGTGGGACGGAAGCAGAAATGTAGGTGAGAGATGTGTTCTTAAAAAGAGGCCGGGTGCCCTTCGTCCCTCTTTCTGCATGTTTACTCCCAACACTTATGACACCAACCGTGTGGGTTTTGTTTCCCACACCAACCAATTCTCCCAGTTCTCTGCACACCACCCGGGGGTCCTACGATTCATTTCAGTTCCAACACTACTGACCTGGAGTTAGTGTCAGATCCCACAGGTTAAGGGCTCCGTCCCACAAGACTGCCCCACTTCAGATTCCCAATCACAAGTCCTGGGCTGTCACCTGCACTTCCTGTTTTTTTTTTTTTTTTAAGTTTGTTTATTTGTTTGTTTATTTTGAGGTTGGGGGAAGAGAGAGAGTGAGAGAGAGAATGCCAAGCAGGCTCTGTGCTAATCGTGCAGAGAGCCCCACGCAGGGCTCAAACTCAAGAATCCTGAGATTCTTGACCAGAGCCAAGATCAAGAGTCAGACGCTTAACCAACTGAGCCACCCAGGCACCCCGGCGCCTGCACTTCTGACCAACTGGCTACAAATCGGGGGTTCCCATGACCCCTTCAGTTTTGGCAATTTGCTAGAATGGCTCACAGAACACAAGAAAGCACTCGACTTAACTATTACTGGTTTATTTAAAAAAAAAATTTTTTTTTTACCTGTTATTTATTTTTGAGAGAGAGAGACAGAGACAGAGACAGAGCACAAGTGGGGGAGAGGCAGAGAGAGAGGGAGACACAGGATTTGAAGCAGGCTCCAGGCTCTGAGCTGTCGCCACAGAGCCCGACGCGGGGCTTGAACCCACAAACAGTGAGACCACGAGCCGAGCAGAAGTCGGATGCTCAACTGACTGAGCCACCCAGGTGCCCCAACTATTACTGGTTGGGGATATAAAGGATATGATAAAGAGTACTAGTGAACAGCCATAAGAAGAGACATGTATGATGAGGTCTGGATGGGTCCCAAGCACAGGTACTTCTGACGTCATGGAGTTGGGGTGCACCACCCTCCCAGCAGATGGATGCATTTGCCATCTGGAAGCTCTCTGAATCCTGTCGTTTGCAGGTTTTTATGGAGGTTCCATTATGTTGGCACGGTTGACTAAATCATGGGGCACCTGGATGGCTCAGTTGGTTGGGCGTCCAACTTCGGCGCAGGTCATGATCAGATGGTTCATGAGTTCGAGCCCCGTGTCAGGTTCACTGCTGTCAGTGCACAGCCTGCTCTTCTGTCCCCCTTCTCTCTGCTACTCGCCCCCCCCTTCTCAAAAATAAACATTAAAAAAGTCATAATCAACTAGTGACTGCACTCAACCTCCAGTCCCTTCCCCTCCCTGGGGCGTGGGGGATGGGCTGAAAGTTCCAACCCTCTAATTAGTCACATGGTCGGTTCCTCTGGCGACCAGCCTCCCTCCTTACCACCATCTAGGGGACCACCAAGAGTCACCTTATTAGATTAGAGTCACCTTATGGTCTAAAAGGGCTTGTTATGAATAACAAAAGACATCTCCATCACCTCTACCACTCAAGGACATTCCAAACAGATTAGGAGCCCTGTGCCAGGAACTGGGGATAGGACACAGTAGCCACCGACCGTCCCACAGGGACATGCTGAGAAGGGAAACCGGGCTTAGGAGAGAAGAACATAAAAGGTGCTTAGGTCCCCGACACCAGGGAGGGACACACTAGCCTCAGTTGGACCATCTCTGGACTTCTGAACATGCAAAGATATCCCTAAAGAAGCTGATTATCTCTCCCAATGCACCACTTAAAATTTCAGCAGGAGTAAGCAGGCTTGCGGTGGTGCCTGGTGAGCTTAGCTCAGCTGTGGGTAAGTGAGAGAAACGGGAAGAGGAAATACTCCGGCCAGTGCCGGGAATAGTGCTGCTCCCAAGGGTGGTACCTGGTGGTGTGCCCCAGGCTCTGACCTTGACCCTATAGATAACGCAGTAACTTGGCTGAAGCCCTAAAGAGCATACTTACAACATTTGGCGATGATTTGAAACGAGTTGGGAGAGCTGATATTTTGAAAAATATTAGAAAGATGCAAAGCATACTTTGATCCAACAGCCTTATGAGCTGAATGTAACAATGTGGTCCACGAGATGAGGCTGAATGGAAGAATCTGCCTGATGTGGGAACCACACACCAGCAGCCTCAGTAGAATTCCCACTGCGGGAATTGTGTTGAGCTCTGAATTTGGGGGCAACTGGCCATCAGTGTGAAGAGACTCAGACGTGTTATGGGAGATCCGGTTGAGGAAAGAGCTGGTGGGATGGGGTGAAATGAGGCAAGAGCCCCTTTAGTTTCCTTGGGCTGCCCAAACCAAGTTCCAACATGATAGAAATGTGTGGTCTTATGGTTCTGGAGGCTAGAAAGCCAAGATCAAGGCGTTGGTAGGGTTGGTTCCTTCTTCTGTGCCTCTCTCCTAGCTTCTGGTGATTTCCCGTCAATCTTCGGCATTTCCTGGCTTGTAGACCCGTGAGCCCTATCTCTTTATCTTCACGGGGTCGTCTCACTGTGTGCATGTCTCTGTGTCCAAACACAGTCATATTAAGTTAGGCTTATTCTATAATGACCTCATTTTACTTGCTTATCAGCTAAGACCCTGTCCCCAAATAAGATATTGACAGGTACTGGGGGCTTAGGGCTTCAGCACCTTTTTGGAGGGAATACCATTCAAGCCATAACAAGCCCTCTTCTAATACTTGGAGGGTGGCCCTGGGAAAGAGGCTTAATTTTCTTCTACAGGACCTCAAGGGAGAGAGGCAGGGCTGGGGCCGGGGGGCAGTTCCAGAGACGGAGGACAGCCTGGTAAGAAGGTGCAGGGCTGTGTCTCAAAGCTTCTGTGCTTCTGGCTGTTTCTTTCCTCTCCCACTTGTATCATCCAATGGCCATTTTCTCCCCATTCCCCCTCCGGTCCCTGATGCCAATAAATTATTAACCAAATAATGTATCATCTAAACTGGAACACTTCTGAGCATGGCAGTGGTGTGAATGGGGGGAGCAGTTGGCAAGGGGGCACATTGACTAAAGAATGAAAGCAACAACAGCAACAAAAACCGGCTTTTCACGATCACCGTGCATCAGCAATAAAGCCAGCAGTTCTGAACCACGGCAGTGATAACATGACTCCTTGAAAAAATGTTTTGTTGGCTCAAGTCATAAACAATTGTTGTAACATATACATAAGCTTTAAATTAGCTTGTTTTAATCTATCTTTAAAATATTTTTTTTAATGGTTTTGTTATGTAGTTTGGAGACAGAGACAGAGCACGAGCAGGGGAGGGGCAGAGAGAGAGGGAGACACAGAATCCGAAGCAGGCTCCAGGCTCTGAGCTGTCAGCACAGAGCCCGGCGTGGGGCTCGAACTCACGGACCGTGAGATCATGACCTGAGCTGAAGTCAGACGCTTAACCGACTGAGCCACCCAGGCACCTCCTTTATCTTTTAAGCAATAAATATTTGAGGCACCTGGGTGGCTCAGTCGGTTGAACGCCCAACTCTTGATCTCAGTTCAGGTCTTGATCTTGGGGTCGTGGGTTCAAGCCCCGTGTTGGGCTTCACGCTGGGCGTGAAGCCTACTTTAAAAAAAGAAAGGAAGGAAGGAAGGTTACTATTTTACCTGGAAGTACATTTGGAGAATACTCAGTTCTACAGGTGGCCCCTGACCCATGGGAACTCACTGTGTGTACATTCACTTGGAGAAGAAGTTCACAGCTATTCAAAAGCATTCAGGCTTGGTGAGCAGCCCGTGTCTCCAGCCCCCGGGTGAGTACTTCTGGGTTTAAACAACGGATTTGAAATGGACAATGACAGTGCAATGATTAATAAAGACAAACAGAACTTGAGTGACTTTAAGTCTGTCTTTCTTCAGAATGACAGAATAAATTAAAAAAACATATTCTCTTTTACTCTCCAAGTCGTAGCACAAATGGTTCATCAAACACATCTGATAATTTCCACATTACTTGTTCACGTTTAACAACCGTTGGTGTGGGCTCCCGGTTGCTGTGGCTGACCCTTCTGAAGTGATGCAACCTGTCTGGACAATGATTTGATGCAGGACATGGCACCAAGCTCTTCTGGCAATTTCCCTACTTAAATTATAGTCATTGGGTAACGTGTAGCCTCCGTAAGTGGAAAATTATTCTGAATGTCAGTGATACTATAAATGATGCTTATCTTCGATTCTGCTAAACTAACAGCAATTAAATTAAACATTTTCTAGGCCTTATAAACTTAGCTGAGCTTTCTATATTCCATACCTCTAATTATTGACAAAATCACCGGGAATCGTTCTTTGAAATGTCATGTGTAGTTGGGTCAAGTGCAAAGTTTCAGGCGGTTGGAGGGAGGGCAGCTTACTTGGCTGAGTGGGTGGGCTCTCCGTTGCCAGATGGCCTGTTTTGAAGCCTGAACTCACTCTGCCATTGAAGTTTTAAATATCTCTGCCCTCTGATTCCTCACCTGTAAAAATGGGGATGGTGGTGATGATGGTACTTAGTGAGGTATATAGTACATTTACTTTTTTTTTAATGTTTATTTATTTTGAGAGAGAGGGAGGGAGAGAGAGCGAGCCAGCGCAAATGTATGACCGTGCGCAGGGAAGGGGGAGAGGAAGACAGAGGAGAGGGAAAAAAAATCCCAAGCAGGCTTTGAGCTGTGAGCGCTTGAACCTAAAAACCATAAGATCATGACCTGAGCTGAAGTCAAGAGTCAGACGCTTGACCAACGGAGCCACCCAGGTGCCTCCTTTAAAATACATTTAATACATTTTAATACATAATACATTTAAAAAGGTGTGTGGCATTTATACATTTTAATACATTTAAAAAGGTGTGTGGCATTGAACAAGCCCTTTGTAAGTGTCAGCTCTCATTGCTATTGAGATTATTCATCCCAATGAGGGGTTGGTGCTTAAGTAGTTAAAAAAAATTTTTTTTAATGTTTGTTTGTTTATTTCTTTATTTTTTTCCTGATTTTATTTTATTTGAAATATGAAATTTATTGTCCAATTGGTTTCCATACAACACCCAGTGCTCATCCCAACAGGTGCCCTCCTCCGTGCCCCTCCCCCACCCCCCATCAGCCCTCAGTTTGTTCTCAGGTTTTTTTTTTTAATTTTTTTTAATGTTTATTTATTTTTGAGACACAGAGAGACAGAGCATGAACGGGGGAGGGTCAGAGAGAGGGAGACACAGAATCTGAAGCAGGCTCCAGGCTCTGAGCTGTCAGCACAGAGCCCGACACGGGGCTCGAACTCACTCACGGCCCGTGAGATCATGACCTGAGCCGAAGTCAGACGCTTAACCGACTGAGCCACCCAGGCGCCCCTGTTCTCAGGTTTTAAGAGTCTCTTAGGGTCTGCCTCCCTCCCTCTCTAACTTTTTTTTTTTCCCCCTTCCCCTCCTCCCCCATGGTCTGAACGTGTTCAAGATCTAGACATTTCCTGTTGGAACAGGTCGACAGCCAGCGGTGTGATTTCAGGTACAGACACTGCAGCTGGGACAGGTCGCTTGGGGTAGGAGATCCTCCCGAGGCTAGGCAGGCTGCACGGGGTGGATGAGGGAGACGGCGGACCCGGAGAGCGGGCCCTGGAGGTGGGTGCAGGGCAGGCGGGAAACTGGTGGGGTGGCCTGCGTGCCAGCTCCCCTGGGCACCCTGCCAGCGGTGAAACTCTGGTGGCGTGGGGGGGGGGGGGGACAGGAGGTGGCTCTTGTAGTCCTTGCGTCTGATGGGCATTTTCTCGGTGTCCCTGGGGCTCAGGTACCCCGATGCTTGCCTGGGGGGACCTCTCTGCTACTGGCCCCAATTTGGTAGCATGGCTGCCTTGCGGCTCGGTTTGTCCGACGTGCCTGCTCTGGGCCCCTCTGCCTGACACCATCACCTGCCTCCTTTTCTCTTCCTGATAGGCTCCTGGAAACCCTCTAAGGGTCTCCCTCCCTTTTTATATTATAAAAGGAGACAGTGGGGCAACCAGAGAGGGCAATGCTCCAACTCAAAGAACGCAATGAAGACTAGGGTGGAGGAGCGCCTGGGTGGCTCAGTCGGTTGAGCGTCTGACTCTTGATTTCAACTCAGGTCTGGATCTCAGAGTCGTGGGATTGAGCCCCAAGTCGGGCTCCTTGCTAAGCATGGAGCCTGCTTAGGACTCTCTCTCTCTCTCTCTCTCTCTCTCTCTCCCTCCCTCTGCCCTTCCCCCATTTCAGTTCAGGCACGCATGCGTGCACTCTCTCTCTCTCTCTCTCTCTCTCTCAAAAGAAAAAAAAAGTTAAGAAAAGACTTGGGTGTCATGAGCACCCACTGGATGCCAGGAACTTTGCACAAAGCATCCTCTCATTTCATCCCACAACAGATGGGTTTACTTTCCTATTCAACAGATAGGGAAGTGGAGGTTTGGGGGCTTGAGAAGGTACAGTTACTCGGTTAAGGTCACAGAGCTGGCGGCTCTCTGGCGGGGCGGCACTTACATGCACATTTGGTACAATCCCAACCCCTGGCCCGTCTTCAAGACAGTGCCCCTTCCTCTCCCCTCCTCTCGCTCCCTCGGGCCCCTGGCCTCCAGAGCCCACCTGGGAGCCAGGCCCCTTGTCCCTTGCCCACGGCGCCTGGGCTGCGGTGGGTGGCAGAGGAAGGGCTCGCTGGTCCCGGC